>NW_027185791.1:7129977-7200549 GCF_028583685.1 Petaurus breviceps papuanus
GAAGAAGAAGAAGAAGAAGAAGAAGAAGAAGAAGAAGAAGAAGAAGAAGAAGAAGAAGAAGAAGAAGAAGAAGAAGAAGAAGAAGAAGAAGAAGAAGATCACAGGAAATAAAATGGATAATATTGATTACATGAAATTAAAAGATTTTTTAGAACAATAGCAAAAATAAAGCAGTCAACATTAGGGACATATGGTAATTAGGAAATTGGGTAAAAAAAATATAGTAAGTTTCTCTGTTAAAGGTTTCATTTCTGGGAGGCCATGTAGCACAGCAAGTAAGAGCACGGGCCCCAGGGTCAGGATGACCTGGGATCGAATCCGGGCTCTGATACCACCACACCCAGAAATAACTGCCATGTAATGTTGAGCAAGTTACTTTACCCTGATTGCTTTAAAAAAAATAAAGGTTTCATTTCTCAAATACAAAAAGAGCTGAGCCAAATTCATAAGAATACAAGTCCTTTCCCAATTGATTAATGGTCAAATGGTATGAACAGGTTCTTTTCAGAAGAAAAAAAAATCAAAGCTATCTATATTCATATGGAGAAAAACGCTCCAAATAACTATTGATTAAAAGAAATTCAAATTAAAGAATTCTGCCGTACTGCCTCAGATCAATCAGATTGTTCAAGGTGGCAGAAAAGGAAAATGACGTATATTGGAGGGAATGTAGGAAAACAGTTATACTAATGAACTCTTGGTGGAGGTATGAACTAATCCAACTATTCTTAAGAATGTTTGGAACTATACACAAAGCAATATAAAAGCCATTTAACTTTGACCTAATTAATACGACTACCAATCTCTACCCCCAAAAGATCAAAGAAAAAAAGTGTTTATGCAAAAAAAATTTATAGTTTATTTTTTGTGTTGACAAAGAACTGAAAATTAAGGGAATATTCACTGTTTGAGGACTGGATATAGAAGTGCCATATATTATAGTTTTGTTTATTTTTGTACATATTTCCTATTTATATTTAAATCTAGTTCACCTGCACTTAGAAATATTGCATGAGCATGTGGCCTATTGGCCATGTGTTTGCCACCTCTGAGCTAGAACAATTTAGAGGAAAACAACTTTGAAAGACATTAGAACTTAGATTAATACAATCATAGAAATCTGTAAAGAGTTACATGAACTGAAGTTGAGCAAAGTTGAGTAAAGAACAGAACCAGGAGAATATTGAACACAGTAACAACAACATTATGTGATGATCAACTTTGATAGACTTAGCTCTTCTCAGTAAAGCAATGATCTAAGAAAATTTTTTAAGACTTGTGATGGAAAATGCTTTCCACATCCAGAGAAAAAACTATGGAGTCTAAATGCAGATTGAAGTATAAGATTTTCTATTTTTTTTTGTATTTTTCTTCCTCATGGTTTTCACTTTTTGTTGTGATCCTTCTTTCACAACATGACTAATGTGGAAATAGGTTTAATAGGATTGTATACGTATAGCCTATATCAGATTGCATGCTGTCTTGGGGAGGGGGTAAAGTTTATAACGCAAAATTTTATAAAAGTGAATGTTGAAAACTAAAATAAATAAATAAATTTAATAATAAAAAGACTGTGAACCTAGCTTGAAGGAGTGTCTAATGAGCACTTATGAGTCTTTTAACACTTTAGATCATGAAGTATTTTTACTTTATATGACTAATTGTGTTAATGTGTTCTTAAAGTTGAACTCAATTTGCATTACAGGCAAAAAGCCAACTTGGTTGTAATAATTTATTGCTATAATCTCTTTACAAGGATTTTGTTTAACATTTTCCATTTACATATAAATAATATTTATTAATGATTATTTACCTCAAGTTTGACTCTTCCTGGTTTGAGTATATCAAAAATATGTGTGTGATTGTTTAAACGAAATTTAAATAGAGTAGAACATAAAAGATACAGTAGATAATTTTGACTACCTCAAATTATATAAAGCTCTTGTAAAAAATGAGCTCAATGAAAATAGAATTAGAAAATAAATAGTAGGAGCAGCTAGGTGGTGCAGTGAGCAGAGCACTGGCCCTGGAGTCAGGAGTTCAAATCCAGCTTCAGACATTTAACACTTCTTAGCCATGTGACCTTGGGCAAGTCACGTGACCCCAAATGCCCTGCCTTCCCCCCCCTCCAAAAAGAAAATTAAAAGAAAAGAAAGAGTTGAATGCAGAAGATATTTGTATAAATGAACTGATCTGTGTAATACAACTAAATGGAAAAATCACTGAAATTTCTGCAGAAACAAAAACGGAATCTTACTTCCCCAAACCCCACAATAGCTGAGAGGTGACAGAGAATTAAGACAAAATATTGTATACATTCTCAGATTTCATCCTAGTATTTAATATTTTTCTGCTGTTTGCATATCAATATCTCTCTATATAAATACACCTCTATCTAAGTGGGTGTATTTGTGTGTGTGTGTGTGTGTGAGAGACAGAGACAGAGACAGAGACAGAAAGACAGAGAGAGAGAGAGAGAGAGAGAGAGAGAGAGAGAGAGAGAGAGAGAGAGAGAGAGAGAATGGAGGGTTCAGTATGGAGGCAAGTATTAAAATGATTATTATATTAAAAGTGTTATCATTACATATTAGCAACTATGTGGTCACAAGAGTGCTTTGTTCTTTCCCACTTAGAAATGTGGAATGAATGAATTTTATGGAGGTTTCAGTGGTGTGGGATATCTTCAGGAACATAAGATGAAAATACAAATATAACTTATCTACCACGACCACCACCACTACCACCATGGTTATAAGGGAATGAAGTGAGCACCATAGAATAATGATTAAAATCAGTTAACAAAGATGTTGGGAGGGAATACATCCAAGAGGAAAGAATACAAGGTTAAAAATCATAATATGAAAGAACAAAATGAGTGCCTTCAGTACATTAAAAAGATTTCATGGTAGTAGCATCTATAGAAACTACAAATAGAGCTCTAAAATGGAAGAGATAATAGCAAGTTACTGGGATAAAGGCTGGAAATGGAGGGAGATGGATCAGGGAGGTAGAATAGTTCTTCCTGGAATAAGGTTAGGAAAACAGAGGGGAAGAACATTTATTAATGTGGATATATATGTGTGTGTGTATGTATATATATATACATATATATATATATAATTTAATTAAATTTGGATTCTGCTATACCAGTTTCCCTCATGAACATTTGTACCTGAGGTAATATCATATAATAGAGGCATTGTGTTACCTTTTGTCACCTATCATGAACAAGAAAACTTATATGTAAACTTCATTCATGTTGATTTTGAAGTGATTACTAGATTCCTGGTGCCCACAATCTTCTTTAGGAATGGGAAATAAGTTATGTCAGCTGGTTCTATTTTGACAAGAAGTTGGATCTGACTAGAGTTTTCATTCTTCTTTATATTCCTGAATGGATGATGTATACAGCTGCTGGACCAGAAGGAGCCATGAAACTGGGCTGTCCAAAGCAGTTGTGTATTCCCTATAATACTCACATATACCACATGAAAGGGGGGAGGCCAATAACTCCATCACTGCAACAACTGAATTTCTCATCCCAGAATCAGTGACTTTCTTTATTCACTATTGTCAAAAATTTGTTTACCACCATATCTATGGACTATAAATGCCTATGCTGTAGATCATTTTAAAAGAAGTGTCCTTTTCCAACAGTCTGGAACGTTTGTGCCACCAAAAACACATCCATCTTAAAAGGGGAATCTGTTCCATGTCCATCCTTTTCCAAATACCTCTAAGGGCTTTTGTTGTTCTGTTCATAGAACCTTCTCTGAATACTTTTAGATAAATGAGAAATCTTAGGAATGGTTAACATGAAGTCTTGCTTAGACATAGACACATGGATGTGATTCCTTCTTGGGGTCTGTTCCAGATATATATATTTATTACTTTGAAGGTGAATATTAAGGAGTGATTTAAAATGAATGAAATTAATTTAAATTTCAATGTTTAAATTAAATTAAACTTCTGGAGGAAATATGCCCTAAACTTCAAGCTTCTCTATTTTTGAGGGCTGCTTTGTAGTCATTTAAGTGTCAGCTCTCTCAAAGTCATTTTTTCCCTCTTTGTCCTTCCTTGTTCTCATATTCAGTAGATTTATTTGTTTCTCACCCTTCAATCAACAGTCTCTGTGTCATGTTTTATCCCAGACCAATGGATATTCATCATTTGGATATGACAACTCTCTTGAACACTATCCACACTGAAGTGTTTGCTCTTGCTTATAACTAGTTTCAGCAATGTCCGATTGTTCTTATACATACAATATATAGCACCTTTGCAAAGTCCTTCTCTGTGAAGAAGGGTATTAATTTTTCACTATCTTCTTTAGTGAAGGGTTTAGTGATTAGTTTCCAGATATTCACCCTGATTCTTTTCTCTCTAAGAATGCTAGAATTGACACTACTGTAGTTTACAAGTACCAGACCTGTCATGTTTAATCAGTACTTCACATCTCTTCCCCCTAAATCATTCTCACAACCACTACTGCCTTACCAGTTCAGAGATTCCACTATAATTTTGGTTTTATTCATGTCTCGTTCAGTTATTAGCATCCATTTGCCTAATTCTAACTTTTAAGTAGTTGTTTTCATCAGCTTTTGTACTTCCTTTTCCATCCTAGTATCAAAAGTGCATGATGAGAGATGAAATTCAAAAGCCTCACATAATTGTTGCAAACTGTGAAGATCCATACTACTGATTTTAGACTATGCTCAGTGCATACACTCCCACAAACAATGATCAAATTCACAAAAATCAAACTATGTAGCTGTGGCAAATACACATCAAATTCTAATCAGTGTCATGAATTCAAGATACTGTATCATAACGCAAACTCCTAGGTAAACTTCCTGTATCTAGAGTACAAGGTTAGGACATTCACAAATAGCCAAGATATAATGAAATCCTACATAGGCAAATTACAGATAATTATAGCACAAGATTAGGATATTAGCATAAATTGAAGATGCAATGAAGGACACCAGATCACTTCAGAAGGAATTCACAGTAGGAAACCAAAAAAAAATCTTAAAGATAAATTACATAATTTTCTTGAAAACAGTCTAGGAAATTTCATAGAAATTCTTGAAGATCTGCAAGCCTCAATTTAGCAGATGACAGAGAAAAGATTTATCTGCTTATTTCCTGAGAGGTTGAATTTAACTTTAATCTTGAGGAGAAAGGGGAAAAAAACCCTTATGGGACTTTAATCAGTGTTTGTAATGAAACAAATGGCATGAGACTGAGTTTCCAGACAAATGAAGAGGAGTCGTCTACTATGTAATGAACAGAGGAAAACAGCGAATCTTCTAGGACCATTTTTGGGAGTCTTGGCTGCCCTGCTGCTGGCAGGGAATACTGACCTCTACTCACCATTGCTAACTAGTTTTGTATCAGTCACTAAACATTTACTAAGTATCTGCTCTATGTCAGGCACCATGCTAAGTGCTGAGCATACAAAAAGAAAATAAGACAGTTCTTGCCTTTGAGGACCTCACAATTCAATGGGGGAAGAAAATACCCAAAATAATGCTAAAAGGGAGAAAGGAAGAAGACTCCTACACAAAAGGGCTTGGTGGATTCTGGTCTAAAGAATTCAATGGGTAGAAAATTAAGTTGACTGTCTGTGAGCACTCTTTAAATGGAAGCTTTAGGAATAATTATTTGCTCCACCTCCTAGAATTTTAGTCATAAGTGTAGCAATGAGTTATGAGAATCCAAACTGATGCCATCTGGAAAAATGAATAATTTCCTGGGGATGAAATTTCCTGGGAGTGTGATCATGATGGAATTCTGTCCAGGGAGTTTAGTTGATAGCAAATGAAGAGTAGGCAAGGGAGGGCAAGTAATGAGATTTTTCTGAAGAGTTCATTGTTTCTCCTACCCAGACTCCAATCAGAAGGGTAGAGGGTACTGAGAACACTTGTGATGTATGAGTACTAAAGGAGGGTGAATAGACTCAAGGGGAGATCCAGGAGGGAGTCATGCCACTGTGCCACATTGACATCTCTCTGACCTTATGTGGAGCTATACCTTTCTGGAGCTATCTTGCATCAGTCCTTCGGTAATATATTTTTCTCATGATCACCAGAAAATCCCCATTGCCCACAATCATGGTGTGAATTTAGACTGGCATACTTATCTTTTTATATATTGTACCCTCCCATAGAATGGAAACTCCTTGAAGACGAGGACTTGTTGTTTTTGCATTTGCTTCTCTGGACATGAGCACAGTACCCTGAACAAAATAGGCATTTAACAAATGTTTGTTATTAAATTGAATTGGGAAAGAAAATTAGTGGATTTATATTTTTACCACCATCAAATGAAGCACAGGCATGAAAATATTTTTAAAAGCTTGCTTAAAAGTTGCTATACATCATCAACACAGGTTACCTTCCTATGGTAGATATTTGAATGTACTGAAGATCATATGGTATCATCCATATGTAATGAAATCTACTTAAAGTGGAATAGTAATTCCCTTTAAAAAGTGGACATAAAGAATAATGATAGTTGTCACATGAAAATATTTATGTCTGAAATCAAATGCCATGAAAATGTTTGAAAATCAGAAAATCCCTCAAAAACAGTCATCAAAATGAAATAGAATATTAGATGAACTATAACCATAGATGTAAATATATTGACATCTTAATGAAAAGATGACTGATTCATGTTAGAGACTCATATTTCTAGGATAGAAAGAAATATTTTTTTTAGTGAAAATAATCTAAACAGACATCATTTTCTGTTTTCCAAGACTATGTTTCAGAAACAGTACACAGAAGCAACAACTTCACATTTGAGGTACTTTTATAAAGAAGAGGATCACATAAATGAATTAATGAATGAATGAATCATGAATGGAAATGAGACAAAACAGAAAATCTCAAAGGTAAGAATCATACTCTGTTTTTGTAGTTATCTGTTGTTGTTGTTGATGATGCATTAAATGTTCGCTTTGCTCATGGAAAACAGCTACAAGTAATGTGTATAAATACTCATTGCGTAAATTGGATGGAACCAAAAAAAGACAAATAGTCTCAAAGGCAGACACTATTTCATTTACAGGAATTTATTAAGTTTGTGGAACAAAACTCTGGCAGTCTTTCAGACCCGTGATTCTAATGCCAGCATCATCAAGTTATAAATTACAGTTGTAAAATTCTGGAAGTTCTAAGAAAGAGTAATAGTGATTAGAAATATATATCAGTAAGGGAAACATCTCAGAACATAGTAGGACACAAGAGAGACCTGTCATATGGGAAAACCTGCTGCTGTCAAACTTCATTTAGGAAGTAGTCATATAAATGTCTCAAAAATGGTCACATTTTCAACTTTGTGTTGTTCATTTATTTCCATTCATTCATCTTTACTAAATTAGCAACATAAACCACTATTGCATGGGAGGAGTCGAGAATATTTTGCAATATTTTCTCAAATTGTGTTGTTTATTTCTAAAGATGAAAGCAGTTTGTAATACAAAAATATATCTTTTCTTTGCTTGTTTGACAAAAATAACAGAAACCAAATGGGATTAAAATTAAAATTTTTGTAATATAATATTATATTAAAGTGTCTGTCTAAATGAGTGGAGATGGAAGCTCAGTAGTGTAAAAATTTTCAATTAAATTTATTTATTTTGCCCTATGGATTCCAAGTGAAAGTGAATTGCAGAGAATATAACACATTTCCAATATTTGCTATAATTCCTTCATGAGAATTTCAGAGCTTTATTGGTTTTTAATCAATGTCAATATTTGTGTCTCATGAATTTCAATGGACAGTCTGATATAATTTCTTTAAATTATTTATGAATATTCTGGTATGATCTTCAATATCCTATCTATGTAAGTGGCTAAAATGCACAATTTGAAATCTGATATTACATAACATTTTGTTTACTTAGAGTGGTTTTGATTCAGATTTTTTTAGCTTGGACATTGTATGGGACCTAAACCAAATAAATTAAGTCACACAGTAAAATTCAAAATATCATTTGAGAACCAAGGACCATGTACAAAGGAACTTTAGATCCACAATTTCATCTTTTAAAGTACATCTATGCATATTGATTGTGATTTCTATTTCCTCTGAATGAGAAATTATGAATGATAAAGTTCATTGCACTGTGAATTTTGAACTACAGAGAGAATTATTCTACCATTCAATGAATTAATCGATGTGCACATTCAGGGGAGAAAATTCATTTTAATATTAGTCCAATAAGGCTACAAAGAGGAGTGTAAACTTACTATCGAATCTGCCAAACACATACATTGGCGCATTCTCAAAGTAAACAAAGAAGTTCATTTTACATTTGGTATGTAAGCACTATTGTTTCTACTCCATATAACAGATATATTCAAAAATTTGTATATATCTCTAAATAATGAAAATTCCATGGGTGTAAATGGAATCAGAATAATAACTACAGTAATATTTCCATTAAAACGCACTGTGTACATGGAATTTCATAAACATATTCATTTGCATATTCCTGCATGTCTGTCTATCTCTATAAACTGTGTTTATTGACCCTGGTACAAGAATTCTGAGACACTGCCCCTTCCATTAAATATTAGTTTAAAAATCATTAAAAAATCCAATCACAGAAAATTTTTATGGTGACAGGGAAGATCAAGACACAGACTCAGAAGAAGAAAACAATGCCAAAACACCTATGGACAAAGTCCCAAAGAAAAAAATGGCAGGTGGTCATAAACCCAAAAAGAACTCATGGAAGAGCTTAAAAATCATGAGAGACATAGAAGAAAAACTGAGAAAAGAAATGGTAATAATGCAAGAAATTTATGGAATAAAGAGTTAATAGCTTGGGTGGGGTGGGGGAATACACAACTCCTTAAAAAATAACAATTGACCCTAAGGAATATGAAATACACAAGTCAATTGAGGAAAACAACTCCTTAAAAGTTAGAACTGGGCAATGACTTTATGGGATAATAAGGACATTTTTTTTTAATTCAAAAGAATAAAAAAAATAGAATAAAACGTAAAATACCTCAGAAAACCAACTGGTATGGAAAATAGATCCAGGAGAGACTATGCCAGTACCATCTGACCATCTTAAAACTCTAATCAAAAGGAGCACATGAGCAGCGTCTTTCAATAAATTATCAAGGAAAACTCCACTGATATCCTGAAAAGTTAGATCAAAAGAGGCATTGAAAGAATCCAATGATAATTTCAGGAAAGACATCCCAAAAGAAAAATCGCAAGTTATATTTTAGTCAAAGTCCATAATTATCAGGTAAAGGAAAACCTACCAGAAGTGACCAGAAAGAAATAATTCAAATACTATGAAGCCACAATCAGGATGCCACACTACTTAGCAAATGAAATCTTACAAGATGGGAGGTCATGGAACATGATATTCAGAAAGGAAAAGGACTTAGGACTACAACCAAGAATCACCTATCCAGAAAAATAAAGCTTAATTTTGTATAGTAGATGCTGCAAGCATGTGTATTGGATTGAATTGCATCTATAAGTTGAAGGTTTTAGTTAAATACTATTTAGGACATCTCTGAACTCTAAATACACACGTTCCAGAAATCTTAGTGCACTTTTAGATTTTAATTGCTTTAAAATGCACTAAAAATTTTGGGAAAACTCTATATGCTCCTATGTAATTAGAAAAAAAAATGTTTGTTTTAAAATTTAACACACTATTCTATGTGCATTCTATCACATCTCTTTGGAACAACTTACATCACCCGTCTAAAGGCTGTTGATTATAGTTCTTTATAATTCTTAGGGAGCAAGAATCCTGACCAACAAGAACTTTGTAAAATGTCTTGTAACACTTAATTAAAGATATATTGCTAACTTCATAGTTGAATTATCTTTCATATCTTAAACATATCACACTGTTAATATTTTAAACAGCTGGATCCTTGCAGCAACAGATGTTTGGAAGAAGTGAAACATACATTCATTTACTAAAATGCTTCCATGAGGTTAAAAGATTGGAATCATGCTGATTAAACATTTGGATAATTTCCTTTTTTACATTTAGATTTCATCTAGATATAGAGCAACATGGACCATCCATGATCTTTGTTGTTTATCTTAGAAATAAGTTCAGTGACAATGGAACAACAGATCATAATTTCTTTTTATTATTCTCTTTATCATTTAAATTACAATAGCTTCATGGAAATATAATAATATAACTTTTTAACTCACTGTGACATCTGCAGTCTACTTGCATAATTTAAATCTAATTATTTCTTAATATGTCTATTCTTTAATATTTAGAAAAATATTGAATATACAGAAAAAAGTTTAATAAGTAGTCGGGCACGTTTAATCTCATTACTGATTCTGTCACTATTACTGATTTTCAGTGTGAGTAGAGTGCTGTCCATTAATATCTTTAAACATGAGGCTACTTTGCAATGGGTTGAAAGATTTAGCAAGTTCTAGTTGATTGTTTATCATTTACATGATCATACTATATGATAAGGACATAGAAATACTAGTTCATCATTTACCTAGAACTAAGAAAAATCGAACAGTTATGTCAGGTTTTTGTGGGATTGGTTTTTTTTTTTTTGTTTTGTTTTGTCCTCAGAATCTCTGAGTCATTGGTTTAGGGATGAGTAAATGCAAAAAAATATATAGAGTCCATTTATTTTCTTGGAATATGAGACCTAAACAAGGATTATTGGATTTTTTAATAACCCAAATTTCTAATCTTAAAGTTATCCAGTACTATGTGAAAGATTTCCTTCAGTTTTCTTTCTGGTCACCATGATAATAGATTCAAAGATAGCTCAAGAAATTAGATTGAGAAAGATTGCTTTCTTAGAAATTTTAATACTCTGGACTAATACCTTTATAAATTGCATGAAATAACTTCTAAAATAGTCCCTGGTGAAGTTCTGAGGTTTTTTTCCTAGCATATACCTAATTTTACTTCTTTGTTCTGATGTAAACCATGGTACTCTGCTTAATATTATTCAGTAATATTAAAATCCCCACAGAAATAATCACAATTTTAAGGAAATTTATTTAATATTGATGATCTAATATTCAATGAACAGATTAAATGGGTAACATTTTCTTTCACCTGACAGCACCCAATGTATCTTATTAAAGCAATGTATTACTTATATACTGTAAGTAATTTGGCAGATGAAAGTAGGGAAATTGTTTTAAATGATCACAGACAGAGAGCTGGAAGAAGATTTGGGACATTGAACCCAACCCACTCATATTCCAGAAAAGAAAGGTGGGATTTAGACAGATTGACTGATTTGCCCAAGGTAGCACTCGAATTTGAATTCAAATTCTTTGATTCCAAATTCAGTCCTTCTTAAATGAATGAAGGTTTCTGAGAATGCAGCAAGCTTAATATATAAATCACAAGTCTTAAGAAAGTTTGGTCCTGTGAACACATGCTTATTGTCAGTTGTCAATATAATAATAAAACTTCAAGGTTAGAAAGAACAATAAAACCCACCTGTACCTGTTCTAACTTGCTACATAACCAACATATTTACTTTTCTTCCAGTGAACCAACATATTTATTTTTCTTCCATAAACTACACCCTCAGAAAGGAGACATGAGAAAAGACTCTTCAAATTGTGCATAGATTGTGGTTTGTCCTGTGTTCTTAAACATCAGGGACATCATGGGACATCAGGGGGATGATGACATGACTTGACATTGACTTTGATTTGAGTGAGGGAGGGCTGTGCAAAGTCACCAGTCTCACTTTTTCCTCCAGAGCCATCTGCGTCCAGTGGTCTGGTAACAATCAAGATGACTGGAGAAGGTCCAGGAGGCAATGGGAGCCCCTTTTAAGCTAAAATCTTTTGGGGTTCTCACTTTGACTTAATTCTAAAGTAATAGAATTATTTTTTTATATTTATTGATTAATAAATTAATGTCTTCCTCATTAGTTAGTTACCACTGAGCCCTCATATTAGTTTAATAAATATTAACTATTTGTTATACTGATGAAAAAACTTTTTTTTCCATAAGCAGTTCTTAGTCACTCAATACATAGCAAAATTTATTGTCCTAGGCTTAAACATAAAAGTTAATGCCTATATAATTTAATAGGAACGGATCACATAACGAGTCATAGTTAAATATTGAAATCTATCAGTTTTAAGAAAGATCACAGGCAAAATCATTTCTAAATATTACTTCTATCACTATGTTCTCCTCACTTCTGAAACACACTCCCACTACTCAGTTCACTCAGGATACCAATTAAAGTTTCTCTCCAAGAATCCTTTACTTATAGGCTACTTGAAGGCTATATTCAATGAAGTAATTCAATAAAGTAACTTCCATCCAATTTATAGTAAGTGGTACCTTACCTTCAGGAAGAACATGTTTCAATCAATCAATGCACAAATACTTCACACTAAGTTTCCAAAGTCCTTAATTAGCTTGAGTGATATTTTAAGTCATTGGGTGGTCTGAGTGTATCTGGTCAAACCTGAGGAATAATTTATGAAACTTTAAGTCAGTTTATGGAGTTTTTGCAGATTACAGTAGAACAATTAGAAGGAAAAAAGTGCTGTATCAATGCCCCTGAAGTGGAAATGCTTTAAGGGAAGAGAAGTTGTTTTTTTTGTTTGTTTGTTTTTTTACTCCTTCACTACCTAGGTCTCCTTTATTCCCTTCTATTATGAACTCTGAAGACCTTGGAGGATTTTGGATTTCCCATTTTCCCATCAACTTTCTAGTATTGTACCCTGGGAGAGTATCATCTGGTGGCAGTATCTACAGTGGGATCCAAGAAGAGACTGGATGTGGTGTGAGAAGGCATAAGAAAGACCCATCAGAAGCCCATAAAAGAAGCTATACCATGCCTAAGAGAACTTTTTAAGAACTCCTAAAGAGGAAAAAGAAAGTTCCAATAAATATGATCTTGGATTGCCTCTCTGTCACATGTTTGTTTGTTTTTCTCCAAGCTTGAAATCTTTCCCCTGCACTCTATATATGCTGGTGGGAGAGCATATAACATATTTTTGGGTGGGGTAAATAATGTTTTACAATGACTTCCTAATAGGTTATCTTAGTAAATACCGCTTTCTAATAACTAATTAAATCTGACTCACTATTTAAAAATCAACTGAAAAGTATGGTGGGAAATAATGTGAGGTAGAATGGGGACAAGAAACTCATAAGTTATAGCAATAAAAATACAACCACCCCCAAACAGTCAGGATTAGCTCTAGATCCCTGAGAGGACATGATGCTTGCATTTGGGGCATTCAATTTTTTGGTGCAAGTGGGATTAGGATAGAAGCTTCAGAGTATGTTTGCTACAGAAATATAAAAGTTTAGTAGTCATCCCTAAGTATCTGCTCAGCTATGACAAGAAAACAATCTCTTCAGAGATAACATTTAAAACTCAATCTCTTTACAAATAATAGTTAAACTCAATATCTTGGCAAAAAGATATTAAAACCATCTTATTACAAACTTTCGATGTATTAAAGTTGAACATAAGCTCTCTCCCTTTGACTCCTTGAATGCTGTAGTTAGAATGACATTCTTTAATATTTTGAAGGTTCTCAATATAATAGTAACCATTTCTACAATTTCTATAAGAGACGCTCTTGAATCTGGTGCTACAATTATAGCAATGGGAATGGAATAACAACAGTAAGACTATCAAATCCAAAAAAGTGACATTATAATAACAAAAATTGGTGCAAAGAAGAGATAAGAAATTGTATTTCCCTCCCTTCTCATATGTGGGGAATTATGGGTGTGGAATGATACATGCAATGTCAGTCTTGGTTTCTATACTGTTTTGTAATCTTTTTATTTTTATTTTTAGAAGGAATGGCCCTTTAGGAGAGCAAAAGAAATAGAGGAGTCATATTGAAAAAGAAAATGATATGAAACAAAAGTGAGCAATAAAAATTTAAATTAAAAGTGAAATAAAAGCCTGGTTCATAACACTATGGGTTTGATTGAAGGATATAGTCACCGCTAGCAAGTTAGGTGATGCAGAAATACACAAGAATGTCTGTTTCCCATATTCCTTACAAACTTATGATTATTCTTCATGTTTTACCAGTTCTCTTGATTGAGATGGACATGATAGAGTAATTCTATTAGGTAAACATTATTTAGCACAGCAGAATGCTCTTTGGCAGTAGGTATATTCATTATAATGGGATTTATTTGGAGTATATTTTGAACCTGATTTACTCTTGCTTTTTAAAGAAAAAAAATCTAATCTCTGGAATTCTCGATACTTTTTTTTTCAATAATCTTTGAAAGTTTGGGACTACTTTGACTCCTAGCCAAATCATATGTGTTTGAGTTCACAGCTTTTCTTCTTAAATTAATGATGATGCACACTCATGATTGAAGCTAAATTACTCCAAATGTAGCCATATATGAGGGATTTGAGGAGATAGTTTTTATCTCAGGGTGGACAACCTTCCCAATTTGTACAAATATCTTGAGAAGAGCTTTAATGGAAGGGACAGCTGTCTTGGAGTTGTTGGCCAAAAAAAAAAGAAAAAAAGAACAGAGAACCACTCAGTTTTATGAAAAAGTTGAGGGAAAAAATTCAACTTTTAACATTCAAACTATGAGGTTATAAGCAATGATATTTCAAAGAAAACCTATTCCCTAATATGCAAGCAAGAAAGATTATACCAAATTCTTCTTAATACAATTTTTTTCTACTTAGGAAATGAGTTTCCTGAAATTAAAGTTGAACTTTCAATTTCCATATATAGTAAATGATGAATGAAGGTATATAATGTAACATCACTATTTCATTTAGAAATTCATGCAACCCTAGCACCTGAAATGATGAGGTGGGTAACAGCATTCACATAGACCAAGATGAAGATCATTAAGAACAGTAATTCATTGATCCTAACAGAGCTTTGTTTTTCAACTGGAAATTATTATATGCCAGATGGCTCAGTGAATAGAGTATCAGACCTGCAGTTAGGAAGATATGATTTCAAACCTGGCCTCAGGCAGTTAGTAATTGTATGACACTGGGCAAATCACTTAACAATTTTTGCCTCAGTTTCCTCATCTGTAAAATGAACTGGAGAAGGAAATGGCAAACCCCTCCAGTATTCTTGCCAAGAAAACCCCAAATGGGGCCACAAAGAGTCAGATATAACTGTAATGACTGAACAATAAAAATTATCACAGCATTCTGTTATCTCACTGACATATACACACATGCACACATACATATATGTATGTGTGTGTGTATTCCCTGATATGGTGCCAATCACAACACATATTGCCTGATCATCTTTTTGTCATTCCTGCTATTTTTTTTCCAACAGGGGTTTTGACCAAGCTACTGGGAGTCTTCCTTACATTCTAATGACATTACAAAAATACCAGTGCAGAATACCAAGAATACCATGACAGTTTACTATTTATCACTTGCTCTTCCCATATGACTAGCTCATCTTCATTTACAATCACACATTACTATTCCATAATGTGCAGTACCATAGTCATTTTCACCATGTAACTTTTCTTTTTCTGTTGTCCTCTGGGATATCCTCAACTTCATTTCTTTGAAGAGATTGTAGTGTTCTCTAACTTGTGACTATAGAGCATTGACAGAAGAATGTTGATTATTTTTAAATGAACTTTGTTTCAGAGACAAAACATTGACAGAAATCAAAGTACAGCATTCACAGTGTTATGACATAAAAAGTTCACTAGAGTGGCCACATGGTTTTAAACAAAAGATATAATTCAGTAAGTCCTTAACTCAATCATCCTTAGGGAGCAAACCTCCTTAAGGGACACAAAGTACAAAGGTCAGAGTTCTCCCCTCCTAGGTCACATTGTCTTAATCTCTCAATCAATAAGTCTTCTTTCTTCTTAATTGGAGATTAGTTTCTAATCATCCTTAATTCAATCATCTTGAAGAGGTATAGGATACAGAGAACAAAGTCCTCCAACCCCTAGGCCACAGTAAATCACAATATTCTCAGTTTGCATTAAAAACCCAAAGAGAGGTCTTTTCATCTTGACTCAAGGCTGGCTCTCACTTTCCATGGTTCTTCTTCCATTGTCCCAGCTCCTACCTGAACCTGCCCAACTGTCACCTGGATTAAAGGTCAGGCGGCTCTCAGTTCCTTGACAAGCTCCTTGTACAGTTCTTCATCCAGTTCCTTGTCCAGTCCCCATTCCATATTGAAGCTCACAGTGTCCAGTCCATCTCAAGTCCTTCATAGTTGCTGTTCCTGGGAAGACAAATCTTAAAAAAGCCACAATAACATTTAAACACATTGCCGGCACCATCATACATTCACAATCTACCTGTGAAATCAACACAGAGCCACCAACAAGGTCTGAGAATTCAACACAAATCATCAGCATAGAAATCCACACAGACCCACAAACAAGGTCCAAGGGGTCAACACAAAACATCAATATAGTCCCAGGACCTCTGAATCCCTCCTTCAGGACTTCTGTAAACAGAAAGACAGAAAATCCTCTGTCAGGGTACCAGTACGGTCCCAGGGCTTCTGTGGAAAATATCACAAACAAACATCAGCACAGACAGAACAGACAACATAGAGTGTTGGGATACCAACAGTTTTCTCCTCCACTGCAAGAGTTCCGTTCTC
The DNA here is from genome assembly GCF_028583685.1 of Petaurus breviceps papuanus. Classification (NCBI taxonomy): domain Eukaryota; kingdom Metazoa; phylum Chordata; class Mammalia; order Diprotodontia; family Petauridae; genus Petaurus; species Petaurus breviceps. The sequence goes on from NW_027185791.1 coordinate 7,146,610, forward strand.
TCCGTTCTTCTCAGTTCTGCTCTCTCCAGTCTGAGCCTCTTCTTATATATGGTCATTAGCTCCCCCACTTTCTGTTGCATCAGCAACAGGAGTTCAAAATTTCTAAGGTTCACAAGTTCTGTTTCTCAACAAAGACTTGATACAATCATGGGCAAGAACTGAAACAAGGTGTCAACTAAATAGCTGAAACAAGATGTTAACTACTTCTTTGCTTGCCATTAGAGAATCTAAAACAGAAGTCCATATACAAAAGCAGTTGGAGAATGTCAACAACAATATGGAAACCCTCTTCCAATTGGAACTTATGCTTCTTACACTTTATAATAGTGGTAGATACTTTTGGTGAACATATGCTCCCTTACTTAATGACTAATTTGATATCAATGATCAGAATATGGCAAATAAATATTGTTTTCTATTTTATCTTTCAAGGAATCCTATATAAGCTAGATATAATATAGCATAACATATGGCAGCTAGCAGAAGCAGAGGATTAAGTACCAGAACTGGAGTTAGAAAGAAGTGTTTTCAAATGCAGCCTTGGACAGTTAATGTGTGACCCTAGTTAAATCACTTAACCTTTGTTTGCCTTAGTTTCCTCATCTGTAAACTATGGATAATATTACTACAAAAGTCTCAGGGTTGTTGTGAGGATAAAATGAAATGATAAAGTACTTACCACAATTCTTGACACATAGTAAGCTAATATGAACTAAACTAATATATATAAATGTTTACTATTATTATTATCTCTTTAATGTATATGTAAGAAAACCTTGCTGAACAATATATTTTGCTTTAATGAATCACAGTTGTTTTAAGACTTTCTTTAAACTATGGATACTATATAAACTTCCTACTTTATAGAGTTATATGAAATAAATCTGAAATTATGATTAAAAATGAGATCTTAAATCTGGGAGGTTGACACCAGACAGTCTGTGATAGCTAGAATTCTTGAAAAATGAATTTGACTTAAATAGAAACTTAGAGGTTTAACTAGCATCTCTTTTAGATAGGAATGGAGGAGCTGGAGCAGTTTTGTGTTAAAATAATGTTGGGAAGAGCTTAATCATGAGATGGGCAATTTAAAGAAAAAGATTAAAGTCTAGTCAATGGACAATTACATGAAGGATTAATGGCTAATGCATCCACAGATATGGAAACTTTGCCCTTTTTTCTAAGATTACATATATAACTTTATAGAAATTTACTTAAAATAGAAAACAAACTAATAGAAAAATTATGTGTTCCTGATAAGAAGCAGTGTAAGACAAAAAATAAAAGCCCATGTCTTCTCTCATTTTCAAAGAGTGGTGTCAGGGTATGCAGAATAGGAAGGGGTTGTGACAGTGAAAAACCAGCTGTAGAAAGAATAAGTTAAATTCTATGTCATGGTGACCAACCATGATGGATGAGAAAATTGGGACCCATAAGATACAATGAAGACATGCCCTTCCCCAATACAAAATCCATATGTGATGTAGCCTATATCCTTTAAGTTTTCATACAGAAAGCAGAGTCCATTTTATAAATCTTCACTCTGTAAGCAATTGTTTAGCAAATACTATTAATGAGATCAATGTATTCTGATTCCAAATTGAATTTTCTATTATACATATTATTTATTTATTTAAACCATCCATTAAATGCCAAACATTATATACAATATTTAATGGGTAAATAGTATTCCAAATGCTCATTGAAATAACCTTTTTATAAGAAACTGTTATTTTTTAATTGAAATATTGCATGGAATTAATTTTCTTTTTGTTTGTTTTAATGATTCTTAATTTATTTCCTTGCTCAGTTGTTTGTATTTCTTTACTTTCATACTTATTGCTTATAATTTCTTATATCTACCCTCAACCATATTAACCTTGGGTTTCTTCTTTCTTGTTTAAAGCAAAATTTTACTAAAGAATCTACAACTGGGGGTGGCTATGTGGCACAGTGAATAGAGCACCAACCCTGGAGTCAGGAGGACCTGAGTTCAAATCCGGCCTCAGACACAACACAAAAACTAGCCATGTGACCTTGAGCAAGTCACTTAACCCCAATCGCCCTCTAAAAAAAGCAAAAAATGTCTACAACTGGTTTAAAAATGGGCTAAATTTTGTTCCTTTTTCTATCTCAGTTCAGTTGATATACTTATAAGACAAGCAGAGATAATAAGTATTGATGTCACAGCATTATGAAGTATGAACTGATTGAGTCAGAAGGGGTCACCTAGCACAATAAATTGAAAAATATCATGCCACTGAATATGTGAATTAGTTAACCAGTCATAAAGTCAGTAATAACCAACAACCAAGCAAACCCCTCCTTAGAGGAGGGAGAGAAGAAACTTCTCTCTATCTCTCTCGCTTTCACACATACACACACACACACACACACACACACACACACAATACCTGTGTGTGTGTTTTCCCCAGCAGTTAACCTACTCCAGAAAGAGGAACACCATCCAGCAGTTAGAAAGCAGTTTTAAGTGATCTGAGCCATGATTGAGGTACACTTACTCTAGATATACTTTGATGAACATTCAAGGCATATACTCATAGGAAGAGTTAGTTACTTGGGATTGGATAATAAGATTGGACCAGTCATAAAAGACTAGGCACTCAAGAGGGAACTAACCTTTACACTCACAAGTTGAACTGCAAAGAGGTTCAGACTCTTCTAATCCATGTAAAAAAATGTCCTCCAAAGTTGCTGTACCTAAGACAAAAGTTTTGTGAGGACTCTACTAGGAGAGGAAGGACATTTACACAGCAATATAAAAGGAATGTGTTGACTTGACAAATCTATTACCTATGTGTGTGTTTCAATTACCATTGCACTCTAAACTTGTGTCTACTCTTCTGTATAATAGTATGTGTATTAATAGAATAGTGTATCCTAGGTTTGTGGAAGACAGCTAGATGGTGAAGTGAATAGAGTGCAGGGCTTGGAGTCAGGAAGAACTGAGTTCAAATCCAGATTCAGTTCCTTACTATCTGTGCAACCCTGGGCAAGTCTTTTAATCCTGTTTCACTCAGGTTTTTCATCTGTAAAATGAACTTGAGAAGGAAATGACAAACCACTCCAGGATCTTTGCCAAGAAAACCCCAAGTAAAGTCACGAAGAGTCCAAGATGACTAAAGAACAATATTTATGGTGTAAATATTTTGTAGTCAGTGTTCTTACAAAACCATTTAAGTAAATGACCACTACAAAGAATTTTATGTACTTACTACTAAAGGAAAGCACATTGGCAGGGGATCTTGAGTGATAGTTATTGTTGTTCAGTCATTTCTCTCATGTCTGACTCTTTTTGACCCCATTTGGGGTTTTCTTGACAAAGATACTAGAGCAGTTTGCCATTTCCTTCTCCAACTCATTTTACAGATGAGGAACTGAGGCAAATAGGGTTAAATGACTTGGCCAGGGACACAAAGCCAGTAAGTGTCTGAGGTCAGATTTAAACTTGGGCAGATTAATTTTCCTGACTTCAGGCCCAACACCCTATCCACTGCACTATCTAACTGCTCTGAATTACAGTAATCGCTGCCTATTTAGTAGAATGCCCTAATAGAATGAGATAAAACATTTATCCTCTTGCAAAACCAAGTCTTCAATTAAAGTCCAGGTTGTGGAATAGCCTTCAAGATGGGCTTCAATTTTTTTCAGTCTTTTTTTAAAATGATTTCACAAAAACATATGATTCAATCAACAAATACATAATGTGTGTGTGAAACATGTTGTGTCTACTTCAAAAGTGCCTTTCTCAAAATCCTAAATGTAACAATATTTCCTTGAACATGATCCTAATACCCTAACTCCAATTGCATTTTTATTTGCTTGACTAATTTATCAGGATTTTATCCAGAACTAATTACATTTTTATTTACTTGACTAATTTATCAGGATTTTATTTAAAAAAAACATTATCACAGATTTGCCCGTTTGCCTAAGAAAGTACCCAATCATCTGTATAGCAGTATAATGTATTAAAATGTTCATTTCTCATTTTTATTCACTGTTTGCTAATTCAAATTACAATGGAAATTTTAAAAGAGGTTGATTTAAAAAAAAACAAGAATATTTTTCAATTAATTGCTTTTTTTTCAGCATTTATATCATCTCTCTTTGCCATGTTTCAGCATGTTATCATCCCATGTAGGGATCAATCTCTGAAAGATGTGCATATATTCCTCCTTAGAATAAATCCTTTGACACAAGTACTTCGTACAATATATTTAATTAACCTTATTCTCTACATGTGAACCTATTCTTCTCATGTTCCTTGTGTTTTTTAGGATAAAATATGTCCTATGTTGGGGGGGGGAATTTGTACCAAAAATTCTTTTGATTTTTTCCTAATAATTCTCTTTTCTAAAAGTTAATCGAGTCTGATTGATTTGCTGTTAATGAGTAGCATACTATTGAGAGCTTTTAAATAAGAGTCCTAGAATCCCATTCTTTCTTCCCCTAGAACCGTGAGATTACAAGTTAGTTACTGCTTCTTTGGAGACCTGAAACTATTAGTATAAGTCTAAGATGGATAAGTGGCCCTGGAGAGAACTACTACAAAGATGATCAAGAATCCCCTGAACATGTAGCTGAAAATTGCTGTGATCATAAATTGTTATTTTTTTTTACTTTGAAAATGAGGTAATTCTTCTCATTTTTTGTTTTATTCTAAAAAAGTTTACCTGAAGAGAAAGATGTACCAATGCCTTATACATGGTTTAAGAGATGGCAGTGCCTGACACCTCAGAGTCAGAAAAACCTAGAGTCAATCCCAACTCAGAAATTTACCAACTGCAGTGCTGAAGAAGTCAATTAAGCTGTCAGAGCCTTAGTAAGCTGGGTATAATAGTATTTATCTCGTCTTCTTGTTGTGAACATTAAATGTGACAATCTGTGTAAAAACGAAAAACTTTAAAGTGTTATATAAATACAGTAATTTTATAATTAATAACATTATCATTGATTAATCTGAATCATGAATAAAGTCCTAAGTAACTCCTCATTTGGTGAATTATGTCTTTTCTACTTTGCACTGAAATAGTGGCTTTCCTTTTTCATTTAAAGAATGTTCCATCCATCATTCATTTTAGGGGGAGAAGGGCTAAAGAAGTAAAACATTTAATTGAAATAAGCAAAAGGAACTAAAATAACATTTGAGAAATGGTCACATAATGTTAAAACATTATCTTCTAAAGCAAATCCTGTCTTGAAGTTTACTTTGATTTTTTCAAACAATTTTCTTAATATGCATTTGCTTTGCTTCTTTTGTCTCAGAGAGCATTGAGGGGGTAAAGAATAGCGTTATTACATGTTACTTCTCCATGTTACATTTACCATTCCATAAGCTCACAAAAAAGCAGCTCTTAATTCTAAACAGCATTTGCTATTGTATTGTAAAATAATGCATAAAGTGTAAAAAATAGGTCTGGGAGTTTATATTAATTTCCAAGTGTTATTAATAAGCAACTGTTAGGACTATAAAATGTTATCCAAAGCATATTAGCAGAAAAAAACATCCTTTAGAGACTATCTTGTTGATGTTAACCTTGGTACTTGCATTCTTCCACATACATTTACAAAGAAAATGAGGGAAGGAGTGGGATGCAAACTAAAATTGTTTATTGATTTTTTTGCCATTTTAATTTTCCCCAAGATATTTCTCATATAATTTTTTAGGGATCTGTCCTGAAATCCATTAATGCCATCCCCTGTGAGGACCAAAGGGAGCCTAAACTTCCAGCAGTAAAATGTAACATCTCTGTGCCAATTACAAATTTAAAAAAAAACATTTATTTTATTTATTTACTTTTAGTTTATAACATTCAGTTCCACAATCCCTTGAGCTCCTTCTCCCCCTCACTCTCTCTTCCCCTCTCTACCCAATGGTGGCATGCAATCCAGTGTAGGTTCTACAGATACCTTCACATTAAATATTAGTCAAGTTTAAAGAAGAATTACAATGTTAAGAAGAAATACAATAGAATAAAAAACGAGAAAGAAGGAACAAAACAAAGCAAAAAGGAGAGAGAGCAAGTAGTTTGCTTCAATCTGCATTCAGACTCCACAATTCTTTCTCTGGATGTGGATAGCCCCTTCCATCATGAGGCTTTTGGAGGTGTCTTAATAGTGTTTTATTGCTGAGAGAAGTCCAGTCTATCAAAGTTAGCCATCACAGATATTATGTGTCTGTAATTGTATACAACATTCTCTTGGTTCTGCTCTCCTCATTCAGCATTATTTTATATGTCGCTCTAGGTTATCCTGAAGTCTGTCTGCTCCTCATTTCTTATAGAAAAATAGTATACCATTACATTCATAGACCAAAACTTGTTTAGCCATTCTCCAGTTGATGAGGATCCCCTTGATTTCCGATTATTTGCCACCACAAAACAGTTGCTATAAATATTTTTGTACATATGGGTCCTTTTCCCACTTGTATGATTTCTTTGGGATACAGCCCTAGAAGGGGTATTGCTGGGTCAAAGGGTGAGCACGTTTTATAGCACTTTGGACATAGTTCCAAATTGCTCTCTAGAATGATTGGATCAGTTCACAGCTCTACTAATAATGCATTAGTGTTTCAATTTTCTCATATCTTCTCCAACAGTTATCATTTTCCTCTTCTGTCATGTTAGCCAATGTGATCTGTTAGATGTGATGCCTCTGAGTTGTTTTGATTTGCATATCTATAATCAATAGTGATTGAGAACATTTTTTCATATGATTATAAATATCTTTAATTTCCTCCTCTGAAAACTGCCTATTCATATTCTTTGACAACTTATCAATTGGGGAATGATTTGAATTCTTATGTATTTGGCTCAGTTCTCTGTATATTTTAGAAATGAGACCTTTATCAGAGACACTGGTTATAAAAATTCTTTCCCAATTTTCCACTTCACTCCTAACCTTGGTTGCATTGGCTTTGTTTGTAAAAAAAAAAACTTTTCAATTTAATGTAATCAAATTTATTTATTTTGCATTCTATAATGCTCTCTATCTCTTCTTTAGTCATAAATTTTTCCCTTCTCCACAAATCTTCCAGGTACACTATTCTATCTGAATCATGAACCCATTTGGACTTTATTTTGGCATATGGTTTGGTCTGTGCCCAGTTTCTGCCATACTATTTTCCAGTTTTCCAGCAGATTTTGTCAAATAGTGAGTTATTATCCCAGAAGCTGGAGTCTTTGGGTTTATCAAATACTATATTATTATAGTCATTGACTACTGTATGTTGTGTATATAATCTATTCCACTGATACACTACTCTATTCCTCAAGCATTACCAAGTAGTTTTGATGACTACTGCTTGATAGTACAGGTTAAAATCTGGTATGGCTATGCCACCTTCCCTAGCATTTATTTGAATTAATTCCCTTGATATTCTGCACCTTTTGCTCTTCCAGATGCATTTTGCTACTATATTTTCCCAATCATAATTTATATAGGCAAATTTATATGGGCTGCCAAATGGTAAAGAAGAAGTCAAATGTTGTTGCTGTCAGTAGAGTACCTATTTGAAGATTTGTGATTAGAGCCATCTAGACATTACTTGCATCAGAGGTTAATATTAGATTTCTACCTCTCAACATGTATCCATGACTTGACAGTAACCAAAATAATCACCTAGTGATGGATCTTTGTAAACTTAGGTAAGAATGGTCCTCCAGTGACAGATAAATCAAGCAATACAAAGTGATTTACACTTTTTCTTTGGGTCCATATTTAAAGCCTTTACAACTTAGTAGGTCCTGCCCATGTTTTTGGTTTGCTGGCATAATCTTTAAACTCAGAGTAACCTTGACATCTCAAGGAGACGTCAGAGTAGGATTCTTGTAGAGAATTAGCAGAGTACATTCACTGCATGTTGAGATTCTACTTCAAATGTCACATTGTTAGTGAGAATGTTCCACTTATATATAGGTGATCTAAAAGACAGATGTGAGGCTAGTAATCCCTTATATCTTATAATAACACTCTGAGTTTGGAAACATATCATTATCCCTATTTCATGAATGAGAAAAGTGAAATTTATAGAAGAGAAATGACTTGCAGGGGTATGGTGAAGCCACTTTGTGCTGGTTTATGGGAGCTGATTGTACATTTTCTGTGTAAGTATTTACACTGTGGAAATCAGTAAATGCTACAAATCAGAGCTTGTTTTACTGTCTTTTTTTCAGTTGTCTGGGTTTAAGAAAGCAATGGGAAATTTTACTAATGCAGATTAAATCAAAAGGTCCATGATTTCTTTTTCAGAAAGAGTTGTCAATCATTAATCAATATTCCACTGATGATATGAATAAGGAAGTGATGAGGATAGAACTGGAATCCAGAAGTTCCAATTCCAAATTTTTTTTACCACAACACTGAAATTGATTAACCTGATATTTATCTCTTCAATAAGAACAGAGAAATGTTAAAAGGATCTATTAATCTTTGTAGGTTATAATATTATATTGCTGCAGTTCAAGGGAGATTTCCCACCTCAGAGAATTCCATGCCATATAAATACATTTGCTTGTATTTGTCAGTGTTTTAGAGTGCTTAGATAATCACACAGGAATCTAAAGTCTTGTCAGTTAGAGCTGAAAGGGACCTTAGAAGCCAACTAATGCAAATTACAGACAACTCTACTAGCTCCAAATTTTTGTTGACTAAATATTAATTTGCTTTTACAGTTTCTATTTATTGCTCCTATTTGGTATCCTCTGGGATCAAACAGAATAAGGACAATCCCTTTTTCATATGTTACATCTTCAGATACATGAATATCAGATACACCATTTCCTCTATTACTAAGGCCAAACAAAACCAATCCCCTTAACCTAGTCTCATAGTAGTCAAGTTCCTTCATAATCATGATGGCCCTACTCTGGAAATTCTGGCCTTTAATAATTATCCTTAAACTGTGATGTTCAGAAGTGATCCAATAAAATGTTGTTCTACTTATCTCATATAACAAAGCAGTTAAACTTTATAGAAAATGTGACCATCTAGTTGGGGGTAGAGCCAAGATGGTGGAATAAAAGCAGGGACTTGCATGAGCTCTCCCCCAAACACCTCCATATCCCTGTAAAAAAAGGACTTTAACCAAACTCTAGAGCAACAGAATTCACAAACTGACAGAGTAGAACAGATTTCCAGCTTAAGATAACTTGGAAAGTCAAAAGGAAAGATCTGTTGCACCAGTCTGAGAGAAAAGTGCAGTCAGGCATGGGCTATGCTAGCAAAGATGGGCCCCAGTTAAGCCTGGAGTAGTCCTCAAGTGCTAAAATTACTGGCAGCTGTGGCAGTTTCCAAACTTCTCAACCCACAAATGCCAAAGACTACTTAGAAGGTCAGTAGGAAAGGTCTGTTGGACCTGGGTGAGAGAGGAGCAAGGTTGGGTCCGAAGCCCAGATCCAGGGTGGTGGTGATGGCAGCAATGGCAGCGGCTGCTTTGCAAGCTCTTGGGCCAAAGGGACTGGTCAGAGGAGGATTGCAGGGATCTAATTGATTGTCCTAAGCCAGCATTCTCTAGATTTGCTCTGCTTATATCTGTGTTACAGTCCTGGGTGGAGGTCCACAGGTAAGGAAGAAGGCTAATATGTTGGAGCTTGTGGTAGCACTGGAGGGAATACTCTTCACAACTGAAGGCAGAAAAGAGTGTTTGTGGTCTCTCAAAGAACAGATCACATAATCAGGAAAGGAATAAACACCACTCTGCTCATCATAAAACCTTGGAAGAGGGACAGCCAGGTGACTCAGTGAGTAAGAGCACTGGCCTCCAGTGTTGGGATGACCTGGGGGATAGAAGCCGGGCTCAGATACTTAGCACCACACCCAGAAATAACTGGCCATATAACCTTGAGCAAGTTACTTAACCCTGATTGCTATTAAAAAAAAAGAAAGAAGGGGATAAGGGAGGCATGATAGAAGGGAGGGCGGACTCAGGTTAGAGTTAATCAGAATGTATACTCTCTTTGGGTGCTGGGCAAGGAAAGAGGTAGGGAGAAAATCTGGAACTCAAAATCTTGTGAAATGAATGTTGAAAACTAAAAAATAATTAATTATTAGTCTTAAAAATAGATTACCCCAAATGGCAAATGAGGTTCAAATAGCCAATAGGGAGAAGATTGCCTTAAAAAAACATAATTGACCAAATGAAAAAGGAGTTCAAAAGCTCATTGAAGAAAATATTATCTTAGAAATTAGAATAGAGCAAATAGAATTTAATGATTTCATTAGAAGTCAAGAAATTTTAAAACAAAACCCATATAAAATTTTTAAAAAGACAATGTGAAACATCTCACTGGAAAAACAACTGAACTGGGAAACAGATCCAGGAGAGATCATTTAAAAATTATTGGATTACCTGAGAGCCATTATCAAAAAAAGAGCTTAGGCATCATATTTCTGGAAATTATCAAGGAAAACTGCCTGGATATTCCAGAACCAGACAGGAAAATAGAAATTGAAAGAATTCACCAATTGCCTCTTGAAAGAGATCAGGAAAGACAAACTCCCAGGAATATTGTAGTCAAATTCCCGAGTTCCTGAGTCAAGGAGAAAATACAGCAAAGCAGCCAGAAAGAAGCAATTTAAGTATTATGGAAACACAATCAGGACAACACAAAATTTAGCAGCTTCTACATTAATGGACCAGAGGACTTAGAATATGACATTCCAGATGTCAAATGACCTATAATCAAGAATTAAGAATCAGCTACCCAACAAAATTGAGTATAATACTGCGGGGAATGGGGGGGGGGGATGGACATTTAAGGAAATAGAGGATTTTCAAGAATTCTTGATAAAAAACAGAACTGGATAGAAAATTTGGCTTCTAAATACAAGACTCAATGGAAGTATGAAAAGGTAAACAGGAAAGAGAAAGCATAAGGGACTTATTAAAGCAGAACTGTTTACATTACTACATGGAAAGATGATATTTGTAACTCATGAGACCTTTCTCAGTATTAGGGTATTTGGAGGGAAGAGATAGACAGATATATAGAGAGTGAGCCCACGGGGAGTTGAATATGAAGGAGTAATATATTAAAAAAAATAACAGGTGAGAGAGGAATGTCCAGGGAGACAGAGAAAGAAAGAGGTGGAATGGGGTAAATTATCTCACATAAAAGAGACAAGAAGCATTTTACAATGAAGGGGAAGAAGAGAAAGTGAGAGGGAATGAGAGGACCTTATTCTCATCAGATTTTACTTAAGGAGGAAATAACATACACTATTAATTGTGTTTGGAAATCCATCTTACCCCGCAGAAAATAAGAAAGAAAGGGAAAGGAGATGGGGGATGATAGAAGGGAGGGCAAATGGAAGGAGGGGGTAATCAGAAACTAATATTTTTGAGGAAGGGCAGGGTCAAAGGAGAGAACAAAATAAGTGGGAGGGCAGGATAGGATGGAATGAAATATAGTTAGCCTTTCACAACATGACTGTGATGGAAGTCTTTTGCATGACAATGCATGTAAAACCTGTATCAAATTGCTTGCCTTCTCCATAAGGGCAAGTGGGTGGGGAGGGAAGAAGAGAGAGAATGTGGAATTGAAAGCTTTAAAATGTTTCTGTAAGTGACCTTATCCTTTAAAAGACTGCAAAATATGTTAAAGTTTTTGTTCTGATTCTAATTTTTAATGGAAATTACCTTTTGTTTTTGTTTTACATCACTCAATTTGCTCTATTTTTTTTGTGATGAGGACCATTATGCTATTATTTGAAAATAATAAAACAAAAATCTCCAATTTCCCCCAAACAAGTATTTTTCCTTTTTCTCTGAATGCTCGCAATCTTCTGCATTATGCCTAGACCTTCCTTTTCCCTCTCTTGGTGTAGGAAATGTTCTTTCATTCCAAACTGTGTCCACTTATAAATTGCTTTAATACATTTTCCCCTAAATATTGAGGTATTTTTCTCCCCTAACATACTAATGCATATTAGTGATAACAAATGATGTACCTCCACTTAGGGAAAACTGAAATACACAAAATAAATCACAAATTTTAAATGGATAGGTAAGAGCCCCTGCATTACAAATGACTTTCCCCATCCAGTCTAGACCTTTGAAATCTTCTGGAATTTTGTTGTCTTTTTTTTCTTAAATATATACGTGAATATTTATTTTCAACAGTAAAAAGTTGTATTATTCTCTAATTATGCGGTTACCATATTCATAGCTGGGAGTTTTTATAACCACTTTAGTTCTCATATGAAATACTAGAAGGTCAAATTTATGCATCATTCCCTATTGATGCTAAGGAATTAAACTAAAAAGAAGTTTCCTATGTCTAATCTATTTTAATAAATAATCAAATTTGCTTAGCAAGTAAAGAGTATCTGTACTAAGAAAAAATAAGTAGTGAAAATAATCATAGCTAGCATTTATAGCATGTCCTCTATTTGCCAGGCACTATGCACTTTACAATTACTGTCTCATTTGAGTCTCACAACAACCCATAGACTTAAGCACTGGTGTTATACCCTTTTAACAGTAGAGGTAACTGATGCAAAGAAAACTACAATGACTTGCCCAGGATCACACAGCTACTAAGTTTCTGAGGTTGGATTTTAAATCAGATCTCCCTGACAGCAGGTTTGCTGCTCTGTTACATTATACCACCTAGCTGAGAGTGGGTTCCAGACTGAGTTGTTTAGCTGAAGTGAAATGCACTATCTAGTAAGAAAAAAATAAAATCAAGCTCAAGTCTTTCAGTTGTGAGTAATTTTTGAGGTTTCTAATGGTCTTATGTAATAGAGAGAGAGCTGTCCTATAAGACAGAATGGCCTGGGTTCTGTTTCCTGCTTCTGGTGTGTACTGGCTGTGGGATACTATGTTTACCACTTAGTTTCTTTTGTTTGATTTTTTTTTGCTTGATTAAAGGGGCTATCCCTTGACTTTTTTTTTTTTTGCCTTTTGTCTCTTGCCTTTTGGAAGGCAATTGGGTTAACTTGCCCAAGGTTACACGGCTAGTTTTTTGTGGGTGTGTGTGTGTGTGGGGGGAGAGTGTGTGGGTTTGTGGGTGTTAAGTGTCTGAGGCCGGAACCAAACTCAGGTCCTCCTGACTCCAGGCTGGCCCTCTCACTGCACCACCTAGCCAGCCACCTTGACTCACTTCTTAAATTGGCCTGTGGAAGGAATGGGCATTGCATCACTCCGAGTGAGAACTCAGAAAGACCTTAGCTTAAAAAGGCCAAGGTCTCCCACTGCATCCTAGACCACATCCAATCATGCTGATCTATATCTGGTCACTGCACCCACATGTCTGAGGAAGAGAAAGTGAGGTTTTTGCACTGCCCTCCCTCACTCAAATCCAATTCAATTGCAAATCATGTCATCATCTTCCTGATATCATCGTTCTCTTTGAGAATGAAGGACAAAACCACAATAACGCCTGGCACATAGTAGGTGCTTAAAAATATTGATAGATTCAGTGATTTGCATCCTTAGAAAAATGACTTTAGGTCATATATATTTGGGTTAGTCCAATGTATCCCTTGGATTTTAGATACTTACCAGTAACATCTGCCAAACTGCCAATTCTTTGATAAATTATTTTCCAGTAAGACATTATTCCCTAAATTATTTTATTTTCTAAAGTTTATTGAGCACATACATGTATAGATGTATGCATATGTTTTAAATACATATGTAAGCACATGCATATATGTGTAAGCATATGTATATATGTGCATAAACACAAATACATGTGTATATGCCATTTCAATATTTTACTAAAATTTTGACAATTCATATTACTGCTTAATCATAATATTTGTCTATACTTCTCTTTCTTTGCTTTATCTTTTCCTAATTTAGACAACATGGGTATAACCTTTTTTTATTCTCTTGATTAATAATTTTCATTCCCGCCTTTCATTTTGATTCTCTACCATATGCCCTTTAATTCTTTAGATTTTTTTATACAGCAGATGAGTTGAGTTTTGTTTTTATATGAATGTTGTCTCTGTCTCATTTCATAAGGTTGCTTAAGCCATTTACATCTATTATTTTTTTAATTTTGTTCTCGATTTTCCTTAAGTATTGATTTTTTTTTAATTCAGTTTCCTCTTATAAGTCAGTACTTTGTCCTTGTGATGAGTTTGTCTTCAGTTACGTTGATACTACTTCTAGATGTCTATCCCTTTCCTAATTTTTTATTTTACTTAAATAAGTGTTTTCTTTTTGCTTTAAATTGGTCATCTGCTTTTCTCCATCACCCATTATCTTCCACACTCTTAAGCAGTCAGTGAAAATTGTCTGTCTACTCTTCAGCTCCAGATGTCAATTGCATGATCATTTTCCCGTCCTTGTGTCATTCATTCTTTGATTTATACTTTTCATTTGTTTCCTTTCCATTTATTCTGAATTTGATTTTTCTGATTCATGGACTATATACCGTTATTTGTTCCTTCTTTATTATCTTTGTTTATGTCTCTCCTGGGTTTAAAGATTCGAAAGTAATAAATTTTAGTTTCCTCTTCTAACCAACTTCTGAGCTATTATTTTTATAGATTTGACTTGTTTTTTTTCTGCTGTTACTCATTTGTAAGAATATCATTTCATGAAAAAAAGTATTATCAGGTGAAAATAATTTCTTGATGGTGGAAATTGTAGTTTCACATATCTGGAAACCTAGCCCTTTTTTTTTACTTTTTGGAGGGGGGAGGACAGGGTAATTGGGGTTAAGTGACTTGCCCAAGGTCACATGGCTAGTAAGTGTTAAGTGTCTGAGGTCTTATTTGAACTCAGGTCCTCCTGACTCCAGGCTTGGTGCTCTATTCATTGCACCATCCAGCCACCCCCAAAACCTAGTTATCCCATAGTTTTTGTCATGATCAGTCTCTTTCTCCAAGGATTTTCCATCATATCTCTGATGACAGTTATGCATGGGAACTCACACCTCTTCTCTTGGCAAGGGGATGCTGTTTATGGATGCAAACTACTCTCCCTTTCATTTAAAAAAAAAGGATTTTATTCATTTTCCCAACTACTTGTCAAGACAATTTTTAACATTCATTGTATAAGATTTTGAGCTCCAAATTTGTCTCCCTCTCTCCTTCTCCTCCCCTCTTCCTAAAGTAGTAAGCAAATTTACAAAGTTTATACATGTGTTGTTGTAACCCAAATCACATGCTGCCTGATTTGAGCATATACTCCAGGCAGTCAAGTGCTTGATCAATAAATCCACATCTAAATTTACCCTGCCCCCAGGCCTCGTCTCGCTTTTATTCTCTTCACAACATCATTTAAAACCCATTTCCATATTAGTCACAGTTGTGAAAGAGAAACAGGTCAAAAGGAAAAAAAAACATGAAAAAGAATAAAGGGGAAAAAAACATGGTTCAGTCTACATTCAGAGTCCATCAGTACTTTATCTGGATGTGGATAGAAGTTTCCTCAAAGAGTCCTTTGTACTTGTCTTAGATCATTATGTTGCTGAGAAGAGCTGAGTCATGCATAGATGATCACCACACAGAGTTGATGATACCATGTATGATTTTTTTTTATTCTGCTCATTTCACTTTGCATCAGTTCATACAAGTGTTTCCAGGTTTTTTTTTTTTTCCTGAAACCTGCCTGTTCATCATTTCTTATTGCACAATAGTATTCTATTACATTCATATATGCACAATAAGTGGGGTGGGGTGGGGAGGGAAGAAGTGAGAGAATTTAGAACTCAAAGTTTTCAAAACAAATGTTTAAAATTGTTTGTATATGTAACTGGGTAAAAATTAAAATACTGGATAGTTAACAATTTATTCCCGGCAGCATTTTACAATATATTAATTATAAGAATTTTTTCCTGCTCTTTATAAAGAGTGTATGTGGATGTATACAACCAAAGTGCTTTGAAAATTGTTATAACCCAGCAGATTTCTGTTATATATTTTTACTGTATTCAACTGATTTTCCTTATTTCATTTCCTTGAGTGCCTGTTTTGCTTCCTTATATAAGACACAGAGTATTAAAGCACTGAAGGTTCCATTTTACTTAGTGATGATATTTGATCATTATAGAAATTCTGGGAAATTCTTTACTTTGAAAGGCAGTGTTGTACATTAGAAAGAATGATAAACTTTGGGTTACAGGCCATGCCTCCAAATCTTGCTTCTGTCACTCTTGTGATATTAGATAAGTCACACTATGCCTCAACTTCAGTTTCCTTTCCTGTAAAATAATGTGGTGGAGACTGAGGACTTTAAACAGCACTTCTATTTCTTTCCTTCCTCACCATTTCATGTATAAATACTCCTAAATGCTGTGGTTTAGGTGAGTTTTGTACCAATCATTCTATAAGTCTTTTTTTTCTCTTCCACTGCTTTTGTCTCTTCCTCATAATTTTCAATCATCTTCTGCAGTATTTTGCAATGGAACATGTACTCTAAACCAATGTTGCTTTTGATCGATTTGTCTTTCACTTGGTATGATGATGAAATGGTTTCTGTTGGGAGTAATTTGAGGCATCTTGGGGCCTCTTCTTTCTGCTAATTAATTTATATTAAATTTTAGGAAATTAAAATAATAGCTTTTACATACTTCCCATTTCTCAACATCATTAGCTTGTTAAAATGTCAGGTTAGAGGTATTTTAATTATGCAAGATATCTTATTCACATTTTTAAACTTTCTTTTAACTTGTTCTTAATTGAAACCTCTGTTCTAACTAGTCACTAAAATGACAAGCATGTTGATAACTATGCATTTTTCTACCTATGCTATTCAGGGATTGCTCAGTTCTCATCATTGAAGTATCTGTGACCCTTCTCCAAAAACAAAGGTTTTGTTTTATAAATTTGTGAAATCATTTTCACTTTTTTCTCTTAACCACATTTTCTAACATTTGCCCACTATAATTTCTAGTAATTTTTTATTAATTAATTAATTAAATTAATTAATAATTTCTTGGTATTGATGGATGCTAGATAGCAAGCATCATATGTTGCCAAGACTTTAGTCAAAACATTAGATAGGACTAGATAGCTCAGTGGCATGGTTTTGGATCTGGAATGAGTAAGATCTAGATTCGAATCCAACATCAGACATTTAATAACTGTGTGACCCAGGGAAAGTAACTTAACTACTGTCTGTCCCAGTTTCCTCATCAGTTAAATGAGTATAATCAAAGCACTTAACCTTAGAAGATTGTTATGATTAAATGATATTTGTAAAGCCCTTTTTAAGCTCAAAGTACTTTATAAATGCTTTATAAAAACTAGTTATTTCCAACATGATAGATCTAACCAGAACTTGTGTCTTCACATTATGTCACAAAAAAGCATGTGAGTAGGCCTTTATGTAGGAAAGTGTTTTGTGAAAGAAGGAAATGAGAGAAAATAAGTTATCTTGTTAATATGGAAGACTAAATAAGGTAGGTGTTCCTATATAAATAAGGAATAAAATAGGAAAATTCTATTACATATTTCTTGTAAGAGGAGTCAACATGACAATAGAAAATAAAAGATCAGTCTCTAAATTAAAAAAAAAAACTGGGCTAATAGTCTGTCTCTGACACATACTGGATATTAGCCCATGAAATTTCCCTGAACAACTAACTGTCTATAAGTTTTAGTTTCAAAAAAGTTGTCCATCTATGTTTTCAACTGGAATTTTCACTCACAAATGAAGTCAGAGATCAAGACTTTCCTCCTCTCCAAAAGGTTCCCATAAAAATCCAATTTATTTAAAACTAGCAAAAACAAATATCATTTTCCTAAAGTCTATACTAAATTATCTTTTAGGTAATATTTAAGATAAAAGTTGTTAGTTATTCAACATCATTTTGAACAAAATGAAACATACATATTTATCCATGTTTTGACAAAGAAATTTTCTATACTCTGTATATCATAATTGATGTCAGTCTATTACCTGTTGTAACCAAATTGAAACATCTTGTTGACAAGATAAATTGTCATGGTTTTCAAGTCTGTCATAAACAACTGAGCTTTAAAAACTTTTTAAAGAATATTTAAAAACTCCTTTCCATTCCTTACATAGAGTAAGCTTGTAATCAAGCAACACCCTAACTTTTCTTGAGAGGCAATTTCTCAGTCTGCTGCTCAATATTTAAAGAAGCATTTTGAAACCTCTGGGTAACTCATGATCAGAAGAGGTAATCAGGTTCTTTTGCTGATGCAAAGTGTTAAAATGTTTCACTGCTTCATTAATGTCATACAAATGCAATAAATCATGTGATTTTTACTATTCAAGCAAATTGAAGGAAACTGTTTTAGAATTTAATCTGTGTGGATAGTCCCTGTTTTCCAACTTTTCCTAGCATCTGTCTAAAATGTCAGCACCTTTATATCATGCCCAGTAAGCATAACTTTGTGCATTGCAATCAGATATCCAATTTTGACCTATCCACATTGAGACTGTTTACACAGTAAGGCTGTTGGTTGAGGCCACTAGTCAATTGATATTCACTTCTCCAACCACTTAAGGGAATCATGGGGACTGGTGACAAGGATATTGAGATATAAAGGTGCCCCCATTTCAGACTATATTTTGAAGGGGGAAGGTAGGGCAATTAGGGTTAAGTGACTTGTCCAACATCACACTGCTAGTTTTTTTTATGTGCGTGTTAAGTGTCTGAATCTGGATTTGAACTCAGGTCCTCCTGCCTCCAGGGCCAGTGCTCTATTGACTGTACCACTTAGCCGCCCCCATTTCAGACTTTGAAGGGTTGAATTTACAGATTGTAAGAGGAGGGGGAAGGAATGGCAGCAGCGTAGAGAACAAGAACTTTTTAAGTTTTAACTATGTCAATTACTGTGTTAAGAGCTTTAGAAATATTATTTAATTTGAAAAACAACAACCTTATGAGGTAGGTGCTATTATTTTCCCCATTTTATAGGTGAGGAAACTGAAACAAGCAAAACTTAAGTAAATTGTCTAAAGTTACACTGCCTGTATCCGAGGCTACACCTGAATTCAGCTTTTCTTGACTCCAGACCCAAGATTCCACTGTACCACCTGTCATCAGATTTTGATAAGTCCATTTCTTTATGAAAGGATCAGGAAATAGAGCTGAAACTCCAGAAAGAGAATTGATCTTCCCTGGTAACACTTTTCTGTAGAATTTCTGAAATGAATGAATTGGAGAGAAAGAGTTTAAAAGCAAAGAAGTTGAGGTACCAATAATTATGCTGTGGAAAAAGAGAAGAGAGCCAGCTATGAAGGGAGAACCCCACATTTGAATTTTCTTTTCGAAACTATCCCCTGCAGGTCTTGGAAAGCATATAAAGTATAATGAAAGTATTTGTCTCTTCTCCCCTTCCCCTTGCCCCAATGATATTGGCAGTGCTAATGCTGAAAAAACATAAGACATAATTCAGTTCTGGAGTTGAGCCTTCTCAGAGCTAAGGTTCCCATTGGTCCTAGAACACATGCTCAGGTTCTTTTGAATGACAGCTTGACCAGTACCATAGGTCAGGCTATCAGTAAAGTATGAAATTGGAATCAGTGGGGATGATATCCAGGCAGTGAAGCAAAACTGCTCAGAGCAGTATTCAACAGCCTCTGGTGGTGACTAGAAGACCACAGTAGGCAAAATTAGTGAGAGGGCATTGACATGTTTTTTGGATCTACAACATCAGATATAAGCTGCTATAACTCAAGTGATTGCCATTTTCTTCCCAGTGCTGCTGGCTCTTCCGTGGTTGTGTTTTTCTTTGAATTTCAAATTTTCATATAATAATAATAACAACAACTGATATTTCAGTATTACCAGGATTCTGTGCTAACTGTGCCAGGCATCATGCTAACCATTCATCATTTCATTTGATTCTCACAATAATTCTCTGAGGTAAGTGCTATTGTTATCCCACTTTAAAGATCAGGAAAGTAAGCAAACAGAGGTTAACTGACTTGGGTCACATAGCTAGGAAGTAAGTGTCTGAAGTCAGATTTAAACTCAAGTCTTCCTGATCTCAGTCTTGGCACTCTATTCACTGTGCAACCAAGCCCAAAAAAGCTTGTTGAATTGAGGCAGGGTATGTACTGGACTGAGTAAGGAAAAATCAATCTTATACTCCTTAGAATGAGAATATCCAGAGTCAAAGAATGGAGAATCTTCCATAACTAAGTTGAATTTCAATTAATTTTTAGTGAGAATTTTTTAGTTTCAAAATGGAGATTCATTCTACCAATGTTCATTAAAACTTCTTAGAGTCTTAGGTGTTGAGCTTAAAATATACCTTAGAAATAATGATAATATTATATACACTTCTGATGTTGAAGCAATAAACAGTGTCAAGGATTTTCATGAAAACATTTTTTTGGCTGAATTTTTAATTTACCCAGTAATATAAGTATTGTTGCTTCTGGAGAAAGAGATCTAACAAATTATGTGATTTTGAAATTAGATAAAAGGTACTTTATAGATTGGAATACAGTTTTACTCCTACCATCTCTAGTTAAATAAAAGTAGCTACACTATAGGTACTAACTACATTGTAACCAGGAGTGTTCATTTAATTCATTGTCTCCTTTACTCTTATTTGCTGTTAATATGTTATAGAATCAAATCAACTATTCATAATATTTATCATTTTAAAATACTCTTCATAGATGGGGCTTCTAGAAACAAAAACACTGTACTTGACTCTTGCCCGCATTTCTGCAATCATAGCTCTTTCCCATGCCTCTCTTCTCCCTATCTCCCTCTCTTCTTTCTCTTTCCCTTTATAATATCTAGCCATATCATCCACCCACTCAATAATCATGCTCTTATTATATTATTCCAAAGCCAAACAAACAAGACCCATCACTACCACAACCTGGTTCCATCTCCTCTTAAGCCCAGGTCAGGAAAACCAATGATTCCTCATTTTCTCCTACTCTCTAGTCCTTACTTAAGAGAACTTCCTGTGTGCTTCCTCTTTGGAAGAAAAAAAAGGTTGACAAATAAGAGAAACCAGGTCCTGATATCTTACTCCATCTATGCATCTCTCAACTTGCACTCACATTCAAGGCTCCATATGATAAGAGCAATCCTTGGGTTCTAGCATGGTGGTGCTTCCTCTTACAAATCAATAAATATAAACAATGAACACTTGTAAAGTCAAACATGAGCAGCTTTCCAGAGGACTGCTGCTATGAATAACTTTAAGGTTCTGATCACATAGTATTGTGAACTCTCTATTTATTCAGCAATAAACTAAAACAAAACATTCACAGAAACCAAAGTACAGCATCCACAAAGATATAACATAGCAACTTATCACTCAAGTGGCCACATAGTTTTAAACAAAAGACATAATTCAGCAGTTCCTTAACTCAATCATTCTTTAAAAACAATCCTCCTAAAGGGACACAAAGTGCAAAGGTATCACACCCCTAGATCACATTTCCTTAATCTTGTCAGTCAGAAAGTCTTCTTTCTTCTTGATTGGAGACTAGCTTCCAATCATCCTTAACTCTATCATCCTTAAGGGGTACAAGTTACAAAGTACAAAGTTCTCCCACCCCTAGGTCAATTTAAATCATGATCTTGTCAGTCAGCACTAAGTACCCAAGGAGAGGTCTTTTCATCTTGACTCCAGGCTGGCTCCCAAATTCTATGGTTCCTCTTCCATGGGTCCAGTCTTGCCTAAATTCACCCAACCATCATCTGGATTCACAGGTAGGCAGATCTCAGCTGCTCCAGCTCCTCGTCCAGTTCTTCATCCAGTTCCTTGTCCAGTTCTCATTCCACATTGAAGCTCACAGTGTCCAGTCCACCTCAAGTCTTTCAAAGTTTCTGTTTTGGGGAAGACAAAGCTTAACTGAGCCAAAGCAACATTCATACACATTACCAGCACCATCATCAACTCACTATCTGCTTGTGAAATCAACACAGACCCACAAACAAGGTCTGAGAAATCAACACAAATCATCAGCATAGTCCCAGGACCTCGGAAATCCTCCTCTATGATTTCTGTAAACAGACAACAAGCAAATACTTTCAAGGCTTCTGAACCAGCAGTAAGGTCCCAGGGTTTGTATACAAAGCATCACAAACACAAATCAACACAGACAGAACAGACAGACAGAGTGATGGGCACCAAAATTTTTCTCCTTCTCAGCTCTGCTCAGTCCCAGTTTGTGCATCTTCCTTCTTAGTATATGCTCTTCATAATGTCTTACTTGGGGGAGAAATACAACATTCTTTTGGATGAGACATACAAGACACTCAGCATTCTTTCCTTGATTACTTACAGTCCATATCAGGACTGTCTATTATCAGGTTGACAAATAGCTATTTCAGTACGCAGAGCATAAAATCACCAACCACAACTACGTTTTTGTCCCTATACTTTAATGGATGATCTCCCCTATGATAGCTTTTATGTCTCAACTATATAATACTTTGAAGAAGGCATGTCTTCTTTCTTTTTAGAACATCCATCTCCCTCATTTCAGGAGTAATTCAAATCTATTTTTTAAGATTCAATTCTATGACTGCCCTTTTCCTTCCCTTTCACTATTATGTAACCCTTTTCTACTCTCCAACATTCTGACAAAGGGCAGGTTTCTCTTCGTGTATCTCTGATTTTTTTTCTTTAATTTATTGAAGCCTATCTTCTATGTCCTTCAGGAACATTTCCTTCTTCCTGAAAACATGGATGTGAAGAGACATTGTTGAACTTCCATTGCATTGTCCTCCAGAAGGGAGATTAGTCTACACATAAAATACAGATAAAAGTAATAGAAGTACAAGCATTTAATATAACATGTAGGTCCCTGCTCAAATCTTCCCCTTCTTCATAATGGATAGTATTTCCACTCTTCAACAAACATCAGTCATTTGTGGATATTTGCCTTTGTACACATATCTTTTTTTGTGGGGGTGGGGGAGGCAGGGCAATTGAGGTTAAGTGACTTGCCCAATGTCACATGGCTAGTAAGTGTTAAGTGTCTAAGGTAGGATTTGAATTCAGGTCCTCCTGATTCCAGGGCCAGTGCTCTATTCACTATGCCACCTAACCACCCCTGAACACAAATCTTTCTGGTTCTGATGCCAACTCTGTCCAAAAGTGATGCTATCTCATTTCATCTAGTTGCCTCCTCAATGATTTGATAGTCCTATTCAGTTTCTTTTCCTAAGTCTCAGCATTACCCTTTCGCCTTACCAGCCTACTCCTGCAGCAATCTCCCATCTACTTCAAAAATTTTCCTCTTTTACTAGTCCATTCTATGAATTGCTTCTCTGTAATTGTCCAGTTACTTTTTCTCCACTAACCACTATCTCCTTTTTTTCTGGAGTCTTTCTTCTTTTCCTTCTTAACATCTTTGTGTCCAACTCTCAAACTTCTTTACTATTTTTTTCTTTGATATTAAAAATGATTTATAAATTCCTCCATCTTTATTATTTTGCTCCTCTTTCAACTTAGAATATGGATAAACATTAAGGACTGAAGATTGCTCTCACTCACCTTTTAAAATTTTACCCAAATTGTGTGAAAATTGTGTCAGCTACAAAATTTCATTGTCCTTTGAATCAAATTCTCCTCTCCTACTTGTGATGCTGCAAATACAAGAAACTTAAAAAGTATTACAATAGTAGGATCAGTGAGTTAAAGGTTAAAAACAGTTTAATACTTCTCCCCTACATCCAAATTCTTTTACAGAAAAGCTGAACCAATTTACCACTGCACTAATGTTGTATGATCATGCCTCTCTTCCCATTAGTACTCTATAAATTCAACTATTTTAGTTGTTTATAATTATTTTCTATTTTGATATGTGTGAGATGATACCTCAAAATGTTTTAATTTGCATTTCTCATATCATTGCTGCTTTTGTGCATTTATTGACATAACTATTGAATGCTTGCATTTCTTCTTTTAAACTACATTTGTTTTTGCCCTTTGAAAAATTATCTATTAGGGAATGGTTCTTGTTATTATATTTCTATCAATTATCTATGTATTTATATCAGTAATGTTAACTGGAAAGATTTTTCTCATATTTCATAGCTTTCTTTTTTTTAGTTGCAATATGTTTTCATTTAAAAGCGTTTAGATTTTAATATATAAAATCGTCAGTAATCACCTCAAAACCTTGCATGGCACTGAAATCTCCCCCTAACCATAACTTAAAACAAACACTCTCTCTGTCTCTCTCTGTCTCTCTGTATCTGTCTCTGTCTCTCTTTCTCTCTTTCCATCTCCTCCCCCTTTCTCCCTCTGTCTTTAAGCATATAATCTTTTATATTCAAATAGTTTATTCATTAACAAGTTAGTTTCATATATAGTTGTAACATTTATGTATGTGTATCTGTTTGTATATACTCACATACACACACACACACACACACACATATATATATATATACATATATACACCCATATATACATATATGGATGAATGGATGAATAGATGTATATGGATGGATGTGTTTATACACACATTCAAATTCATTTGCTTCTAGTATTTATCTGGTGTGTTTGACTGATGTACATTTCCATTTTTAATGAAATAATTTTCAGGAATACTTTATATATTTGATCTTAGAGAAGTTGAGAGCCTTGAGTTCTTATTTTTCAAACAATATTTGTTTTTTTATAATAAGATGTAAAAATAGTTTTATATTATTTTGTTTTCTTTTTTCAATAATCATTTGCATCTGTTTTAAAGTATCTTGGTTTTTCATAAAATCATTAGACTCCATTTGCTCCATTCTAATTTGGAAGGAATTATTCTCCTCAGTGAATTTTTAAAATTCCCTTTCCACTGGAAGAATTTGGCTTTTTACATCATTCTTCTCCTCACTGGCTTTTTGGGCCTCTTCTGCCATTGAGTTCGTCTATTTTTTAAGGTATCATTTTCTTCAGTATTTCTGGGTCTCCTTTAGCAGGCTGTTGGCTTGCTTTGCATGATTGTCTTCCATCATTCACATTTCTCTTCCCATGTTTTCCTTCACTTCTCTTACTTAATTTTCATTTTTTTTTTTGCCTTTTGGAGGGCAATTGGGGTTAAGTAACTTTCCTGGGGTTACAGGGATAGTTTTTTTGTGTTAAATTTCTAAGGCTGGATCCAAACTCAGGTCCTCCTAGCTCCAGGGCTGGTGCTTTTATTCACTTCACCACCTAGCCGCCCCTCTCTTACTTGATTTTCAAAATCCTTCTTGAGCTCCTCCATGTCCTGTAACAAATTCATATTTTTCTTGGAAGCTTTTGAAGCAGGAGTTTTGACTTATTTGACTTCTTCTGGTTTCATATTTTGATCCTTTTTGTCCGCAAAAATGGATTCTATGGTCTGATTGTACTTCTTCTGCTTACTCATCTTGCCAGGCAATTACTTGATTTTTGAGCTCTTTGCCATGGTAGAACTCTGCTTCCAAAGTGCAAAGAGTTGTGTCCCAAATACCTGGGGTTTTCACAAATGTCCTCAGAGGTCTGAGGAGGGCATCCTCTCTACAGCTACCACAAGCTCTGGCACACTGACTTTCCTCACCCCAGGACCACCACCAAAGACCAAGATCCAGCTCCAAGAAGCTCAAAGCAATAGCAATTAGACTCTGAATGGTTGCTTGTTGCCCCTACAATCTGCAAGCCAGGAGCTCAGGAGGCAGCCAAATGTCAGCCACCACACCTCTGCCACCTCCTTCCCAGGGGCAGGGGCCAGACCATCCTCTTCTGTCACCTGGTTCCAACAGAGTTCCCCACTGACCTTTTACTTTCTCTTTGTCATTTAGGGTTTGAGAAGTCTGGAAACCACCTCAGCTACTGGTGATTCACTCTCCTGAGGTCTGCTTTGGCCAGTCTGTGCCACTGGTCAGAGATGCCCTACGTCTGGGAACATGCAGGTCACACAGGGCTGGGATCAGTTCCAAGCTCGGTGTGTTAGACCCTTCCTTCTGGCCTGCCAGGCTTCCTTCAGCAGGAGATTTGTTTCTCTCTGCCACATTGTGGGCTCTGTAGCTCTAAAATTTGTTTATAGTCATATTTTACAGGTATTAGAGGTGGTTGGAGCAGGAGCTCAGCCAAGTTCCTGCTTTTACTCCGACATCTTTGCTCTGCCCAGACATTCTTTGTTTTGTTTTGTTTTGTTTTTTACTTTTAAGTTCTTAATTCTCTCCTTCATTTCTCACTTTTTGTGCACCTCCTTGAGATGTAAATAATTTGATATAGTTTATACATATGCAATTATGCAAAACATTTCCTTTTGTGTCACATTGTGAAAGAAAACACAAACAAAAAACAAAAAAAATAAGAAAGTGAAAAATAGTATTCTTTAATCTGCATCCATATTCCACCAATTATTTTAATGGAAGTAAATAGCATTTTTCATCATAAATTGTATTGGATCTTTGTATAGCTCAGAACAGCTGTCATTCACAGTTGATTATTGTATAATATTGCTGCTACTATGATAAATGGCATCTTGGCTCTGATCACATTACTCTTTATTGGTTCATCTAAGTCTTCCCAAGTTCTTCTAAAAAGCATCCTTTTGTTATTTCTTGCAGCAAAGTAGAATTCCATCACAATCATATACCACAAATTTTCAGCATCCTCAACTGATAAAAATTCCCCTATTTTCGAATCTTTTGCCAATATTAAGAGAGATACTATAAATATTTTTATACAAATAGGTTGTTTTCCTTTTTTACCTTTTTGGGGTACTGATCCACTAATAATATTGCTAAATAAAAGGGTATGCAAAATTTTATTGTCCTTTGGGCATAGTTCCAAATTGTTTACCAGAATGGTTGGATCAATTCAGAGTTCCATCAAAAGTGTTTATTAATTTTCCAGTTTTCCCATATCCCCTCCAAAATTTAACATTTTCCTTTTCTGTAACATCATACAATCTGATAGTTATGGGGTGTTACCTAAAAATTGCTTTAATTTGCTTTTATCTAATCAATAGTGATTTAAAGATTTTTCAAATGACTATAGATAGCTTTGATTTCTTCATCTGAAAATTGCATATGCACATCTTTGGCCATTTATCATTTCAGTTATGACTTGCATTCTCATGAATTTCAGTCATTTTTCCATACATTTGGGAAATGAATGCTTTATCCAAGACATTTGCTGTTAAAACAAACAAACAAACAAACTCCAACTTTTTGCCTTTCTTATAATTTGAACTGCATTGGTTTTTTGTTTGTGGAAAACATTTTTATTAAATTCAATTAAAACCATCCATTAGAGATCTCATAAGGTTTTCCATCTCTTGTTTGGTCATAAATTCTCCCATTATTTATAGATATGTCAGGAAAATTATTACAAATTCTCCAGATTTCCTCATGTTATCATTCTTTATGTCTACATTATGCATACACTTTTATTTTATATTGGTATGCACTGTGAGAGGTTGTTCTACACCTAGTTTCTACCAAACTGCTTCCAGTTTTTCCAGTAGTTTTTTTAATTAAATCATGATGTCTTATACTGAAAGCTTGGATCTTTCTGTTTATCAAGCGCTAGACTTCATTGTGATTTATTAGTTTGTATTGTGTGCCTAATCCACTGCATTGATCCACCATTCTATTTCTTAGTCAGTACCAGATTATTTAAGTGATGACCATTTTATAATATAGCTTGCAATGTGTTAGATCTAGACTACCATACTTCACTCTTTTAAAAACCAATTCCCTTGATAACCTTGACCTTTTCTTCTTCTAGATGAATTTTCTTAGCATTTTGGTATTATATTTGTATCAATTACAAATTAGAGTACATCCCTTCTGTACCCTTTAATTTTATTTTTATATCATCTCATCATAGTTACCTCACACCTGTGCCCTCTGTCTATGTACAAACATTCCAACTACCCAATTAAAAATATGTGATACATTGAAATGATCTCTTTGCATCAATATTCATTAGGGAAATTAGTCTATAGTACTTCTCTGTTTTGACTCTTCCTGCTTAAGGTATCAGCACCATATTTTTGTCAGAATTTATTTATTTTGAGTTTTCAACACTCATTTCCAATAGATATTGAGTTCCAAATTATCTCCCCATCTCCCCCTTACCTTCCACCCCAAGGTGGCAAGCATATTGATTACCCCTTCCCACAGTTTTCCAGAGGGCTGCTGCTGTGAACAGTTTTCAAGGTTCCGATTACACAGTATAGCAAACTCTCTATTCAATAACAAATCAGAGCAAAACATTCATAGAAAATCAAAATACAGCATTCACAAAGTTACAACTTATCACAGAAAATCAAAATACAGCATTCACCATGTCACAACTCAACAACTTATCACTAAAATGACTGCATAGTTTTCACCAAAGTGGTCACATAGTTTTAAACAAAATCCATTAATTTAGTAAATCACAAAATCCTTAATTCAATAAAAACGTACACAAGTCAAAGTCCTCCACCCCTAGGTCACAGTAAATCTAATCTTCTGCAAATACACAGTATCCAAGTAAAGACTTCTCTCAGCTTGACTTGAGTCTGGTTATCAGATTCCATGGTTCCTCTTCCATGGGCCCAGCTCCAACTGTCACCTGGGTTCAAAGGCAGGCAGTTCTCAGTTCCTTGTCCAGCTCCTTATCCAGTTCTTCGTCCAGTTCCCATTCCATATTGAAGTTCACAGTGTCCAGTCCACCTCAAGTCCTTCACAGTTCTTGTTTCTGGGAAGACAAAGCTTGATAGAGCCACAATTATATTCAGACATATTGCCAGCACCATCATAAATTCACTATCTGGATGTGAAATCAACTCCGACCCGCCAAAAATGTCTAAGAACTCAACACAGATCATCAACATAGAAATCAACACAGACCCACAAACAAGGTACAAGAAGTTAGCACAAATCATCAGTAAAGTCCCAGGACATCCAAAACCTTCCTCCAGGACTTCTCTAAACAGACAACCAGAAAATCCTCTTTCAGGGCTTACAGTAAGGTCCCAGAGCTTCTATACAAAGTATCACAAATAAACATCAACACAGACAGAAGACATAGAGTGCCAGAATACCACAAGTTTTCTCCTTCTTGACTCTGCCACCACAAGAGACCTCTTCTCAGTTCTATTGTCTCTAGCCTGGAAATTCTCCTTATATATGGTCATTAGCTTCTCTCCTTCCTGTTGCAAGAGTTCATGAGTTCTGGGGTTCGCAAATTGTGGGGTTCACATGTTCTTTTTCTTAACAGACTTGATACAAAGCTCAAAGGAAACCTGAACTGAAACAAGGTGTTAATTCAATAGCTGAAACAAGGTATGGACTACTTCTGCGCTTGCCATTACACTAGTACATCCTTTTTTTACCCTTTAATTTTATTTTTTATATCATCTAATCAAAGCCAACTCATTCTTGTGCCCTCTGTCTATGTGCAATACTTCTAACTTCCCTAACAAAAAAAAATTATGAGATTTATAAGTATCATCTATCTATGTATGATGTAAATTGCTTAGCCTTATTAAATCCCTTATAATTTCTCTTTCTTGTTTAGGTTTATTAATTTTTACTCAAATATTGTATTTAAAATCATGTTTTCTATTCAAGTCTTATCTTTTCATCATAAATGCTTTAAAATCATATGTTTAGTTAAATATCGATTTTCCCCTGAATAATTATACTCAGTTTTGGTGGTTAGGTATTTCTTATTTATAATCCTATCTAGTTGTCTTCTGGAACATTATATTACAAGCCCTCTATCCTTTAAAGTAGAAGTTGTTAAATCTTGTGCAGTCTTGACTGTGACACCATGACACTTGAGGCAAGTAGACCAATTGCTAGGCTATTATAAGTGGTCATCAACAAATGATTGTAAAGTTAATAGGAATTTGAAGACCTTCCCTGTCTCTTAAGAGTCTTACATGATTTTGAGGGCCTTTCCTAATTTGAAACTAAACTCTGCCCCCAATAACCTGAATGTGGTCACATGGAGCCTGTGTGGGAGGATTGTTTTCCAGTAGGTACAACTTTTGCTACTTTGTAGTCAAGTGGGTCAAGAGGGTTGTGGTGTTCTCTGACCCTGGAGATGGTTATATATACGTAGGTGAAGTTATGCTTTGGGGTTCACTTATGGGAAAAGTTGTGTGATTTAGCCAGATGACATTCTGGGCAGACATTGATGCCCCCCCCTAGTTTTGAAAACCCAGATGTTGGTGCTTCTCTCTCTGGTGACTAACAGTATGTATGTGATGGTCAGACAGCTAGAAGCGCTGTCTGTTGGTTTGCTGAATTGTGTTGTTTTCTCTGTTTTTTGTCTGCTTCTAACTTCTTTTTGGATTCTTTGAAGTTCAGTCTGCTGACTTTTTCCCATGAACTAGGAAAATGATATGTTTGATTAAAGTAAAATTGTTAGCCCTTTTTGAGTTGCTTTCCTTTAGAAATGCAGTTCAAAGAACCTGTGCTAACAGCCATCTCGTGTATGCTAAGTAGGGTGCTTGCTACTACAATGAAGAAGCCCTATACTAAGATCCTAGTCACATAAGAGGAGAGAAGGAGAAATACATGAGAGGTGTGACAATGAAGTTAAATGAATTTGGCATCTAATTGGATATTAAAGGAGTTGAGGCAGAATGAAAATGACAGAATGATACCAATATGGTGAACATGAGTGAAGGGAGAATAGTGGTTCCCTGGATAGCAATAGTAACATCAGAAACTGAAGTTGTTTATGGGGAGAGATAATGAGTTTTTCTTTGGACATGCTAAAACTTGTGTTTGGGATATTGTTGTGGAGGTGTTGAAGAACTGGAGAAAGACTAGGATAGATATATAGCTCTGAGAGTCATTTACAGAGATGATAGTTGAACTTATAGAACCTTATAAAGAAAGAGAAAAGATAAAGTGATATAGGAGACACCCTTGGGTTATACCCATTGAACTTGATGATTACAATAGTAACTTTGGAGAAAATAGTAGTGGTTGAATGACTGGGCTAGAATTTGCAATGCAAGGGATACAAAAGTGAGAAGAATGTTAAGCAATGAGTGTAGAATGCTTTGTCTAGCCATTAGAGTAAAATGAAATAAATATATGTGGATAGGTTTGACTGTGTATTGATACAACTGGGGAAATATTTTCTCCTTTGGCTTTCTATATTTTCTACATAAACCAGCCTATTACCTATAAAGAAAAATACATTTTCCCTCTCATATTTTTGGTAAGATATATTTCTTTATTTTAGTGCTCTCTTCATTGCTATAATTGCCATTTCTAGTATCTACATAATACTAGATGAGCTTCCATTTGAGATGATATGAAAAAGTGAAAGGATCCCAAAGAATAAATGAAAATATTTGAAGGGACTTCAAATATATTTATGATAAATAAAGCTAAAGAAAAGAAAAGAAAATATATCTATCTAATTTAGAAAATACTTAAAATGATTTTCGAAAGCCAGCTGAGACTGAGACAAAAACTGTCCCAAGAAGCTCCATGTTAAACTCTGATGAATGATGAGAAACAGGTAGCACCAATAAAGCAATTGGGAATTTCAATAAATAGGCAGAAATGAAGAAAGTCTGAAAGAAAGGCCACACTAAGTGGGGAAATACATGTGTGCTCCAATAATCAATACTGAAGCAAATTGGTGCTCTCAACAAGGATGGATGTAAGTCAGCTTAAGCTCTAGTTATTAAAAATCTAATGACAAATGTAAAACTTAGCATGTCAGTATAGACCATGGAAACAGTATTCATTCTCCATGAGTCCAAGAATTGAGACAGGAAATATGAATGGAAAGAAGAAAGCCTTGAAATGAATAAGGAAATAACATGAATCGAGAGAAGGGGCCCAACGAAAAAAATAAATAAGTAAATCCTGAAGAAAGGAGTAACCCCAAAATACACAGACTAAAAGATGAGTTGGAAGAAATGAATACAGAGAAATGTTTTAAATGAATATAGAATTCTGCAGGAAAACAACACATAAAAATAGAAAAAACTCTTAGAACAAAAGGTGGAAATTGTTAGCTAAGCAGTGAACTCCTTGCAAAAGAAAATTAGAACAAATATACATAATTCAATTACTGCATGACCTGACAAAAAAGCATTAGAGCAAATTTTTTTAAGAAATGGAAGAAAATATAAAATATCCCTTTTAATAAAATCTGGCCTGAAACTAGCATAAGAAGAGTAACTTTAAGAATCATGGGGCTCCTTGAAAACTATAGCAAACAATCAAAATTGCGAATACTTTACTTCAAAAAAAAATCTAAAAACAATACTGTCTATATTCGAATCTGAGGTCAAATGAGGAATAAGAAAGAGGAGGAAAGAGAGGAAGAGGAGAGGAAATGGAAAAGAGAAAAGAAATTCAAGTGTCAAGGCATCAGAATTAAGATCAAATGAGACTATGCTGACAATGTTACAAGAAGAGAAAAAAAAATCTTGGAATAAGATATGTTTTTTATTCCTTTCAACCAAGAATAACTTAATCCTGGAAAACTGAGTATAAATTGGGGGGCATGGGGTGGATTTGATACAAAAAAAAGACTTTAAATTACTCTCAATGATGGGTTAGGGGGCTTACATAAAGAACACATTGCCCTCCAAATATTTGTGTTCCTGACCCCGGTGAAGACCAGGTACCTACCTGGAGCTAAAGGTTCAATTAG
This sequence comes from Petaurus breviceps papuanus, assembly GCF_028583685.1. NCBI lineage: Eukaryota > Metazoa > Chordata > Mammalia > Diprotodontia > Petauridae > Petaurus > Petaurus breviceps. The sequence continues at coordinate 7,179,145 of NW_027185791.1, forward strand.
GCCTCAGGAGCCCTGAGAGGAGTAACTAAAATGGCTCATATATGTTGCTTGTGTAACTCCTTCTTATTGCATATTTCTTCAATCAGAGGTTGGCACTTATATTCCAGGTCACGGACTTAGGAAGAGTTCCTGACTAATTTAAGTTATGATGAATCTGAACTATGGCCACCCAAACCCAACTTCCAAACTATTGCATATTGGAAAACAACATAATAAAAGGCATAGCCATAGAAGTCATTAGGATAAATCCTAAGAATATCTACTAGTTCAGATAAAAGCTGGCAAATAGGATGCATAACAGGAAATAATGTGAAGTAAATTTAGAAAGGAAACCTGGAGCCAAATTTTGAAAGGTCTTGAAAGTGAGGCTCTGGAATTTTTACTTTGCTCATTAGACATTAAAAGAGAAATTATTTAGCCTCACACCAAAGACCATGTAGACCTAAGGAATTTAAGAATATCGGTTCCATAGAAGCCATGAGATAATTTTTAACAAGATTAAAGTTCAAAGGTGGCTCTTTATATAGTGGATCTCTTCTCAAACTGGCCCTGATTATTTTGATAAAGAAATAAAAAATAATTAAACATGTGTAAGTTTCTACAAAAAGTTATTTGTGAAGTCTTACAAAAATGACAAGATCCTCCAAATCACTGAGGCTATATGAGTTAATCTTTAAAATTCTTGGAAAAAATTGGAGGATAAAGCCCCAGTTATTCTGTACAGATCTCTAGCAGTCTGACCTGATCTCAGAACAGATTCCCAGGTACTTCTGGAATTGCCAGATGTTTAAAATTCTAGAATTTGGTCATTGTCTAGAAAGAAAGCAGGAGAACCTGAGGACCAATTGGCCTACACTCCTCCTGACATATGTTGGTTGACTTTATACCAGGAAATTCTGGCATTCAGAAGTGCCCCTGCAGACCTTAGTTATAATAAAATCTTACCTGTGGGATTCAAGTCCCAGTTTTTTTTGGCAGGAGAAGTAGAAGGGTAAATTGCATGGCTCAGGAAAATGCCTTACAGAAATTAGTAAAACAAAAAAAGAAATGGAGCAAAGCCAATTCAACATATTGTGGCCTTTCCTCATTTGGTACCAAGACACTATAAATTTTGACCACAGTTCTAATGAAGATTCTAGAATCATAGCTAATACAAAAATGTGATTCCTTCAATAGATAATGAATTAATAAATGTTTAATGAGAAACACATTTAAGGAAAAAACAAATTGGGACAAAAAAGGAACTTTAATAACTAAGCTATTTCAAACCATATCTCCTCCTTGAAAGCAGGAGTTGTTGCATTTGTTTTTTGTTTCCCATTCTTTGGATCCTTAGAGCTTAGCACAGTGCCTGGTACATAGTACGGGCTTAAAATTTCTAGCTGACTGACTGAAGAGGTAGAATATGCATACTCTTTTCAATAATCTCTCTGGTGTTCACTCATTTCAGTCATGTCCAACTCTTCAGGACCTCATTTGGGGTTTTATTGATAAAGAAACTATAGAGGTTTGTCATTTTCTTCTTCAGTTAATTTTACAGATGAAGAAACTGCAACAGATTTAAGTGACTTGCCCAGGGTCACACATTTAGCAAGTGTCTGAGCCCAGATCTTCCTAATTCCAGGTCTGATGCTTTATTCACTGTGCCAAGTCACTCACATTAATTAAATGAATCCTATTCATATCAATTTATCTTCCTGAGAAATAAACAAAGGCTTAGGCAACTTAGAAATAATTTAATATAGTTCTAGGGATAAATACTGGTACTGAGCTTTTCATTGGCACAAGAAACTTCCTTGTGAGTAAACTCCCACTAAAAAACTACCAGTACAGGTAATTAGCTTCTCTGCAATGTGTAGTTTGAGGGAATGGGCTAGATTACTGAGAGACTGAATGAAAATTGCCGGTATGTGTCAGAGGTGTACCTTGAACCCAGATCTCCTTGGCTATGAGTCTGGCTTTCCATCTACTATGCCAAGCTGCTTCTCAAAATGTATGGGATACTTTTAATCCCTTTTGATATGTATATGCATTTGCAGATCCTTCACAATTACAGTCTACAGCCTTTATTCCAGTAGTTCAAAAATACCTACTACATACATGAGAATGACACATTGATAATTTATATCATTAAATTTATACATATTTTCATTCTTTACGTATTTTCATTTTAAAATTTTCCTCAAATAGAAAAACACTTCTTATTTCCCCACTTGTAATGCCAGCACTGAGTCACTGCTCGTTTTAGGAAGCTCACAGCACCTAAATGATCTACCCTCTTTAATTCCCGGGAGCAGTTTCTATCTGCCTCCAGGTCATTTTCTTGCCTAACTTAGAGTTTGATCCTGATTCTCTGTATTTTTCTCCTCTATAATTCCTGCCCCTATTCTAGGGGAACTCATTATCAAAGTTGATGCTCCCTGAAACTCCTTAACCTCTTAATTCCTCATTTGTTTTTAATGCCAAGATCTCTTCCTTCACTTTACCTCAGCCCCACATGGGAATATTCTCATCTTAAATCTCACTATTACTCATGAATGTTGTAATTCTTTCTTGAAAATTTCTGAAATTCCTGTATATGAGAACTGATAAGGGCTTTATGAAATTATAGCACAGGGGTAGGTATGCCCAGTTCTTTGGTTACTCACCAGGAAAGACCATGACAGCAGCAGAAAGTGAAAGTGTAATCCCACTTTAATTAAGCACTGAGGGTAACTGAGAGAAGCTAAAAAGGGGTAGAGAAGCACACAGTATGAAGACAAGTAATAGAAGGGTGAAGGGAGGCAGGTAGCATGGAGAAGAGAACTGGGAGAGGGTGTGGCATAGACCATCACTCACATAGTCAGCTTTAGAATTGGGAAATACTAAACAGCATTGATTTGATGGTGATGGAAGAGTGTCAGGGGAAGGAGGGCAGAAGATTCAGATCTCATTTTCATATTTTTTCTGCAGGACGGGGATGGACTAACTCTTATCTTTACCCCCCTGGGGCAAATTTATTAGCATGTCTAAATAACCTCAAAGTTATTGGTAAAATTTTAAAGTTAACAGGATTATATCATCTTAAAATTTCAGCACCCTTTTTCTTGTTAAGGTCTGGAGGTCTGGAATTTGTCCGGGATTTATATATCCTAGGACTAGAAGACCCTGAAAACAGAACCTGGATATCTTCTGCTGATTCAGCAGTTATTGCAAAGATGTGAACTTTGGTTACTATATAACACAATTTGTAAATTATGCTCCTTTGATATTAGGGATGGTTTTCATGTGACTTCCAGGTAGTTCCTTATAATATTATTTCCTGCTATCACCACTTTACAGTGGCTACTTATAAACTTATTTAATATAAGGACTAAAAATATAGAGGAGAATGATCAAAGGAACAAGAATGAGTTACAATTTTCAAAACAATATGACTATAAATTCTTATGATTCCACTTTCCTTAGGCCTCCATTCTTGTTCTTTTCTTTTTTTTTCTTTTTTAATTGTTCTTTGGCTGCAACATGACTGCCAGTCTCTTCACCTCTTAGTAATTTTTCAGTCTCTAAGTTCACTTTTTTCCCTTCCTAATTCAACTCCATACTGTCATCAATTCTCAAATCTCTCATCTTCTTATCTTCTTGCAGGTCCTCCCTTGCCAAAACTCAGCCCTGGATTACTTCTATTAAATCTTTTCCATTCCTACTCATATGCTGCAAAAAGGAGGTGGAAGAATTCATATAACTGTATTAATTGAATACATTAAAAATTCATGTCAGCCAAGTTCAGTTGAGTTTTCAATGAAGCAAAACAATCCTTTTCTTACTCTCTGATTCTCAATCTCACTCTCCTCTGCCACAGACATTATCACAAACCTTTTCTGCTCTGCTCAGATTTGAGTTCATGCCTGTCATTCTACCCCACTCTCAGTTGAGGACATCACATCTTACTTTACTAAGAAACCTGTAGCTATTCTCCATGAGCTCCCTCATCTACCCCTCTATTCATCTCAAGACTCCTAAAATTCAGTCTTGAATAAATAAATTCATATTGGATATTTATTTTTGCCTGTTTATGTTTACTTTTAAAACATGTACTTATTTTATTAATTTACAGAATAATACATTTCCATAACACTATATAATAATGAAGATAATTGCATGCGAAACTGCAAATCTATTATGAATGATTTGCTATTCTTTCTAAATATATAATAAAGTTTTCGTGTAAATTAATATTTTTATTTTCCTTCTCTCTCCTCATCCATGGCTCTAGAGATGGCTACTATTAGGCACAAATAGATGTATGATATATAAAATTATTTTATACATACTTCTATTTATCAGTTCTTTCTTTCAACGCATTTCAATTGGAATGTCCTGAGGTATCTTATCTCAAACTAAGCAAGTCCAAAACAGAAGACAATATCTTTTCCTCCAAATTCCCCAATCTTTCCACTATCTCTTTATTTCTCTAGATGGTACCACCATCCTTCTAGTCCTTAGGTTAAAAATCTCAACATCATTCTTAACTCCTTGTTCTTATTTATTCCACATAGAGACAATCTATTGCTTCTAAGAAAAGATATAAATTGTTTTCTTTACCTTTTTCACCCTTCACGTCCCATACCCAATCTCTTTTCATTATTGTATATTTCTCCTCCAGAGTTCAGCAACCTATAGACAAATTATCCTTTTATCTGTTCCTTACCTCAGGCACTCCATCTCCAATCTCTAGGTGATGGGCTTTCCAATATTTTGAGAATGTATTCCTTCGATAATTTTGTCTCATATAATGTCTGCCTTTATTCAAAGAAGAGGTTAAATATTATCTTCCTCATGTATCCTTTCCTCATCTCAAATAGAGTCTTCCCTCACACATTTTGTACTTAACTACCTTTCATTTATTTGCATGTAGTCTCAGTATTTACTCAACCTTTATATACATGTACTTATCTTCACATTAGAAGAATGTTAGGGGGCGGCCAGGTAGCACAGCGAGTAAGAGCACCGGCTCCAGTGTCAGACTGACCTGGAGATCGAATCCCCAGGCTCAGACACTTAGCACCCACCCAGAAACACCTGGCTGTGTAACCTTGAGCAAGTTATTTAACCCCAATTGCTTAGGGGTGGCCAGGTGGCTCAGTGAGTAAGAGCACCGGCTCCAGTGTCGGGATGACCTGGAGATCGAATCCCGGTCTCAGACACTCAGCACCACACCCAGAAATAATAACTGGCCGTGTAACCTTGAGCAAGTTACTTAACCCCGATTGCTTAAAAAAAAAAAAGAAGAAGAATGTTAGCATCTCAAGAGTAGGAACTATTTCATTCTTCTCACCTGTATCCTCAGTATTTACTATAGTGCCTGACACATAACAGGTACTTAAGAAACACTTACTATTTGCTTTCTCTATTGCTACCTCTTGTCAACCTCACAGGAAGGACCCAACTTCTTTTTCCAAAAGTATATATTGAACCTCTGGGAGCCAAGATGATTGCATAAGCAGTAAATCTGCAGAGCTTTCCCATGTTCACCTGGAAAGAACCATAAAAATAGTACCCCCAAATGAATACTGGAACAGCAAAATAAGCAAAAAGATGATGTGAAACAATCTTTTACCCCCAGCAAGTCAGCAGTAAGCTCCACCTCACCAAACAAGTGGGAGATCTTGAATTTCAGTGCAGCAGAGCAGGCAATCACCAACACCAAGAACCCCATGTACCATAGCAAAGTCAGGTAAATGGTCAGACGTCAACTCTGAGATCTCCCATAAGAATCCCCAAGTGAACTCGAATGTGCTTCAGCATAACCCAGGGAACCTCCAGTGGCCAGATCTCCATGTGCTTTAGTGTAGCCCTATGGAAATACAAAAACATCTGACCAGCTTCAGCACATGAATGTCAGCATTAGAATGTCAGCTCATAACCAGGTAAGCTGCCAGAACCCCTAGGGCCTCCAGTAGTGCCAGCCACTCCCCACTCCATTTCCTCAGCACATCACCAGATATGAGGGTCCCCTGTGGGTCTCAGGACAACATCAGTGAAGCACCAGGTAAACAGCCAGGGCCTGTAGCCACTGGCACAAGAAGGTGAGACAGTGTCCCTTCTACCCTGGGAGCAGAGAACAAATTTAAAAGAAAAGAAAAAAAATTAGCAAAAGCAAAAACAAACAAACAAAAATAATCTGACCATAGAAAATTATTATGGTTACAGGGAAGACCAAGACACAAACTCAGAAGAGGACAACAATGTCAAAACAATTTTAGGAAAAACCCAAAAGAAAAATTGGAAGTCATCTCAAGCCCAGAAAGAATGCATGGAAGAGCTAAAAAGGAGCATAAAATCATATGAGAGATGTAGAAGGAAACTTGGGAAAAGAAATGAGAGTGATGGAAAATAATTATGAAAAAAAAGAGGCAACAACTTAGAAAAAGAAAACAACTGCTTAAAAAGTAGAATTGGCAAAATGGAAAAGGAGATACAATAATTCCCTGAAGAAAACAACTCCTTAAAGAGTACAATCGGCCAAATGGGAAAGGAAGTGCAAAAGCTACCTGAGGAAACAACTACTTAAAAGTTAGAAATGGCAAGTGGAAGCTAATGACTCTATGAGAGATCAAGAATCAAACAGAGAAATTCAAAAGAATGAAAAAAATGGAAGAAAAAAATAAATCATGGGAAAAACAACTAACATGGAAAATAGATCTAGGAGAGTCAATGCCAGAATCACTGTACTATCTGAAAGGCATAATGAAAAGGAGAACTTGAACAGAATTCTTCAAGAAATTGTCAAGGAAAACTTCTCTGATATTCTGGAACCAGAGGGCAAAATAGGCAATGAAAGAATTCATCAACCAACTCAGGGAAAAGATCCTCCCCCCCCCAAAAAAAAAAAGTAAAACTGCAAGATACATTACAGGCAAATTTCTGCACTCTCAGGTCAAGGAAAATATACTGCAAATGGTCTAAAAGAAACAATTCAAGTATCAGGGGGCAAGAATTGGGGTTATACAATACTTAGTAGCTGCAATATTAAAGGATCAGAGGTCATGGACAATGCTATTTCAGAAGGTAAAGGACCTAGGATTACAGCTAGGAATCACCTACCCAGTAAAATTTAAGCATAATATTCCAAGAGGAAAAAATGGTTATTTAATGAAATAGGATTTCAAGCTTTCATAAGGAGAAGACCAGAACTGAACAACAAAAAAATTGATCTTCAGTATCAATACCCAAGAAAAGCCTAAAAAGGTGAAAAAGGGAATAAAATACTGAAGGGAGTCAATGGAACTGAACAGTTTACATCCTTACATGAGAAGATGATAGTTGTAATTCTTAAAAATTATATCATTAACAGTAGAGCACCTCATTATACAAGAAAGGGGTGAAGGAGCAAATAGTGGTAGAAAGCATCTGGGTAGATAGAAGAAAAAGGGAGAAGAGAGAGCTTAGAGGCATCTAGATGGCAGAATGGAGGTAGTGACAGGCCTAAAGTCAGGAAAATCTGATTTCAAAATTTACTTCACACATTTACTTGCTGTGTGACCCTGAGCAAATAATTTAACTTCTATTTACCTCAGTTTCATCATTTTATTTTTGGCTTTTGGAGGGCAATTGGGGTTAAGTAACTTGCCCAAGGTTACACGGCTAGTAGTTTTGTGTGGGTGTTAAGTGTCTCAGGCCAGAACCGAACTTGGGTCCTCCTGACTCCAGGGCTGACGCTTTTACTCACTGCGCCACCTAGCCACCCCATAGTTTCATCATCTTTAAAATGTGTATAATAATAGCATCTACCTTCCAGGGTTATGAGGACAAATAAGATTTAAAAAATATATAAAGTACCTCACATATTGGCAGGTATATAGTAAGTGCTATAGAAATGTTATCTATTATTACCTTGTTGAGCTTCCTTTTTTAATTAAATATAAAGCAAGAGGGATGGAAAGTTTTAGAAGAGTGACTGAAATGAGGGGGATAAAAAGTTAATTAAGGGGGTATAAAATGACTGCTTTGCGACAGTGACATAAAGTTTTGTGACATAAATATTTTAGTGGACCCAGAGGATACAATTTTATGATTGTCTCAAATTTCATTCAGCAGCATGTATATGAGAGAAAAGTCAATGGATGGTGGGAGTTAGCCAAGGATGAGACAGGGTAGGGCAAGATTTGTGATACTTTAAGGAAGCAAGGAGCTCAAGAGAAGAGGAAAGTGTAGAGTTGATCTATGTCAATCTACTCCCTTTTGACTACTCATTATTTTTACCTCTGCCCAAATCAAAATACTGCTCACTGATGCCTATTCTATTTGTTTGCATTGTTTTCCCTATTAGAATAGAAGCACCCAAGTAACTTGTTAGGACTTTTCCCCTCATCAACTTGTACTGTATTTTTAATCTGTTACAATGGTCCATTGCCTGTAGAACATAAGTTCTTTGAGTATAGGGACTGATCTATGTCACTTTTTTCTTTGTATCCCCAATATAATATATGCATATAGTAGATGCTTAATTCATTCTTCCTAACTTGAATTGAATTGAAGTAGCAAAACGGGTAATGAAATCTAGGTCTTCTGACTCTAGGGTCACAGCTCTTTTCACTCCACCATGCTTGATACAAATATTTTCCCTATCTTTTCTCCCATAAAGGTATGGCCTATCTTAATAAATGGCTCATAAAGCAGAAAAACAAAGTACTCCTAGAGACCATAAAAGCTGTTATTTTCAGAAATCCTGCCTTCCTTCAAGGTCCATTTCAGTTGACATAAAATTTTCCCTATCCACTTAACTTTATGTGGTCTATACCTCAGTGAATTCTTAGGGCATTTTTGGTGAAATATCTCTCCAATCTATTCTAATTTGTAATACAAGTATTTATGTCTGTCAAATATTTCAAAGTTCTTGAACACATGGATCACATTTTATTCAATTTTATGCAATGATCACAACTCCAAGGCACCATGCTTAGAATGTGGTATATGTTTAAATGATATTTGTTCATTTGAATTGAATTCTGGGTAATGAAGAAACTCTAATTGGTGTGGCCTTATAAGTCATGTTATTTCAGCATAATTTAGAAATTTATTTATACTTTAAAAGTATTTCACAATAGCTTTTGAGAAAAGTAGTATTATGATTATAATTTTTTTTTTCACAAAGAATTTGAGACTCACAGAGATGAATTAAATTCCTTATGTCACTGAGGCAAATGTCAGGGTTAGGACATGAACTCTGATCTTTTTTGTCCATGCAACAGTTGTTTTACTTCCTTTACTTGGGAAGTATATATTCATATGCTATTTACATACTATTATATAGCTATTCATACACTATTTAAAAACAAAAACAAAACCTAATTTATGGGGAAATTCAATATTGTGAACATTTTTTTACAGTTTACATAACAAAATTTCAGTCAAATCAGTTAGTCAGTCAATAAGCATTTATTAAGTATTTAATATGTGCCAGGCCTTTTGTTTAATGCTGGAGTCAAAAAAAAAAAAAGGAAAGAGGCAAAAATCTATTCCTCTCCTCAAGGAACTCAAAATCTAAAGACAAGAGCAAATTAATAGTATAAAAAGATTTTTTTTTACCACACACATATACATACATAGACATATATGTGTGTGAAAATATGTGTATCTATACATACACATTTATCATTATATACATATAATTATATACATATATGGTATGTGTGTATATACACATACACAATATGATTAAATAGTAAATAATTAAAGAGGGAAGGCATTAGGAGTAAGAGAGGTTGAGAAAGGCTTCCTGCAGAAAATGGGATTTTAATTGGGAGTTGAAGGAAACTAGCAAAATCATGAGATACTGTTTGCCTCAGTTTCCTTAAATGTAAAATGGGAATAATAACAACACCTACTTCACACAGTTTATGTATGGATTAAATGAGATAATATTAGTACAGATCTTGGCACAGTTTTAGAACATAGTAGGTACTACATATAGTAGGCATTATACACACACATGCTAGTTATAATTATTATAAACATTTATTAAAAAATTAAGAGACATCATGTCCTGTGCTAGGGACTGGGAATATAAGGAAAGGAGGAAGGAAGAAAAGGAGAAGGAAAGAAAAAAGAAAAGAAAGAAGGAAGGAAGAAGGAAAGAAGGGGGAGGGAAGAAGGGAGGGAGGAAATGAGGGAGGGATGGAGGAAGAGAGAAACAAAGGCCTTTCCAACTAATGTGGAATTACAAGGTGTAAAAAAGAGCTAGAAAGAGAAGAGGGAGGATGCTTGCAATGAAGCAAGCAAAAATCTGGAAAGTCAAGACCAATGATGAAATAGTGCTCCTTTTGGAGAGAAAAAAACATGAAATAACAGGATTCTTCATGGAAAAAAAGTGCTCAATGAAAGAAGCTCACAAAACAGAGAATGAGCCACAAGGCTTCGTTCCGGGATGGGTTGGACAAGAATACCTCCCTTTTCCCAGTTCTGACAGTCTATGCTTTTTCATAAAGAGAGTATTTTAGACTATAATTTACAGAATCTGCTTAGAAATATTCTGTTAAATAGATACATCATGAGACAATTTATTCTGAATACACACCAAAGTAACAAATTACTTTAAACGACTCTCTATAGCTATGTTTCTTTATCTCTATAATAGGGGTAGTGAAGTAGCATCACAAGTCATGATGATGAATATACACTATAGTCAGAGATTCTGATACACAAACTTTGATTGCCCTTCATACATTCATGTTGCAAAGGGGATTTAATAAATATCTTCACCTTTTATGACTATTCAGTCTATTCTGCTTGAAAGACTAAGTGTTCCTTGTTATAGTCATGTACTAATTCGAATTCTCTCATTTACGGGACATCGAAAACTCACCAATCTAGAAATAGTTAGAATCTTTGTCTCATGTTCTAAAGTATTCAGATCTTTTTTTTTATATTTTCTTTTTCCTACATGGATTCTAATTAGCCTCAGGTCAGTAAAATACATTATTGAATACAAGTAGGAACTTATTTTCTCCATCAAAACATTTTAAAATTTGAAAGACTGTAAAAAATAATTCTGAAAAATTTACTTCATTATTCAGACAATTATCATTTTTAAAGGAAATTAAGGGAATTCCTGAGGTAGTTTGACTATAAAAAAATAAATAGCAAGGAATTCACACGATGTGCTTGCTTCATTAGGGGAACACATTTTACCATGTTTTGCTTTACTTGAGAATTTGTGGTAACTGATTAGAATTATGAATGAGAAACTTTTTTTCAAGATCTAGACAAAAAATATTGAATGTCAAATGTTTTAAGGTAGTTTGCAAGTAGTCTGCGGCATTGTGTAGTTCAGTGTGCCTTGATCTTAGAACACAAAATACAGAAAAAATATAAGAACTGTGGAAATGTGGGAAAGGACCAAGTTGTGAAGAACGATTAATGAGAAACACGCGACTTTATATTGGATCCTGGAGTCAATATGGAGCCACAGGAGTTTGAGAATGGAAAGGGATCACATAATAAGGTTTACATTTTAGGAAAATCACTTTGGCAAATTATGTTGAAGATTGATTGAGGTAGAGAGACAATTGATACAATGATGCTAATTAGAGGTCAATTCCAATGATCTAGTGATGAGGACCTGTACTAGGGCAGTCGTTAGTTGTGTGAGTGGAGAGGATAAGACACATACAAGATATACTCTGAAGGTAAAATAGAAAAAAAAAAGATTTGGAAATTGATTGGTTACATAGGGTGAACAAGAATTAGTAGTTGAAAAGCTTGATAAATAAGATGATTGAGAAGGTGGTGGTGGCCATAATAGCAAGAAATGTTCAGAACAATGGAGTATTTGTGAGGAAAGATAATGTTCTGTTTTGGACATATTGAATTTGAAATTTATCCATTGGGTGTTTAATTCAATAATAGGTATTTAATGGTATGGGACTGTATGGGAAGAGAGAGATTAGGGCTAGATACTAAAATCTAAGGATCATCAATATACATATGACAATTTCACTATGGAAGCTTGTAATGTAATGCCAAGGAAAGGCAACTTCCCAAGGTTCAGAATACCAGCATAGGTGCTCTCCATTTTATTCAGTGACAAACCAAGAACAGAGAAGATCAAAACATTACATTATTCAAAATACAGCATTTACTAAGTGTGATTAATCTCCAAGTACTACCCCACCCCAGGACCTTCCAATCATTCAATCAATTACAAAGTCCCTGTTCTAAATACTACTCCACCCCTAGGCTGTACCTTCATTTAGTCCACCACAAAGCCCCTCTTCTCAAATGGAGATTAGTTTCCAAACATAATTAAAGTACATTCATTTGTTCAACCTAGAACACAAAAAGGTCAAAAGTTCCCCACCCCTGGATCACAATTGAATCTACCCCAGAGTTACATCAAGTTTAAGCACTGCACTTAATACCCAAATGGAGGTCTTTTCTTCATCTTGACATGAGGCAAGTTCTCAGCAATCTTAGTTCCTGGGGAGACAAGGCTTAGCAAGGCCACAAGATACATTGCCAGTCTTTTCATTAATTCATCCTCTGTCTGCAGAACAGTCCTAGAACCCCTGAAAACATTAGCAAAGCCCTCTCCCAGGATTTCTGTAAACATACAACAAGAAAATCCTTCTTCAGGGCTTCTGAACCAACAGAAAGGTTCCCAGACCCCTGCAACAACAGCACTGTCCTTCACCAGTGGACAGTATTCACTCTCTGTCTGCAGGACAGTCTCAGGAGCTCTTAGCCAACAGCCAAGTTCCAGGACTTCTTCAACAAAAGGACTGTCTTTCACCAGTAGACAAATCTGGCAAAACAACATCAAAACAGACAGACAAAGTACCAGCAAAACTGCCATGTCTCCTCAGTCCTTGGCAGCTCAGGGGGCAGGTCTCAAAAGTCCAGGGCAATTCAAAGTGGCCCTCAGCAATCCTTCTCAGTCTCTCTCTCTGCCTCCACGAGGTGCTGCTTCCAAAATGTTCTTCTGCCTCTCTCTTGTCTCTCCAAATCTATGTCACCAGCTCCTCCCAGTTCAGGACTCTCTTTTCACATCAACAAGTCCATCCCACAGGTGGGATTAACAAGCTCTGGGTTTTAACACAATCAGTTTGAAAACCAAGCCTATACAGGGGAATCTTTAATTGCCATTACTATCACAAAGCTGAAGAAATGATCAAATATATAGTAGAAACAGAAAAGGGTCATAGTCAAAGTCTTGGTAAACATTAATAGTTAGTTAATTTGGCCTATGGAGCCCAAGCAGTGTGAGGAAGAGGAGACAGGAGAGACCCCCTACTGGTTGCTGCTGCTGCCGCTGCAACCCGCACCCAGATCCTACTGCTGTCGTTGCTCCTGCCCTCCACCGTCACCACCATGCCCAAGAGAAAGGCAGAAGGCAATGCTAAGGGCGACAAGACTAAGTTGGAGGACGAACCACAGAGGAGATTGGCACGGTTATCTGCTAAACCTGCTCCTCCGAAGCCAGAACCCAAACCCAAAAAGGCACCTGCAAAGAAGGGAGAGAAGTTGCCCAAACAGCGAAAGGGAAAGGCTGACTCCGGTAAGAATGGGAAAAACCCTGCAGAGAATGGAGATGCCAAAACAAAAGATGCCAAGTGCATTGTGTGAATTTTTGATAACTGTGTACTTCTGGTGACTGTACAGTTTGAAATACTATTTTTTATCAAGTTTTATAAAAATGCAGAATTTTGTTTTACTTTTTTTTAAGCTATGTTATTAGCACACAGAACGCTTTGTTGTTTTTTGGGGGGAATGGGGCAGATATTACAGATAGAATGTCTCAGAAGTTGGGCTGAAATGGATGGGGATTTCTTCCCTTTCTGGTTTTTGAGAGGACTTCTCTTGAATACCAAGAGGAGGTTCACACATGCACACATACCCCAGATACATGGATATGAACACTGATACCCTCAGCCTGTCTGGTGGGGGTAGGAGTGGATAACTTAAAAAATTTGTACTTCTTCCCTGTCTGCCATAAGCATCAGCTTGACTCCTCCAAACCCAGGGGCCTATCAGGACCTGCCCCTACTTCCCTCCTTTCTCCTATCCCCAAATCAATTGTGTTGGATACCAGTCTTTCAGGTGATCTGGACTTGAATTATGGCCCTGAGGAGGCCTCCCCAAAAGAGCCAAAGTTCCTTTCATATTGGGGATCTTTTCCAATTAAGAATTCTGCAGTTTTCATTTAATTTCCTCAAAGTTAGGGTAGGCTCATGAAAAGTTGTTAAACAACATATGTTCAATGTGAAAGTGTCCACCCTCACTCTAAACTTTCCCTGTTTAAAGTATAAAATGAAGACTTTGCATTGGGTTTTATAGTGACTTTATGGTCTTGGTAGTCCATGGAGGAAAGGAGTTTGAAAGTTGTTGTTGCCGATCGTAGCCCATGCCCTGCCTGAATTACCATGATTGTTTATGAAAAGTATCTTTAATAAAGCTGGATACAGTTTGAAAAAAATAGTTAATTTGGCATGGATTAAGGTACAATAAAGGAGACTAAGATAGAACAACCATGAAGGTACAAAGAACAATGACTTGAGAACAGTGTTGTGAAAATGCAAAGAGAAGAGAGTATTTAGGAGGGGATTAACAGTGTCAAATACCTACTTTTTGGCTTCTGAAAATGCCAGGGGGCACAAGTGTAATACTCATGGGAATTTGAAGATCTCCCCTGCTCCTTACTAAGCCTAAGGGAATTTGAAGACATTCCCAGTTTTGAAGATATACCCTGCCACCTAATAGGCTGAATGTAATCACAAGGAGTCAGTGGTGGGAGGAGTTTACTGAAGGGTGGAGCAGAGCCCACGGGAAGCTGGGAGTGAGAGCAGCTAGACTGGAGGGAGGAGAGGACATATCCAAGGGAGACAGTTAGGCTTGTGAGTAAATGTTGGTTTGTGGGAAAGCTAAAGGATGTTGTGGCTCTCTGTGCTGTTATGGCTTATTAACTTCTTTGCTACTATAATGCAATCAGCTTATTTGTTTTGGGATTCTGATTTCTGGCATCTGAATAAATGTTTTGCTTCTGTCTTCTATATGCAGAGTCTGTTATATTTTGTGAGTGAGCTCTATGCTGGCATATTTATAGTGACCATTGCACTGTAAATAGTGTGTTGGTGCTACAACAAGGTGCCCCTGTCAGGAGATTCTGCTACAAGTTGGAGAGGTGGTGAGGGCCACTTCCCTACTAGCCAACTTAGTCAGGTCCTGCATCTGAAATTCAATGTGATGGCTGGGATTACCTATCTTCTGACTCCTTTCCAGGAGTCTAAGAGTCTTATTTTGCAAATTAGCTTTCTCATCCTATTACCTACCTATAGGGGAATGGCTCCAAGTGCTTCATTTTATGAATGACCAATTTGAGTCCAAGAGATATAAAGTCACTCAACAATATATCCTTTAGTAGAGGCAGTCTGAGAACTCAGGTTCCCACCTTCCAATCCAGTCTAGTAGTCATGATACGTCCTCACAAAACAAAAAGAATAAAAATGGTAAAATTTCCAAGTATTTCCAATTCAAGTGATGCCTGAGAATCCTGAGAGGATATGTGACTTGCCTAAGGTCACACAGTATATATCAGAGATAGGGCTTCAACTTGTATCTGCCAAAGTTCATTCTTTCCACCAGACATGATTTCCTCTCTCGAAGGTGATAAAAGACAAAAATAGTCAATGTTGAATTATGTAGGAAAGCAGAAACATTGATTATTTTTTTTAAGAACTTTGAATTGGTCCAACAATCTGGAAGACAATTTTGATATTTTGGAATTGTTTTAGAAAATTTACTGAACTGTTCCCAAAAAGTAAAGTTTGGGGATTAATCATGCTCTTTAACTCACTGATATCACAATCAGACATGGGTCCTAAAGAAGTCCAATACAGAAAGAAAGGCTACTTACTAATAAGGGAACAGTTGGAAAAATGTTGTTTAGCAATGTAATGCTATCAATCTATAAGAAACTGGGAATATTTTGACTTCAGAGAAATATGGAAAGAAATATTCAAACTTATGTAAAATATGTAGATCAATAGAAATAATGAAAATATTAACATAAGTAAATTGATGTATCTAAATTTTGTAATTAAAAGACCAAACTCGGCCCAGAAATTGATGATTAAGTAGCTCTCTCCTTTCAGTAGAGTGGTAGTGTGTCCAGAGATGTCAAATATGTTGTGAAATGGGACACACTCAGTTGATTTTGCTTAAAAGTTTGTCGTTGTTACAAAAGAACTTCTCATTTAGTGGTGATGGCTATTGGTAAATCTGGAATTGATTGTGATGAAAAAAAACAAAAAGGATTAATAAAAATAATGGTTTTCTTTTGATTTTTTTGAGTAATACTTGGACTAGATTATCTTTATTGTCCCTTCCATGACTACCAGTTTCATGATTCCAAAATTCTTGAAAGCAGAATATAAATCTTATTTAATCTGCTAAACATCATATCTGACAGCTAGGAGGCATAGTGGATAGAGTGTTGGACCTGGAGTCAGATTTTATTATTATTATTATTGTTGTTGTTGTTGTTGTTACTATTATTATCCTATTTTTTTCCCAAAATCACATTAAGTAACTGAGCTGAAGTTTCTTTGCTTTTCTTCTTCAAAGCCTAATATTCTTTCCATTTTGCCATATTGCTTTGTAAATACATAAGACAAAGAAAAGAAATGCTAGGGCATCTGAAGATAAATATCAATTATTTCACAATCTTTCCTCCTCTAGAAAAACCAGTCAAGTATCATTGAATTGAATCATTCCATTCAAACATTTAATATAGTTCAACAAATTTATTAAGAACCCACTATGTACAAGGCATTGTATATATAAGACTACAGAAAGCACAGGTGCCAAAGAGGTTGAATTGAATGGAGGAGAGGGTTGGAACTCATGCATGTTATTACATAATTAACTATCATAAATGGGTAAGGCTTTAGTGAGAGCAAAGAAAGGGTTCAGACAAGGTGCCAAGAGAAATTTAAAGGGTAATGGAAATCAGAAAACACTTGAAGGAAAAGGTGGCAAATGAATTGGTCCTTGAAGGAAGGGTAGCACTTCAACGGGAAGAAATGGTGTGAGCTGACCACATAAGCCAAAGGATGAAAAGGCTAGCAAAAGGATGAAAAAAAGGTATGGAGGTCTAGGTTACATAGACTATATGAGGTAAGGTTAGAACAGAAAGATAAAAGCACCAGATTGTGGAAGGGGCCTTGAAGGCAAAGATAAGTAGAAATAAGAGGCAGAATGGGGGACATAACAAGAGTGCATGGAGAATCTTGCAGATTATGCTGCAGTGTGAAGTGACCATTCACATATTTTCCATGCATGGAGTTCTTTTGTGCAAGCTTTCTATATTCACACTCTCTTCATTGTAGGTATTTTTGTTTGTGGGAGAATGTACTCTCAAGTTTATGGGGTGAGAAGAATATCCTGTTATAAATATTCTTATTGTGATCATCCAGGAAATACCTTTGCTTGTTTGTTTGTTTGTTTTTGTATTCTTAAGGCTTACTATTAAAGATAAGCACATTGGTAAGGACACACAAGTTATAATTTTGGAAATGTGAACCCATAGTTTCTCTTGGACATGTGGCAGCCATAATCCAGGGTAGCTGCCTATGAGTTGAAGGTTCATCTACAGGACAGCTGCAGTTATGTATGAGTATGCCCCCTTTTAAAATTATAATATGTAGTTTGTAGAGAGGAAGTTACAGAGTTAATGATAAGCAAATGAGTTTTCCAGGGATGAAACTGTATTTGTACCTAGTAAAGTGTAAATCTTAGTCAGATATGAATACACCTTTCTGTATCTTGTAAAGGATGGGAAATTTTGAGTAGCCAATTTGCATATGAAAAGGCCATCCTAAGTAATGAACTTGCCTCCTGGACATATTTTGCTTCTGTAACTTTTCCTTTGCTACCGATTTGCTTAGACCAACAGGACAGTTATTTTTAGAGTTTAAAAAAAGAGAACAATTTGAGAACTCTGTACACCAGAACAGTTTGTCTATTAACTAGCACATGGCCATTATGTGGTTATGACATAGCATTCAGAGACAATTTCAGAAATATAATGCATATTCACCATTAGTTAGGATGAGGATCCTCATCAAGGAGAAAACAGCTCTGAACCGGGAAGAGATGTAGCAATGAAAGACTAAACTGTTCTAAGCTCCTTTTTGGCAAACAACAAGTCTTAGAAATAGGGGAGTGCAATTAGAAAAGCTTCTTCTCATCTAGGTTGAGTATTTGTCACATCCTAGTTGAAGATTGTCATTTAGTGTAAACCTGAAAGTGATGGAAACTAAAGCTGACCATCAAGTAGCAAACCCAAAGAATCTAGAAGATTGGTGTATCCAATAGCTGTTGTTGCTGTTGTGTGTCCTTCTTTCTCAAAGAGGATCATGATATCATGGAGGTGATGCCATTACATATAAGTGAATTATATTTCAGTGAGGGAGTGTTGTGCAAAGTCACCAACCTCCCAACTCATCACTCTGGCTCTCACTGAGTAGTCAATAAGAAGTCCCAGCCCAAGTCTCTGTTGGTCATTCTTTGGGTTTTGATGGCTCAGAGTGAGTATAAATAGCAATTATTTCTGCTCTATTCACCAGCTCTGAGGGTCTTCATTTCCCAAATTAAATTTTTTTGAACAGGCAAATTGGGCCATCTTTTGTTTCATTACTTACCCAACCTTAAATCACTGATTTTGTGTTAACCTTAAATCATGGAACAGGTATTGCCTTAGACAAACTGAAACCTGGGAAAGACTTTACAAGGGACATAAATTTCTTGAAACATATCTCTGGAAAACAGACATTGATAAATCCTGGATTTAAATTGATAAATTTATTGCTAAATCAGGATTCAAGTGGAGCTACTTGACTTCCATAAACCCAAATCACTCTGACTCTTACTAATTGGCCAATAATGGGACCAAAACCAATCCTCAGTTAGTTTTCATTGGGTTTTGTTGGTTCAGAGGGAATGTAAATAGAAATTATTTTGTTCTGGCCAGAAACCCTGTGGGTCTTCCTCTCTGATTGATTTATTTTTTGAGTGGGAAACAGAGGCTAATTTTTTTTGCCTTATTTCTTACCTAGCCTTAATCACTGAATAGGTGTTGCCTCAGTCAAATGGAGATCTGGAAAAGATTTTAACTTAAAAAGACCAAGGTCTCCCACTGAATCTGGGACCATTTTCAGTCATCTTGATCTGTCTTGCCACTGGACTCAGATGGTTATGGAGGAGAGAGTGAGGTTGTTGACTTTGTACAACCATGACTCACTTAAATCCAATTCACTTGCAAGTGGAGACATCACCTTTCTAATATTACTGGTCTTCTTTGAGAGCAAAGATCATACAACAAACAACACCAGCAGCAACAACAGTGCCTTGTCCAGAGATTAACTTCACGAGTACTCTTCAAAGAGAGAATGAATGCCAAAGTACTGTTTATTTCGGTGTTTTTAATGCCTTTTGCCACATATACTTATGATCTATTTGCTTCATTACCACTATGTTTTAAGTTTTTCTCCAACCTTTCCATAACTACTTTGTATTTTTATCTCAGAGTTTGCCTCAGATTTATGGGGGAGGGTATTTTACAAATAATAGTAATGTTATGTTATGTGAGTAAATGCCTTTTCTAAGATCTAATTCAGTCTAGTGAAGCATAGGAAACATACTAGCAAGGTAGTATGCCTTAAAATTTGATATAGCTGTTACCTTTTGGGGAGTAGCCCAGAGGAGTGATTACACATTTTATTATATTTGATGCTCACAGCAACCCAGTGAAATAAATACTATTCTTCTTATTATAGAGATAAGGAAATTGATGCTTGAGGAAAAAGTTAAGTGTTTTGCTCATAATCACATAATATTATAAGCAGAATTTGAAACCAGTTGTCCATGGCTCTATGTACATCACACTATCCAATACGCCACTGAAAATGATTAAGGAGCATGAGCAAGGAGTGAACAAGTGAGGTAAAGGGAATGATGACTGAGGTTTCAAGTAAGTATGGTTTGAATAATGATTATAGAACTTTTGGTGGTAAACACAGATTTTGGAGGGAAGATGATGAGTATTCATTTGGATGTGATGAAACTATGGACATTTTTCAAGTAGAGATACTTAGCAGCTGGAGCTGGAGTGATGGAGGGTCAGATTAAAGGTAGCAATGGGAAAGGACATAGGTAAAGCCATAGGAGTGGATGAGATTACTGAGAGAATGGAAAAGAGAGAAGGTGACATAAGACAGAAACTAATAGTATACCCATTTTTAAAGGATAATAAGAGACTGAGAATCCAGCCAAAGAGAAAGATAAAGATGGGTAGGCAGTGTTATAGAATTCAAAACTAATCAGAAGGAAAGGATAGTTCACAATGGCATTTTGCTGCAGAAAGGTCAAGGAGGTTGAGGACTAAAAAGACTATTGGAATAATAAAAGTTTGTGAAAAACGTGTCTCAGTAAAGGAGTAAAGATAGAAGCTAAAGTACAGGGAGCCTTGAGTGTGAAGAAATGTAGACAAACCTTTGAAGGGAAGAGAAAAGCAGGAGGATATAGCAAGAAAAAGAGAATGATTTGCATTTTGTTTTTGCTTTTTTGTATTTGTATCTTCAACACTTAGCAGGATGTTGGGCACATAGTAAGTGCTTAAATGCTTGATGCCTGTCTCTGTCCTGTATTTTTTTCTTCTTTTTGTTGTTGCTGCTGCTGCTGCTGTGTGTGTGTGATTATTTGTTTCTTTTACAATAGGACACCGTGACGTATTTTCAGACTGAGGGATGCTTGCAGGCTGTCTTTTTTCTTTATTTTTCCAAACTGTGGTTCTCTCCATGCCATTTTAGGATGAATTTTTAAGCTTTTTTCCTTCCTTCTCAAAGCAATATGATAGAGTTACATTCATTCAACAAATGTCTATTGAGCATGTATTTTAAGGTACTGTGCTAGATACTGCCAGGGATGAAAAGAATAAAACAGTCTTTACTCTCATAAAGCTTGCAATCCTAGAGTAAGGTCAAATTAGATACAGAAATAATTATAATAGTATAAATAATTTAGTATAGTATAAATATGTATAAAATAGTATAAATAATTTACTAAATGGAAAATAGAGTACTATGCAAGTTCAAAAGACAGAGAAATCACCTTCATCTGGGGATGAATTGAAAGAAAGCTTCATGGAAAAGGTTCAATATTTTAGGGATTAATCAATCAGAAAGCATTTATTAAGCTCCTACTATGTACCAAGAACAGTACTGTTTATTGAACATACAAGGACAAAAATGAAACAATCCCTTCGCACATGGGGCTTTTATTCCATCAAAGACATGTTTATATGTAAGTAGATACAACATATGAACAAAATAAATACATGATAATTTTAAGGAGCCGCAACAGGCCATC
>NW_027185791.1:7200559-7232145 GCF_028583685.1 Petaurus breviceps papuanus
GAACAAAATAAATACATGATAATTTTAAGGAGCCGCAACAGGCCATCTGTGGACATGCAGAGTTGATGAGGTAGCATTCCAGGAAATGAAAGCAAATTGAACAAAGGTAAGAAATGTTCAGAGAAAGACAAACAGTTTAGGTGGCTGAAATGTGAGGTTTGCTGATGGGAATCATTCATTAACAGAAACAGTAGAAGCAGTAGAATAGAAACAATAGAAAAAATTGGTCACGCCAGCCGCAGGAAATCGTGTGGCCATAGAAAAGATAATGAACTTGTTTTACCCTTGAATTCTTCATCTTTAAAATCAAGATAAAACATTAAAGGCCCTTCAGCTTTGGAATTGTGGGTTTGCTTAGTCATGTGTTCCCTAAATGCATGCTTCATTACCATAGAACCTGAAGTTGAGGGAAGAGGATGAAAGCTCAGGTACCTGGGGTACCTGCCTCACTGTGTCAGAAAGTTCAAATGAGATCATTATTGGAAAGCATATTGTCAAAATAAGAATACTTTTTAATTTTTAGTTATTATCATTGTCATCATAATTGCTATCATTATTCTTTTAATATGTTTTGATAGGATGCACATGAAAATAGGACAAACTGTTATCCTCTTATTATTCTTGTCTACTTAAGGTTCTGAGGACTGTTGCTCAGGTAGAAAAATTACTTCTTTATTTAATTGAATAAGAATTTTGAGATGAACAGGATGCCCTATACCCTTGCTCTATTTGTACATAACTATCTAATTCCATGTCTCTTTTGTTTGAAAGCATTCTTTTTTTTATGGGTGGAAAATGGACTGGCACCAGTAGCTTCCATTAGAGGAGACAGGGAGTTTCCAAGCTACCAGCTCCAGCAGACACTTTGGTAGTTAGCCAGGGACCTTGATCTTTCTGACCCCTGCTCACTGAGGAATCCATAAGAAGCAAGCTTACCAAAACTCTTTCTTTTTCATGCCTTAATTCTCATTCCTCAGTTCTCGCCAATTGTTGAATGCTCACTCTAGGTTGGATGATGACTGTATCTATACTGGAGTTAGTCCAAAATCCCTCTTAATCTTCTTAGGAAAAATGAGCTTTTCCTCAACATTTATGGGTTATGTACTCATTGCTAGGCAATTGCTGCCCAAAGTTTATGATATTTCATCATTTGCCCTGATATTTTACCTACTGGATACTAAATAACATTTGGCATTTCCATCAATGCTATAAGAATTGCTTACCCCAACTAGAATGTTAGTTCCTTGAGAAGAGGGACTGCTCTGCTTTTCCACAAGCATCTCTAGTGTTTTATTCATCTTACTGCATGATTTTAGGATGTCTGTGATCTTTTTACCATGCCCCAGGAAGTTCATTATTGGGCACAACCTCTTTATCCTACAAGATCTTCTCAGCCTTGGTACTCCATCTCATTACTAAGCTCTGTCATGTGATTAAAGGGTGCAGTCATTAGCTTCAAAAGCTCATTTTAAGGAGAGATCCCAACTCAGAACTTCTCATTTCTACCCTGGCTGCAGTACTGGAGTATCTCTGGAATCTCCATCATGTACCTATCTTTCTGGACCCTTACTTCTTTTTAGCTTCTTTTTATTTATTGCCTTCCCCAATTAGATTTTGAGTCCCTTGGGGGCAGACTGTCTTACATCTTTCTTTTTATCCCCAACACTTAGAAAATTGCCTAGCAAATAGTGGGTGCTTGAGAAATGCTAATTGATTTTTTTTTACTTATTGCCATGATTATTCTTCCACCAGGCCAGTCTTCTTCTACTGTCATGTTCCTTTTTGTCTCCCATTTTCTGGAGGGGCTGAAGTTGTTCATCTTTTATTCCCCTTCCAGATCTACTCTTGATTTGCAAACTTTGAAACCATGTCCTTGCAACAAGTACTTTCATCCATCAGTCCTGCTATTTCCGGCTCCCTTTAAAATGTTGTTTTACCCCCATGCAAATAAAAAGTTCTTTGAGGTAAAGGGCTGTTGTGTTTTTTTGTGGAAGTTTTGCCTTTATTTGTATTCACAATATTTAGCACAGTACCTGATATGTAGTAAATAATTAACAAATGTTCCCTTCTTTTCTTTCTTTCTTTCTTTCCTTCCTTCCCCTCATCTAACTTTATTTTCTTTTTTGATAGGTTTCAGATAGATATTGTCTAAGATCAAGTCACTATCCTCCTTAAAGACAGAGAGAAGATTCTTGCCTTTTTTGTATTCCTAGTGTTTAACAACAATGACTGGCAAAGTCAGTGTTTTAACAAATGCTTATTTTTATTTCCATCTGGGCTCCACTCTGAATTCTCTAGGTCTTTCTCCACCATGCCCCAGAAACATCATCACCCAGGAAACTCACTTCATCCCTAAACTTCACCTCTGGATTTCATTCTAACATTGAAAGTATCCTTTGATTCTAACCCCCTTTGATAGGCTAATTCCTCCAAGAATCTCTAAAGATGGTAATTACTAAGTCCTATTTTCACATATTTAACATTTCTTTTGTTTGTTCTATAATTTTGTTAGGTATATAATTCATGTAAAAATTTGTTTCCTGTCTATCAGTTCATAAAAGATGGTGAGTTTCTGATACATGATTCTACTCACCAGGTCGTGTCTTGCAAGCCTTCAGAGGTGTTCAATTTTTACAGCATGTTGTGATGATTTACACAGTTCATATGATTTCATTATATAATCTATATTGACCATAAGTCTGGGCTCCTTAAGAACAATTTCTTTATAATTTCCCCTGGCAATACCCTGGTTCTGAATTATCATCATATACCTTTCCCATCCTGAATTGCCACCAAACACTGTAATGAAAAGTGTTATTGGTTTTGGTACCTTATAGTTTGAAAATTAGTAGTACTTGCTATGGTCACATCTATCAAAAGCAATGTTCTTAATTATTTAACGGTTCAGTTATGTCCTGATGTTTGCTGGAAATTTTTTTTCTCTCTATTTTGTTCCCATAGAGTTTATTTGCTAATTTTTCAAAGCGTTTTTTTTGTAGTTTGCATTTGTAGAATGAAGATTTGTCATTCATTAGTTTCTTAAGGAGGGGAAACTTTTGCTCTAAAACTCTAGCCACATAAGTGGTTTGTTGTTGTTTTTGTTGTGATTGTTTTCTGGTAAATGCTAAATTTTTGAAACCTGCTGTAATGTTGCACATTTTCCACCATATAAGTGAATACTATGTGTTTAATCAATCCAGTTGAGATTTCTTAAAAAGACATTCTGATAACATTATCTCCATCTCTATACAACACAGTTTGCAGATTTTAGCCATTTTCTCTCTTTTTTGTGACAACATTCAGAATGCTGTCTGTCTTTTGGATTCTATTCTTAAATGTTAGTCAATTCCTCTAAATCACAATTGATTAGAGTTTTAAATTAAATTTAAAATTTAATTAATTAAATTTTGTAATTTTAAATTAAAACAAATCTGAAGTATCCCCCTCACAACTATCATATTAGCTAATATGACAGAAAAGGAAAATGATGAATGTTGGGGAAGATGTGGCAAAATTAGGACACTGAACCATTGTGTTTTGAAGATGAATAAAAGTTTGAAGCATATTTTGAAGTTAATAAAAGCATAAGAGTTTAAGTTCATCCTCTGTAGATAGTATATGATCCTAATACTATTCCCACATGAAAACCTTGTTTTATATAGCTTAGAAATGAGTTTTATATAGCTCAGATATGGGGATTTCATATACCAGCAAATTGTTCATAAGTGTCTGGATTAGTGTTACATAAGGTTAATTGTGACCTATAATTCAGTCCATAATGATGATCTTGTCTCATTACCATTTGTTGGTTGAGAGCTACAAATTATTTTGAGGTCTATATTCTTTGTATTTTGTCATGTCTGTCAGTACGTGAAAGATAGTGAGCTTCTGATGCATGATTCTATTCACTAGGTTAAGTCTTGTTGATGTTTAGTAGGCACTAAATGTTT
This sequence comes from Petaurus breviceps papuanus, assembly GCF_028583685.1. NCBI lineage: Eukaryota > Metazoa > Chordata > Mammalia > Diprotodontia > Petauridae > Petaurus > Petaurus breviceps. Next base: position 7,204,510 of record NW_027185791.1, read on the forward strand.
ACAATCTGTTGGCATACATTGCACAATTTATGCCATTTCCTTGCATAAACTACATTGATTATTAGTCCAGGCTTTAATATTTATTGGAAAAAGCCTAGTCCTGATCATCAATGAATTCCCACCTGTTTTCACTTATAAATACACATGACTCAGTCAGTTTTCATTGCTTCTTTATGAACAATATCTGCTGAGTTCATTCAGATATTAACCCTGAAGAGATTTGCTTGAATCTTAGCTATTTCTCAGGCTACATCTGAAGATAATATATTTTGTATTACTGATTAACTATTAGATTATAGCTAAGAGATTAGCTATTAGCTAAGAGATTATCCATTAGCTAATGGATTAGCTATTAGCTAATTATTAGCTCTTAGCTATTATTATATAGCTATTAGCTATAATCACTGATGAAAGGATGCCGCTTTTTCTGAAAGTATTTCTGTAGATTGCTGCTATTGGTTTTTTTTTTTTACACTTTCATCATGGGCTTTGCAAATGTCTATCTTAAAAGTAAAAATGCTGTTCTTTTTTGGTGAGGAAGAGTTAATCATTCCATAAATTTCTTAAGGTGACTGAAGGAGGGGGGGGCATTTATTAAGCAACTATTACATACCAGGAACTGTGCAAAGTATTTTCTATAAATATGATCTCATTTGATCCTTACAACAACCCTGAGAGGTAGATGCTATTATTATCCTAATTTCACAGCTGAAAAAATTGTGGCAAACAAAGGTTAAATGACAACCCAGGGTCACATGACTAATAAGCAACAGAGACTGGATTTGAACTCAGGACTTCTTGATTCCAGTCCCAGTCCTCTGTGCAGAGCTACTAGCTATCTTTACAAATTAACTCTGCATTTCCTTAATGTTGTAGATTTTGGTTAAGATATATTTTAAAATCTGTGATCATTCATTTTACAATTCTAAGAGTATAAATACACATTAATACCAGTATTGGATAGACAGTTGCTCTAAATATATTCTTCCTATGAAGCTTTGATTTCAAGATGCCAACAAGTCTCTTCAGACTTTTTAGACACAACTTTCTCAGTTATTTTTATGCCTGATTTATCATGTCTAGAGGATATCAAGTTATTTATGGACTATCTTCATTTTTTGATTTGATGTGACATTCAGACTCATGCTGAAAGCCTTCAGTCTATCTTCCATGTAATACATTAAGAATTTTACTTATGAAGTTCAAATGGCATTTGATTTTACTGGAAAAAAAAAGATTTTACAGGATGAAGGACCTGTTTAATGTTTGTTCCCATGGAGAAATATAACTTGCTCTTATCCATGAACATGAAGTATGTAGGGATTTGTGCATAAAGTATTTGCAGTTGACTCTCTCTTTAATTTGGAATACATACTTCTATTCAGAAGAAATCATTGGTTTGGACTATGATAGATAATAACAGGCTTAAACTGTCTTCTTGAAAAAAATAAACTTTTGATGGGTTGCTTGGGTGCCTGTGCTTGAACCCCAGTTTCAAAATCATATATCTCTCTAGACTCAAATCTCTCTAGCCTCAAAACACTATCTCAATCAGTTTCTCTCCAGCTCAAGAGTAGCATGCCCAGACAAAATAATTATCTCTCTTTCTGATACAGTAGCCAGCTACACCTATAGAATTTAGTAGTTTGAACCAACTGTGTACTGCCTGAATGGGTTGTATACTGGGTCATAAAGACATTTACTTCTCACTGGCCTATCATATATATCTTGTTTAATATGACATGAATGAGGGCACCCAGGGTATTTCTCAGTCAGCCCTGACCATTTGTTGACTTAATGACTCTTCAGGCCTAAAATCACACCTCCCTGTAGTCCCCCCCCCTTCCCACTCCCCTCTTGGGCTATTTCCCAGTGAATTCTGGGTAAAATGCCTGCACAGTAGATATTAAAATTTCATGTTCCTTTAAGAACTGGCCACTCCTTAACCACTCCCTGATCCCACCCTGACTTACGTAGTTAGCATATTTGACACCTGTTTTACTATAGTTTATCCTATATAAATTTTAACGGTACCCCTTTAAGATTGTAGGTTCCCTAACAATTCTTGCCTGCTGAATAGCATAACAATAAATCTTTGCCATCTTGACTTAGAGAATGCCTGAGTCCACAAATTCATTCCAGGCAACCTTGCCCTGGCAACTCTGGTCTTGGGATCCCTGTATCCCTGAGGGTTTCTCCCTCAACATTTATGGCCCCTCATCACTTTGTTTTACATTTTGGAATAAGTATTCAGTGTTTTGCATTTCTGACATAAGCCTAAGAGAGACAAATTAATTTATTATCTAATTCTGAGCATCTCAGTTTAGAGAGAAATACAAAGGCATGGAGCTGCATCCTGTCTTTGAAAATCTCTCCGCCTAAGTCTTTTTTGATTTACAATTGATAAGGTTCAAGTGCAAAAACAAAGCAACTTAATCAAATTAAACAAAAGTATAAAGTCTAGGCCCATCAAATAGAAAAATGAAAATAATTTTCAGTTTACTACGTAGAATCATTTCCCCAAAACTTTCAGTCCCTTTTTAACTTTTAGGATTCTCATTTCAATCTAGTAAGAGATAAACTCCAGAGACACTTCTATTAAATAGTGTTTAATTCATTCAATTAAATAGTGTTTCTTGTTTTAATTTTGGCCATTCTTCTACTCATTAGGCCTTTTGCTTTAGAAACTGATTAAGCCTTCAATATAAAGGATATAAAAAATATTTCAGGAAAGGACATTGTTTCTGAATGGAAAGTTAAGCAAAGAGTGACGCAGTTTTGCAACAACTTTGGAACAAGAACATCAGATTAAAGTATTGTCTTAATGTAATTATGTAATATGTAGGGGAATAAAGTAAGGAGAGGAGGTAGTATGCTAAGTAGACATCCACAATATCGGATGGTTCTGATATTATTGTATTAATGTCATGTTTTCAGTAAGAATACAGTTTTACATGTGCACATCAAATACACAAGCATTCTGACTTTATGTGGAGTCTATTTTATATATTTACTATATATAGCTAAATCATAATTACAGAACTGAGTCAAAGATTTAATGATAATCAACAGGTAGTATTATGGTTCTTTTTGGCAACTTATAAAATTATTCTAAAATCTATTAAAATGCTTCTTACTACTTGTCAGCAAAACTTTTCTGATCCTCTGCCAATATATCATTTTCTTTTAACTTTTTAATAATTTTTGTTTTTTGTAATTATACAAATTTTGAAAATTTTCAATCAAGTACATAACCATATGTTTGGCTTATATTTGGAAACATTGCTAGCATTTTCATTTTTTGGTAGTAGATACATGATACCTTTTCTTAAGAAAGGTTTGTATCTGATAAGAAATGGTTTAGTGCTTTGCTAATAATTCATATCCACTGTGAAGCATTTGACCCAGTAATTAGGGGATCTATATTGTCTCTAATTTTGCAGAGAAGAGTGTTAGTCAACCCCTTTCTGTTAATTTCTTTGCCATTCATTTTATTTTACAAGCTTTCCATTTTTCATTTGATTCACCTTTCATTCTTGATATATTTTATTTCTTATAACCATAAATATGAAAGGAAAATTTCCAGGTATGCCTTACTTTAAGATTGTCTCATGACTTTGATTTTTTTTTTAATTTCTAAATCCTCTGCGTAAATTTTTTCACTGATAGTGAGCTTTTAAAAGTTTTTTACTCTAAGTGTTGTGTTGACTTTTTCTATCATCCCCATTCCATTCCATATGTTTCTTTTTTGTCACCTTTAAATGGGTTGTATAGGTTCAATTTTTCTACCACATATACCAGTTAGATATTGGTATAACATTTTAATATCTTTCCACAGATCTTCAATAGCTATTTCAAAGTTGCTTCTGCTGTGATGCTGTTTGATGCCTGGCCTTGAGGTATTTGTTGATACCTCTACCTTTGCTCCCAGAGATTGTACCATGGTAACTGCTACATATATCCTATTTGAAGCACTGACATTGTCATACTATACTTTCTCTCACATATTGTGGGATAATATTCTTATTCAATGTGATTAGAGCATATGAATACTTTAAAAAAAACACATACTTTCTTTTAGTATAATTGGTTTAATATTTGGAGACATGCCCTTAAATTTAAAAGAATTGGGGGAGGGTTAGTAAAAATATGTCTTTTTGTCAAAATCATTTGAGGTACTTGGCTTTAAAAAACAAACCAAAAAAAATGAAATTAGGTCTAGTGAGTTTGGGCCAGGCCCTACTACCCCCTTAGGCTAAGATATGATTGCTATATATACATAAGGAATAAACTCCAAGGCCAGGTGCTATAGTGAGAATTTAACTAGGAGAAGACAGATAGTTGCTATTTTGACCTGGTGACTCTAACCTAGAGAAGACAAGCGTTATAGAACCAGGAAAAGCCTCACTGTGGGGTACATGAGATAGTACAGGGATGATACTCTTTGAATATGATTACATTTGAAAAGAATTTTACACAATATCTCCAAGATTAGTGTGTCCTTTTATGACTCTCAATACAAGAAAATTAGTTCTATTGTTGCCTCAAAACATTCATTCCAAACTGAATCTGAACTCTGAGGTCCTCAATGCTGCTTAATTGTGTATAATTTAAGGTGTTTACATTAAATTAAGGTTTTCAATGACCTTGGGGTCTTAAATCTTTTTTGTTCCTTTAGATTTTAGTAGCATCGTGATTTCATGTTTTATTTGATCTATTATAAATTTGGGGGAGAGGAATTATTTTTTATGCTTATCTTGCACTGAGTAGCAATATATTATTATGAGCCTCAAAGTTAAGTTTGCCATTGATAAAAAGTTTACCATTGATAAAAAGTAATAGAATATCCTTACCTATAACTACATATGTTAAGATATGGTATTAGCACATAATTTCCCACTTTAATGGTCTTTTAATGATTTCTTCTCCAAAGCATTTCTAGTAGGTAGGGTAGGTGGTCAAGAAACAAGTATTTATTAAACACTCATTACATGTTATCTACTATGTAGATAACATGTTGGGGAATGCAAAGAAAAGTTAAAAAAAATAAATACCTGCACTCAAGAAGCTTACATGCTAATGGGGGAGACAGTAAATACAAGGAAACTGAAGCAGGCAAGACCCCTCCTTCAGAGACCAGCAAAGTTCAATAAGTCAGAAGAACAGATGGAAAGACAATGAAGCATAGCCAGCCCAATCTCTTGCTGAAATGAAGGCTACAGGTATATCTATATGTGTGTGTACATGTATACATATACATATATGTAATGTTATATGTGTGTGTATATATATGTATATTCTAATGTATATTGCCTTCTTGTGGTATCATAAGATGTAGGAGGCTCACTGATTCTGTCAGGATGATTTCCAAAGCAGAAACAGCCTGCAAGCCTATGCTGCATATCATTTTCTTGAATTTGGAGGAGTAATTCCATCATGCTTTCCAGGGTGCTAACCTAATCAGTGGTGTCAAGAGATGCCAATTGGCCAGAATTTCAGCATTCTTGTCAAGTCTTCTCAGTCTCCGTGGTGGTTACAAGGTACACAGTGTCCTTGCTGGGCAGCACCATGGCTGGTATTCCCTTATTTTTCTATTGCTTTAGAGCTAAGAATAGCCATATCCATGGGATAATGAAAGAATCCACCTGTCTGTGGTTTCACAAACTTTTTAAAAGTGTAAGAATATAGGCCTGTTACTGGACTTTGGTTTTAAAGAATGGGCCTGAGAGTAGAGAAGAAAGTACTGAAAATATACATTTTCTGTTTGTGATGAGACAGTATAAAGGTTCAATTGAAGAAACTTTATAAAAGAGAGAATGTAGTGAGTCTGTGGGTTTGCTTAAGAATCTTAGGAATGGGGCAGCTAGGTGGTGCAGTGAATAGAGTACCGGTCCTGGAGTCAGGAGGACCCAAGTTCAAATCTGGCCTCAGACACTTAACACAAAGCTAGTCATGTGACCTTGGGCAAGTCCCTTAACCCTGTCCAAAAAAAAGAATCTTAGGAACATAGAAATAGTTATGGGATAAGGGGGTGATGTTTGTTTTCTAGAATACTTGGGTGTGGTTTTACATTTTTAAAAATGTGTAGTTATTTCTAGGTATTCCTGTGGTAAATTCCTTAGAAGAAATAGAAGAGGTGGTGGGGAGAGAAAGATGACAATGTACCTACAGCACAGAAGACGGTGCATATCATAGTGTGGTTGTGGGAGAGTACAGTCAAGACTTGACCCTCATATATATGGAAGGAGATGGAATCTGGTCAAGAGGTGTTATAATGATTCAACCAGAGAAATGAAATCTTCATGACAGGGGCAGGAGGAAAAACATGCTCTGGAAAGGCAACACTGTTTACAACCTACTACATTAGCATACTGGATTTAATCTTTTGCTGTGGGCCAATTACTACACTGATTCAGTAGCTAGTCATGGAAATATGAGTGAGTACCAGAAAGAGTAAGGGAAAAGGAGTTGGGATGACAAGCCACTTTTAAGTACATAGCTGTAACTCTAGATATTCATTGTGATCTGTGAGATAACTACTATAAATTTTGATGTTAATATCCCGCTCTTAGGCAACTAAGTGGCTGCAGTGATTAGAACACTGGGTCTGAAGAAAGGAAGACCTAAGTTCAAATCAAGTCTCAGCCAGTAGTTATATTTCCCAGGAAAACTGACTTTACTTCTGTCTGCCTCAGATTTCTCATCTATAAAAAGGGATCTATTCTCTATTCTAAGAGAACCTAATTCTCAAGGCTATCATGAGGACCAAATATGTTAATATTTGAAAAAAACTTGGCCTAATTCACGACATATAGTAGCAGCTTAATAAGTAATTATTTCTTTCTTTCCTGTCAACTACCATGGAACAGAAATAACAACAAAAGGAAAGCTATCATGGCAAGATATTAAGATCAAATTCTCTTTCCTGAGGCAGAGGTTAATCTTCTGAGGTCCTTCTTTGGGGGAAGAAATTTCCAGGGAATAAATAGGAAATAGTGACTGTTCATAAGGTATGCATAAAGGTAAATATGTGAATGATCATTAAGAGACTCACCATCAAAAATCAGAAAATGAAGGGGCGGCCAGGTGGCTCAGCGAGTAAGAGCATCGGCCCCAGTGTCGGGATGACCTGGGATCGAATCCAGGCTCTGATACTTAGCACCACACCCAGAAATAACTGGCCGTGTAACCTTGAGCAAGTTACTTAACCCCAATTGCTTCAAAAAAATTAAGAAGCAGAAAATTAGTAAAAGGAAATCTACACCAGAAGGTACCCTCTACATTCTTTTATACTTCCTGTCAAGACAAAATTTTAGAATCATAACTTGCAGATATATGGAAAGTAGTTGCAGCTGGTTAAGAAATGAATTCAAGGAGCAGTGTTCAAGCAATATGTAAGGTGTTAAGAAAGATCAGAAGAGGGGGTAGAGTCAAGATGGTAGATTAAAAGAAGGAACTTATATGAGCTCCCACACCAAAAAACTCTAATACCTGTAAAATGTTACTCTAAACAAATTTTAGACCTTTTTGGGGGACAAAAAATAGATAAAAAGATGGAGCTAGAAGAAGACAACAAAGTCCAAACACCTTCATCAAAAGCTTCCAAGAAAAATATTAACTGGTTGCAGGCCTTGGAGAAGCTCAAGAAGGATTTTGAAATTCAATAAGAAAAGTGGAAGAAAAATTGGGAAGAGAAATGAGAATGATGCAAGAAAATCATGAAAAGTGAGTCAACAGCCTGCTAAAGGAAACCTCCAAAAAAATCTGAAGAAAATAACACGTTAAAAAGTAGACTAACTCAAATGGAAAAAGAGGTCCAAAATGTCAATGAGGAGAAGAATGCATTAAAAAGTCAAATTGGCCAGATGGAAAAGGAATTTCAAAAATTCACTGAAGAGAATAAGTCCTTCAAAATTAGATTGGAGCAAATAAAAGCTAATGACTTTAAGAGAATCAAAATGCCATAAAACAGATCCAAACACATGAAAAAATTGGAGGCAATGTGAACTATCTCATTGGAAAATCCACTGAACTGGAAAATAGATCCAGGAGAGAAAATTTTTAAATTATTGAACTACCTGAAAGCCATGATCAAAAAAAGAGCCTCGAAATTATCCTTCAAGAAATTCTCAAGGAAAATTGCCCTGATATTCTAGAACCAGAGGGCAAAATAGAAATCAAAAGAATTCACCAATTGCCTCTTAAAAAGGATCCCCCCCAAAAAAACTCCTAGGAATATTATACCAAATTCCAGAGTTCCCAGGTCAAGGAGAAAATATTACAAGCTGTCAGGAAGAAACAATTTGAGTATTGTGGAAACACAATGAGGATAATACAAGATCTAGCACCTTCTTCATTAAGGGATTGAAGGGCTTAGAATATGATATTCCAGAGGTCAAAGGAGCTAGGATTAAAAGCAAGAATCACCTACCCAGCAAAACTGAGTATAATGCTTCAGGGGAAAATATGGTCATTAATTGTAATAGAAGACTTTCAATATACTTGATGAAAAAAACAGAGGTGAAAAGCAAATTTGACTTTCAAATACAAGAAGCAAGAGAAGCATGAAAAGGTAAAGAGGAAAAAGAAATCATAAGGAACTTATTTAAGTTGTACTATTTACATTCCTACATGGAAAAATGATAATTGTAACTCATGAGACTTTTATCAGTATGAGGATAGTTGAAGGGAATATATACATATATATGTGTGTGTGTATAGACACGTACACACATATATGTATACATACATATATACACATATGTGTGCATATATGTGTATGCACATATATGTATGCGTACGTGTATATTAGGGTTTATTTGTATATAAATACATATTTGAGTGTGTGTATATGTATGTGAATGTATACATAGAGAGAGGGCACAGGATCAGTTAAACAGGAAAGGATGATATCTAAAAAATAAAATTAAGAAGTGAGAGAGGAATATACTGGGAGAAGGAGAAAGGGAGAGATAGAATAGGGTAAATTATTTCATATAAAAGAGGCAAGAGAAAACTGTTACAATGGAAGGAAAGAGCAGGAAGGTGAAAGGGAAATGGGTCAAACTTACTCTCATTGAATTTGGATTAAGGAGGGAATAACATAGACACTCAATTGGGTATCTTACCTTCCAGGAAATAGGGGGAAGCAGATAAGAGGGAGGATGAAAGAAGAGAGGGCAGATTGGGGGAGAGGGTAGTTAGGAGCAAACTCTTTTGAAAAGGGACAGAGTGAAAGGAGAAAATAGAATAAGTGGGGGGCAGGACAGAATGGGGGGGAAATATGGTTAGTCTCTTGCAGTATAGCTACAATACAAATGTTTTGCATAACTGCACATGTACAACCTATATTGAATTTCTTGTCTTCCCACTAGGAGTGGGATAGGAGGGAAGAAGGGAAAGAATCTGGAAATCAAAGTTTTAAAAACAAATGTTTAAAAAATGTTTTTTACATGTAACTTAGAAATAAGATATACAGGCACTGGGGTGTAGTCATCCATATTACTCTACTAGAAAATTAGGAGGGAATGGGGGAGGATATAAGAGACAGCAGATTGGGGGAAAGGGTATTCAGTATGCTCCATATCTTCTGGTGGATGTGGGAGAAAGACAGGGAGAAAATTTGCGACTCAAAGTCTTGTGGAAATGTGTTGAAAAATAAAAATAAATATGAAATTAATTTTAAAGAAACAGCCAAATAAAGCATCATACAATTTTTTTTTAAGTAAAGAGTGAAAGGCTAGGAATCAGGAACCATTGGGAACTGAGGAATGCTTATATTTTTCCTCTTATTCATGGTCAGAAAATAAAATTCCAGTTTAGATAAGTGTAATGAAATAATTCCTGTTGGCTTGAAATCACTAAAAATATATTTCACAACTTGTTAAATCTAAATTAATAAAGTCCCAACCTAATTTTAAAATAAATAATTTTGATCTGTGTTTTATATACATGTTTTCCTGGAATATGTACTGTCTTCCAAGAATGGACTATAACGTCATTGTTTCCTTTGCTCTTTGCTTTTTTTACTTGCTTCACTGCATCAATTCACTCAATTACTATGTAGTAAGTAACCTACTATGTGCAAGAGATGTTCTAATTTAAGTGTCAGTCTGTTCATTTCCCATAGTGATACTGATTGTGTGAAATAAAAGCCACTGATTTTCTTCAATCTGCTTATGAGCTATAGCATGAGATAAAGCCCAGCAAAGTTGATTTCAGCAACTCACTGGATAGGTTCAAATTAATAATAACATACAAAATGATTTTCCTCTCTTCTTTCCTAACAATAAAAGAGCAATGTGAGACCCTTTCTTGATCCAGGCTACATGCAAGCCAGAAAAAGTAAAGCCAGTAAAATAGGAGATTTTCTGTCATCGTTGTGAATGATTTCTAAGGGGTTCTTTAAAGCTTATCTTTAGCAAATCTCCAATAAAATTTCATTTTTATATTAGAAACAACTTATGTAATTCAATAAAGATTTGTTATGAAACCATTTTATTTGAAATTATGCCTAATGACTTCTAGGGATGGAGCCAAGATGGTAGAGGAGAGAAAGCACCGAAACAACCTCTCACAACATTATTTTACAAACAAATTTAAAATTACATCTCAAATCAAATTCTAGAGTGGCAGAGTCAAGAAAAGGTCAAGCTGAGCCCAAGAAAACTTATGTGGTCAGAAATGTGGGAATTGAGTTAACCTCAACTGACCCAGTCTTGGGTCTGTTTTGGATCTAGCTAAGTTCCCTTTCTAGTCAATTGTTCATCTAGTCCAATTTCTGTCTTGTGAGAAAACATTTAATTATGAGAAAAATTTATTACATTTTTTTGAGCCTAGCCTCATGTCATTGGCAAGCTGGACCACCTCAATCTGTTGTTTAGCGACCTTTAGGATCTAGGTTGTACTGACCAAAAACCCAGTCACATCCAAAGATTGACGCAAGGAGCTGTTTCCCCCCACAATTATACATCTCAAGCACTGGCCCTATACTTGTTAATCAGATATTATTACCATGTTCCTTTGATTCAATGCAGACACTTGGAAGGGGTGGGATACCTCTGATTCTGATTGCAGGGAATTGTATCTGTTCGCTCTCCTCCTCCCAACTTGGAAAATCCCTGATCTTTCCTCCATTTAGATATCAGATTACCCAATCTCGCATCCTAGTTAATATTTCTTTAATTGTTGCTTTTATTGCATGAAAATGTGCTTTCCCCCTTGTTCAGTGTCTAGTGCCAAGCTGAGGAGGCCTGGTCCTGATTTGTTACTCATTGGGCATTCATTGCTTAACATTCTCGGAAGCTCGAATCTTTATTTCTTTGGTTATTTCATATTTCACCTATTATAGGAGAGATCTATGACATGGGGGTAGAGGCTGGCCTGGAACCATGTGGATGCAATGCCAGAGTGGGATAGGTGGTGGTGACAGAAGCAGCAGCAAATGTGGGAACCCTCAAGTCAGAGATAGTAAGGGGACCTGGCAACTGATCAGAAAGTGATCACAAGGGATCCCTGTGCTAGGTCACAGGACCCAAAGCTGTTTGGCAATTCCATTACCCATACACACTTCTGGGTCACAGTTCCAGGGTGCCAAGAAGCACTTTTGCTCTACAGATTAAGAGGGAGCAGTATCAACTTCAGTCACAAGGAATCAGAGACTCCAAGGAACAGTATTACCGAAACTTCCAAGGGAGGAGTGCCTTAAGGAGCAACTTTGCTTCTGGATCTAAAGAAACCAGGGCCCTGAGGTATATCACTGGCAGTCCCAAGGGATCAGGGACACTTAAAAAGTAGTATTGTTTGCAATTGCAAAAGATCAGGGCCCTTCCTGAGTAAGGACTAGAGTGCAGATCAGGACAGCAATGATCGTAACTCTCCCCAGAAGGAAGCACATTAAACTTTCAAACTCCCCAAACTTCCACTGAAAATAGCAGTGGGGAAAAAACCCAAAGCTTGGGACAGTACCGCCCCTGTCATGCTGAAAACAGAACCTAACTTAAATATAAATTAGAAGTTAAAAAATAGGCTATAAAAATGAGTAAGTAACCAAAAAAAAAAGGAACCTAATCATAAAAATATACTATCACAACAGGGAAGATCAAAACACAAACTCAGAAGACAATGAGGTCAAAGCAGTTGCAAGCAAATCCTTGGGGGGGGGGGGGGGGAGGGGACCAGATGTGCGGGGAGGGTGCATGAATTGGATGGGAGTCCAGCAACAATTTTTGGAAGAACTAAAAAATTATTTTCAAAAGCAAATAGGAGGGAAAGTAGAGAAAAAATAGTTAAGGAAATGACAACAAGGAAATAAAATTATGTAAAGATTATTAACAGCTTTCTAAAAGAGACATAAAAATACCAAAGAAAATAACACCTTTAAAATGTTCCTAGCACACTAAGGAGCACCCTGAATGTTCACGAAACATCTTCAGGGGTGGGGAACCTGCGGCCTCGAGGCAACATGTGACCCTGTACGACCTGAAGTGCAGCCCTCTGACTGAATCCAAACTTCACAGAACAAATCCCTGGCCAAGACAGTCACTGCCTTTGAGGAGAATGAAGTTTAGGAAAGGAAAGAAGAAATATTTAAAACAACTAGTGAACAATTGAGGATGGCATAGTTTATTAACAGTTGCCAAAAAAAGGTGGGAATCTGAGATGACATTAATTACTATACTCTATATAGTTAAGTTCTCATCTATGTAAGACTTTTGGTTTATACATGAATCAGATATATATTTGATGAATGAATGAGAAAGTGACAAATAGGTTTTGTTATAGCAAAACAAATCTTACTGATGCATTGGTCAGTGTAAAACTTGGTGTGTCTATATTTTGTTGATTAAAATAGCAATAACAAACATTAGACTTTAGAGTACAAAATACAGACTTGGCAAGCTTTCTTTGAACAAGTTATCTCTCATGTGTATATAACAGTTAAAAAAAACTGATCTTAGGCCCATGATGTTATAACTCTGAGCATGCTCCATCTCTACCAAGATGACTATCTTAGCTCTGAAACCCTGTGCCTAGACCCAGGTTTAATTATAGAGATCTTAACCACCTAAAAAGGGTCAGATGCTTTTGTTTTTACTCTTTTATTTGTTATATACCTACTTCAGGGCCCAAGGGAAAAACAATTATTTAAAGTTTATTTTTAGCCTAAATTTTGGGTGTTCCCCAAAAATGGAAATCAAAAGGCATTTATTATTTCACATAAATCAAATATGGGACAATTATTTATTTTCTCTTGATAAAATAAATTCTTAATACACACAAGATCCACAAATATGCATTGATGTTAAAGTAGCATTTTAAAGCAATCATTAATATTCTCTTGGAAGATTGATACTTGAATTCATCAAAATTTTAAGCATTTAATAATACTGCTGAAAATGCATTATTAAATTGTAGCACTATTCTGAATTGTTCAAAAAAATTCTCTCCAAGTCCATTTTGTCCAGGAATTGAGATCTTCCTCTTTTTATTTATATTTCCTTCAAAATGAAATTACTTCTACTGCTTGTCAACACTGAATAGTGGACCCAGAATCTTCAAACCTCTCAAATCCACAGGACTGTATCCAACTTGAACATATTCATCTCAAAATATTCAATATCCACTTACCTGTGCTCAAGTAAGGAATACAAATTGGAATAGTTAGCAAGTTCAGGTTCAAACTGGTCTAGTTGAGTTGCTGCTACTCTAGCTGCCACATGGAGAGAAGTCACCATATTTCTGAGGTGGAAGGATGGTGACTTTTTGCCCCAACCCATCACTTAAGGTTTCTTTGCAATGGGCCCTGGAGAGTTCAAAGAAGAGAGAGCCAGATGTTATATTTTCATTATTAAGTGAGAGAGCACCACAGTCAGCATCAAGGGGTTAGTGGTAGAACTTGGAACTATCCAGGGTTTACTGTATTGTATAAGATCTTCAAGTCCTGTAAGTAATGACCCAGTCCATGTAGTTGTCCAGAAGCAGACAGGAAAGTTTTTGTGCTTTCTCCAAATCCATATACAAGATTCCACAACAGATGTAACAATGGAACAGGTTCACCCTTCTGCTGGATATTAATGTACAGAGAGAAAAAAAGACAACATGCTTCACACTTTGGCCTTCTCAGAAGTCAACATACCACTGAAAATAAATCTTCTACATTACCATTAATCCAGCTTTCCAGTTCTGGAACCATAACTGAATCAGCTATGTCATTACTCCTGGAAAGGATGTTAATCCATTGCTCTTTTGTTCCACTCACCAACTCTGCATTATTCCAAACCAAAACTTTCCCTATTAAAATATGAGTTTGATGCTGGAGTGAGGGAGAAGAGGACTATCTTAACTTTTGTATTTGTATCTTCAGAAAGTAGTATAGCACTTGATTTATAAAATATGATTAATAAATGCTTGTGATTAATCAATCAATTTATAAATTCTCCAAAAGTGATTGTCAATGTCTGGGAGGATCTCCTCAATAATTTTTGGAATAGAAAAGGGTCTCTCTATCAATAATAGATGTTAACAACATTGCTCTGATTATATCAAATTCCACTACACTACAGAATATAACCTTGTGGTTTTACATAATTGAAGAATTTCTCATACTGAAAAATATAAGGACATCCAGAACCGCAAATGATGGCTAGCAAAATATATGAAACTGCCAACTTGATATTGAGAAAAGAATACTAGCCCTAGAATCAGAAAACCTGGGTTTAAATCTTACCTCTGACAGTAGCTATAGCACCTTGGGTAAATCACTTGATCTCATAGAGTCTTAGTAACTTGATTTGTATTTTGAAGGAGTTGGATTGTATGGCCTCTGAAAAGTCACTTAGCTATAAAATTATGAAATATAGAAAAATCACAATGAATCAGAGTCTTTATGAAGGTCATATTTGCATCAGGCCTTACAGAATGGATAAACTTTGGAAGAGAAAGTTAAATCTATCCTCAGCATAGGAATAGCTTAAATAAAGGATTGGAGGTGGTGGTGAGCATAAAAGTATTTCCAGGAATTGGGTGTGGCAGTGAATGATTTAGTTTTCTATCAAGACAAAATGGCTCTCTAAAAGCATACAATCATTGCTTTCTAAAAGTTAGTAAGACTTGCATCTTGATATTTCAGTGGAAATCAAGGAGTCAAAATCACTTTCATAATTAATAGCTTAGTAAAATCGTGGTTCAACACTAGGTTAGTCATTTACTATAACATCATGCATTTATTTGAAAGAAAAGATAATGGGATGCTCATAGTTTTAAAATTTCTTAAAATCAATTCCTCTAGCAGGATTTCTTCATATATTGTGAATGAGAGAAAGATATTTCTTGAATGACTACATGATAGATATCTGGAAATATGAATTACATCTTTCAGTCTTTACATTTTCTTGATAAATGATCAAGTGTCAGCTCCGATAAAAAATTTCATTATTTCATGACAAATAGTCAAATGGGCCACTCTGCTTAATTCAATTCAGCTACATGGTTATACATTTAGCATTACTTCATTTTAAATTAAAATTATTAAAGTCTAAGCATTCCACATAAAATTGGTTCTTACAAATGGAACATAAGCTTGCACTTTAGTTCTTTGAAATGAGATTTTTAAAAATGATTGTTCTTTTTTCAGACATTCTCCTCATGATTTTTGTTCATGACAACATTCACTCTTGTAATGGCAAGCAAAAACATACTTAGCACCTTGTTTCAGTTATTTATTTAGCACTTTGTTTCAGTTCAAGTGTCTTTGAGACTTGCCCGAATTATATCAAGTCCTTGTTAAGAAACAGAACCTGTGATTCCTGTAGTGGGAGGGACTTGCTGATGCAACAGGAAGGGGAGGAGCTAATGACCATATATAAGGAGAAGCCCAAGCTGGGAGGGAGCAGAACTGAGAAGGGAACACTTGTGGTGGCAGCACTCTGTTTGTCTCTTTTCTCTGTGTTGATTTTTGTTTGTGATATTTTGTACAGAAGCCCTGGTACCTTACTGGAAGCCCTGAAAGAGGATTTTCTTGCTGTCTGTTTAAAGAAGTCCTGGAGGAGGGTTTCAGAGGTCCTAGGACCATACTGATAGTGTGTGTTGTGTTCTCAGACCTTTTTGGTGGGTCTGTGTTGATTTCACAGGTGGAGAGTGAATTGATGATGGTGCTGGCAATGTGTATGAATATTTTTGTGGCTCTATCAAGCTTTGTCTTCCCAGAAACAGGAACTGTGAAGTATTTGAGGTGGACTAGACACTATGAGTATCAATATGGTACTGGATGATGAACTGGACAAGGAGCTGGATGAGGAGCTGAGAGTTGCTTACCTTTGAATCCAGGTGATGATTGGGTAAATTCAGGCAAAAGATGGGACCATGGAATAGGAACCATGGAATCTCAGAGCCAGCCTTGAGTCGAGATAAAAAGACTTCTCCTTGGGTACTTAGTGCTGACTGAGAAGATTATGATTTACCATGGCCCAGGAGTGGGAAAGCCTCCTACTCTGTACCTTATACCTCTTAAGGATGATTGAGTTAAGGATGATTGGAAACTAATCACCAATCAAGAAGAAAGAATACACTTTGACTGAGAGATTAAGACAATGTGACCTAGGGGTTGAGAACTTTGACCTTTGCATTTACTTTGTGTCCTTTAAGGAGGCTGGCTTCTTAAAGATAATTGAATTAAGGACTTACTGAATGATATCTTTCGCTTAAAACTATGTGCCTTCTGACTCTGAAACAATCCAGGGCAGAGTCTTTGTTATATATTTTGTAAGGCTGGCATTGTGCCTTGGGGGTTCACTCATGAGAAGAGTATTTTGATTCCCTCATTGAGATTCTTGAGTAGCCATATGTTCAGATCCCCCCAACATCTTAGATGTGTGTGCTCCCTTGATCCAGTGATGTATGTAAATTATATAGCAATATTGCAATATTCAGATAGGCAGAGCCCTTTCCATTGGTCTTTGGCTTAATTTCTCTTCTTGTTTTCCTATAATCATTTATTTCTCTGTAATTAAAGTAGGATTGTTAGCCCCTTTAAAGCTGTCTTTCCTTTAAAAATCAGATCAAACAGAAGAACCTGTGCTAGCAGGCCATCCTGAGTGTGGTCAGGTGCTTTCTGTTAAAGTTTGTCATTCATTCCTTAAGTCAAATCTGATGAGAGTAAGGTTCATTCATTCCATCTCATCTCCCTCCTCTTCCCTTCCACTGTAAAAGCTTTTTCTTGCCTCTTTTCTGTGAGGGAATTTACTCCATTTTAACTCTCCATTTCTCTTTCTCCCTGTACATTCCTCTCTCCCCACTTAATTTTTTTCTGATATCATCCCTTCATATTCAGCTCAACCTATGTGCTCTATCTATCTATCTACCTGTATGTATGTATTATATATGTGTGTGTGTGTGTGTGTGTATTATGAGATAGGTCTCATGAGTTACAAATACCATCTTTCCATGAAAGAATGTAAACAGTTCGACTTTAATAAGTCCCTTATTATTTCTCTTCTCTGTTTACCTTTTTATGCTTCTCTGGAGTCTCGCATTTGAAAGTTAATTTTTATATTTAGCTCTGGCTTCTCAAGAATGTATTAAATTCCTCTACATCACTGAATATCAATTTTCCCCCTTCACTGATTACTCTCAGTTTTGCTGGGTATGTAATTCTTGATTTTAATCCTAGATCCTTTAACCTCAGAAATATCATATTTCCAGCCCCTGAACCCTTAATGTAGAAGCTAGTAAATCTTGTTTTATCCTGATTGTGTTTCCACACTATTTGAATCATTTCTTTGTGACTGCTTGCAATATTTTCTCCTTGACATGGGAACTCTGGAATTTAGCTATAATATTCTTAGAAGTTTTCCTTTGGGATATCTTTCAAAAGGTGATCAGTGAATTCTTTCAATTTCTAATTTACCCTTTGGTTCTAGACTATCAGGGTAGTTTTGCTTGATAATTTCTTGAAAGATGATGTCTAAACTATATTTTTATCATGACTTTCAATAGTCCAATAAGTTATAAATTATCTCTTCTGGACCTATTTTCCAGGTTATTTCACATTGTCTTCTACTTTTTCATTCCTTTGGTTGGTTTTATAATTTCTTGATTTCTCAGAGTCATTAGCTTCTGTTTGCTCCATTCTAATTTTGAAGGAATTATTTTCTTCAGTGAACTTTTGGATATCTTTTCGCCTTTGGCCAATTCAACTGTTTAAGGTATTTTTCTCCTCATTGGCTTTTTGGACCTCTTTTGTCCTTGAGTTAATCTACTTTTTAAAGTGTTATTTTCTTCAATATTTTTTGTGTCTCCTTTACCAAGATATTGATATGTTTTTCATGATTTTCATGCATCATTCTGATTTCCAATTTTTCCTCTATTTCTCCTAGTTGATTTTCAAAATCTTTTTTGAGCCCATCTATGACCTGGAATCAATTAATATTTTTTTTGTGGTGGTTTTGGACATAGGAGCTTTAACTGTGTTTACTTCTTCTGAGTGTAGGTTTTAATCTTTCTTATACCAAAGTAAGATTGTATAGTCTGATATTTTTTCTGTTGTTTCCTCCTTTTCCTAGTAAATTACTTGATTTTTCAAATCATTGTTAAATTAGGGCTCTTCTTCCAGTGTGGAGGGCATACTGTCCCAAGTTTCAGGTGTTTTATGCAACTGCTTTCAGAGATGCTTCTAGGGACCTGTAAGTTTTAAGTTCTTTTAAGGTGGTATGGTCTGCTGAGAGGTGTTTACTTCTACCCTGGCCTGTTTTCTGATCTGTAACCACAAGCATTCTTTTCTGCCCTGAAACCATGAGGTTTCCCTCTCCACTTTTGCCATAAACTCCACTATGCCAGTGCTCCTCCTCACTCTAGGACTACCAGATCAAAGTATGGGCAATGCAACAGAATCCTGCCTCAGTGCCAGCAAAGAGATTCCTGTAATCTAGTTCTCATCAGTTGTTGATCCCCTTATTGTTTGTGGGCTGAGAGCTCTGGAAGCAGCCACTTTTGCTACTGCTACTCCTTCCACAGCTGCTGCCATCAGCCTGGGGCTGCCTTGGGGGAAGGGTTGTGCTAGTACCTGTGTTTATCTATGCTCCTCTCTCACCCAGGTCTGAAAGACCTTTCCCACTGACCTTCAAAGTTGTCCTTTAAGTTTGTGGGTTGAGAACTCTGGAAACTACCTCAGATGCCAGTGATTCAGTCCACTAAGGTCTGCTGGGGTTTGGTCTGTGCTGGTGCAACTATGCTCCTCTCCCAGCCTATGCAACATACTTTTACATCAACCATCCAGGTTGTCATGGTTTGGAAATTTGTTTGCCTCTGTCTTTGTCAATTGTGCTGAGCTAGAATTTTATGGTAACTTTTTATAGAAATTTGGAGGGTTTGGGGAAGACCTCACGAGAGTCCTTGTTTTGCTCTGCCATCTTGGCTCTGCCCCCAGATTTAATATTCTTAAACTAAGCAGTTTTCCTTGAATGTATCAAATAGTCGACAGTTCTCATTCAAAATGTACTTATGCTTTTGCTGTGTGAATAAACCAAGAGAACAGAACTGTCAAATATTCTGTGATAATTAGCAAATAAAATATACACAGTGGTGGTGGTAGTGGTAGTGGTGGTGGTGGTGGTGGTGGTGGTGGTGGTAGTGGTGGTGGTGATGGTGGTAGTAGTAGTAGTAGTGAGTAGTACATAATACGTTAGAAATAAATCATAGAGAAGCTTGAGTTCTTATGAAATAGATTGATATTGATTTATTTGGGAGGCACCAGATGATTTTGACTGAATCCTATCTATTCATATCTGCTTTAGAAATAATATATGCCATGTAGGCTGTTAGTTTTTTCCTCCCTGAAAGGCAGAGAAACTGCCATAACCTTGTTAATTGTAAATACATGTCTCTTAAAACTATAACTATCCTGCAGACTTTCATCCTGTGCTTTATCCTTACATTCCAGTTGCCTATTGGACATTTCCAGTTGAAAGACATATCTAAAAATTGAACTTATAACCTTCCCTAAACATTGCTACAACAACAAAAAGTCACCTTTCATGTCAGAATATTCTGTTAATTATGTGACCATTTATTGAATCATCTGCTCTGATATTGAAGCCTTAATATTAATAGTGATGCATTCCTTTCTTCCCAAATTCAGTCAGTCTTTACATTTTTTAATTACATAGTTTAAATCTGACCCACTTCCATTATCATTGTCACTACCATAGTCCATATCATTAATAAGTCATGACTGAACTGTGAAAAAAAATCCTCCTTACTCTCTTCCCTTTCTTTACTTCCACTTCTAATCACAAGTTTTCTTGAAACCAATTTTTGTTGTATAAAATATTCTGTTCTTGACATTCTATTCCTAAGAAACTTTCAATGGCTCTCCATTATTTATCAAATAAAATGTAAAATTCTTGGTTTGTCATTCAAAGAAGGCCCAAACTCATATTTCCAATAGTACTTATCTCAAACTATCCAATAATCTATTCACTTCCATTTTCAAATGTCTGGACATTTTCATTTCTACGTTAGCATATGAGTCTTCCTATGTCTGAATACATCCCCTCTCATTACCATGAGTAATTGTACAATTGAAGAGGCAACTAGGTGGCATAGTGGAAAGAGAGCCAGCTCTGGAATCAGGAAAACTCATCTTCCTGAGTTCAAATATGGTTTTAGACACATACTTAGCTGTATGACCCTGGACAACTCACTTAGCCCTATTTGCTTCAGTTTCCATCTTAAAAAGAAGAAAATGGCAAGCCAATCAAGTATCTTTGCCAATAACAGTTGGAAATGACTGAAATAACTTAACAGCAAAACAATGCAACCCCTCCCAAGCTCTCCACTAGGAAGTTTTCTCTATTTCATTGAATGACCATATTTTCCACTGAAGCATTATATTCAGTTTTGCTGAGTAGGTGATTCTTGTTAGTTACTTTGACCTCTGGAATATGATATTCCAAGCCCTTCAATCCCTTAATGTAGAAGCCACTAGGTCTTGGGTTATCCTGATTGTGTTTGCACAATACTCAAATTGTTTCTTCCTGACAGCTTGTAATAGTTTCTCCTTGACCTGGGAATTTTGGAACTTGATATTATATTACTAGAAGTTTTCTTTTGGGGATATTTTTCAAGAGACCAGGTGCCAGAGCCTGTGGAGGCTTCACAGAGAGCACACAACTAATAGCTCTGGCAGCTTTGAAAACCCCAGCAGTTTGGAACGAAGCTCTCCTCTCTGGAAGCATAGTTCTACTGTGGCAAAAAGCTCAAAAGTCAAGTAATTGAGTGGCAACATGAGCAAGCAAAGGAAGAAAAGGAAGCACAGAAGTCAAACCTTAGATTCCATTTTGGGGACAAAAAAAGATCAATGCATGGAATGGGAGGAAGACAGCAAAATCAGGACTCCTGCACCAAAAGCTTCCAAGAAAAATATGAATTAATTACAGGCCATAGAGGATCTCAAGAAGGATTTTGAAAACCAAGTAAGAGAATTGGCCTGTGACCAGTTAATATTTTTTCTTGGAAGCTTTTGATGCAGGAGTTTTAACTTTTTTGTCTTCTTCTGGTTCTATGTTTTGATCCTCTTTGTCCCCCAAAAAGGATTCTATAGTCTGATTGTGCTTCCTCTGTTTGTTCATCTTGCCAGCCAATTACTTGACTTTTGAGTTCTTTGCCACGGTAGATCTCTGCTTCCAGAATGGAGAGAGCTTTCCCCCAAATTTCTGGGGTTTTCCAAATGTTGTCAGAGTTATTGACAGAACTATGAGGAGAGTACCCCCTCTACAATTGCCACAAGCTCTGGCACACTGGTTTTCCTCACTCCAGGACCAGAACCCAAGACTGCAACTCAGATCCAAGCAGATAAAAGCAAGATCAATTGCCCTCTGAATGGACATTTGGTCCCCCTCCAATCTGCAGGTCAGAAGTTCTGGAAGTAGCAAAATGGTAGCAGCTGCAGCTACTGTGCCTCTGCCACTTCTCACCCTGGGGTCAAGTGCTGGATAGAACTCTACTATCACCTGGTTCCAACATAATTCCCTACTGACCTTTTACTTTCTCTTTGGCATTTATGTTGAGAAGTCTGGAAAACACCACAGTTGTCAGTGATTTCACTCTCCTGAAGTCTGCTCTGGCCACTCTGGGCCACTGGTCAGTGCAGCCCCGGGTCTAGGCTGGCACAGCTCATGCAGAATCATGCTTGGCTCCTACCATGGTGTGATAGTCCCTTCCTGTTTGCCTTCCAGGCTCCTTCAGTGGGAGATTTGTTTCTCTCCATTACTTTGTGGGTTCTGTAGCTCTGTAATTTGTTTAGAGCCATATTTTACAGGCATAGGAGGTGGTTGGTGTGGGAACTCAGTCATGTTCCTGCTTTTACTCCACCATCTTGGCTCCACTCCTCTAGGAAGCTTTCTCAAGTAACTTCAACTTTCAGTGGTATTTCCTTCCTCTGAGATCAGAATATAGGTTTCCTGTTGATATTTTATTATCACTATTCCCTCATTTAGCAATTGTGCGCATATTGCCTTGTGACATTGCTTGCATTGTTATCCTTGGTTGCTTAATTTTTCACATTATTTCTTCTTTTCTTTCCACTTGGAATATAAGGTGCTTGAGTATAGACCTTACATTTTAAAATCTTTTTTTTTGTATACTTAATAAATATCTATCATGTCAGCTAGCTGTGGAAGCTATGTATCAAAGTCAGGAAGAACTAAGTTCAAAACTGTCTTCAAAACTAGCTATATTTGTCTCAGTTTTCTCATCTGCAAAATGGAAAAAAAAATTTCACATATCTCCCAAGATCATGAGGATCAAATAAAATAATATTTTTGAAGTACCTAACATAGTGCCTGGAATATAGTAAGCATTATATAATAATCATTGTTAATAATACTTATAATGGCAATGCTAGTAGTAGCATACAGCAGGTATTGTATATATTTGTTTGCAAGCTGCTCAGGTTTTGGCAAACAGGCAATATAGCAACTATGATATGCTATTGTCTTTAGTTGCTATATTTTATTTGTGTTCATAAAAATTGAAGTATTTTTTAAGGGATCAAAATCACATAAGTTATATTCTGATGCATCTCAAAAATTGTTCACTGAAAAGTTGAATACTCTTATGAAACCTCTGATATCCTCTCCTCCAAATCTCAAAATTTCTCTGTGTGGTCATCAACACTCTTTTCTTTGTTATAGTCTCAGTAGCTAAAATCATCCTCATTTTTTGCAGTCTTACATTGGGGAAGTCATATAGCCTCAATGAGCTTTCATTTCTTCAAATATTAAATGAGGAGGAAATGGGCTGGACTACATGACCTCTGAGATCCCTTGCATCTCTAGACCTAAGATCCTTCCTACTCTTCAACCTCCTCCCATCTATTAGTTCCTTCCCTGTTGTCCTTGAATACATTCAGGTCAGTCTTCATCCTAAAAACCCCATTCCTGTTGTCCTGTGATATTATTGCTCTATATCTCTCTTCCTCTTTATGCTGAATTTCTAGAAAGAACAGTCTGAATTTGCTGTTCCCATTTCCTCCCCATCCAACCACTTCTTAAACCTAGGAAATCTGGTTTCCAACCGTTCTCTCCTGAAACTATTCTCTTAAGATTTACAAATGATCTCTTATTTTTAAAAAAAATCTGATGAAACTGTGGATGTCCTCTTTTTCCTTGACCTTTTCATTGTACTGTTGACAACTACCGTACTTACTTCCTCTCAGATGATCTAGTCTCCCATTTATATCATTTCCCCCTCCTGGTTTACTTTCTAACTCTCTGATCACTTTATCATATTCTTTCCTGACTCATTATTCTTTTTCCACTTTCCAAGTGTTAGTACTGCCTAAGGATTATCCTTCATCCAATTTTCTTCTGATTGTACATTTTGTCCCTTGATTATCTCATCTGCTCCTATGAATATCACTTGTAAATCTACACATCAATCCCCAATCTCCCTCCTGAGCACCAGTTCAATAACTCTATGTTCTGTCTAGATATTTACAGTTGGATATATCACAGGAACCATAAATTTAATATGACCAAAGGGGAACTCATCCTCTTCCCCACTAAACTTTCCCTTCATTCCAATTCCTCTATTTCTGTCAAGGTGCTATCATCCCTTCCAACCATTCAAGCTTAAAGTTCAGAATCATCTTAACCTCTGCCCTTTCTCTCACACTCAACAACCAACCAGATGCAAATGTCTATTAATTAAAACTCCACATTATTTCTCAGATTTATAATTCTCCATTTATTCTCTCACTTTTTCAACAGCCTCAAAACTGGCATTCTTTTCTATATCTATCTTTTCTTTAGTTCAACTTTCACAGTTGCCACAACAGATCTTTTTGTTCAGTTGTTCCACTTATGTCCAACTCTTCCTGACCTCATTTGGGATTTTCTTGGCAAAGATACTGGAGTGATTTTCCATTTCCTTTTTCAGTTCATTTTACACAAGAGGAAACTTAAGCAAACATGGTAAAGTGATTTGCCCAGGGTCACGGAGTGAGTAAGTGTCTAAGGCCAGATTTTCACTCAAGAAGATGAGTCTTCCAGAATCCAAACCCAGCATTCTACTCACTGCAACATTTTTCCTTCTAAGAAATGCTGATGATTTCTCTTGGTAGAGAAGACAAATACTTCTTAGACTGGTATTTAAGGTTCTATGCAACATAATTTCAACTAATATTTCCAGATTTCTTTCACATCAATCCCTTCATGCCCTAAATTGCAGGCAAACTAAGTAATTAGTTTCTCCTTGATCTTATTCTGACATATCTCCCTCTGTAGCTTTGTTTAGGGTCTCTGTCATTCCTGAAATGCACAACTTTCATATTCCATCCATTGAAATTCTACTCTTTCTTCAAAGTTGAGCTCATGTAGAATGACCCTGCTTGAAGGACATCCTGATCTCTACAGCCAAAACTTACTTTTTCATTGCCTGAATTTCCTAAGTATGATCTCCAGATATCACTCTATCCCTATTGTACTCTACTTTGTATGATACTGAATTTTATACATGCCACACCTTTCTTTGTATAGGCATCATCACATTAGAGGCCATGTTGTTTTCAATTTTTACCATCTCACCTCCTAACACAGTGCCTTACATGATTAATAGACTCTGTTGAATTTCATTAAATTGAGGACCACAAGAATATGGGATTACTTTCTAATTTTTACCTCTGTTGTTTATATCAACCAATTCGTATGGTTCATTTGTCCTAAAGAACAGCTTAAAAGATATACATTTTGGAAGCAGCTAGGTGGTGCAATATCTAGAACATGGATCCAGGAATCAGGAGGACCTGAATTCAAATATGGACCCAAACACTTGACACTTCCTAGCTGTGTGACCCTGGGCAAGTCACTTAACCCCTGATTGCCTCACCAAAGGAAATAAACCAAAAAAGATACACATTTTATAACTTTAAGATTTAATTAATTGTAATAAAATAACATAAACATTGTAACCATTTTATGAAACCAAGGTCCAAGTTATGCAATTGTTTTTCGCTCACTTGACTAGGAAACCTGAAAACACATGCACAATGTGTATGAGTATATGTATATGTATGTACGTATATGATATCTCTTAGTATTCTCAGGCAAACACTCCATGAAAGCAGATAGTCCACAACATTGTAGATAAAATTAAAAGGAAGGAAAGAAATGAAAATGCATACAATGTGTAAACTGTGCCCCAAAGATATATTATTCTCCTAGAATCACTTCAGAGCCAAGTATGAGATCTTTTCTATTACAATCACTTCACTATTTGGTTCAATTTTGTCTTCTTTTCCCCAATTCATTCATTAATTATCACTAGAATGGGGTCTATACATTCATGTAGTGTTTCTTTTTTTTCTCCAGCCAATTCTCTTACCTCTGTATCATGGCCACAAAGCACCCAGTTTCTCAGGGCAGACAAATTCCCTATAGAGTTTTTTTAATATCTCAGTGTCATGTCCTTGATGTAATCTGAAGACAAAACACCTGTCTACTCCATCTCACTTATACTGGTTCCACTTTGTTTTCCCACTGTACATACATGTTCTTCTTCAGTCTTTCCCAGTTTACCTGCTCACCTATCTGATACAATATACATTTGGAACAGACAAATTATTTTCCTGGTCACTCAAAGAGCAAAGAATGGGGAAAGGTATTAATATTTAAGCATTTGAAACATAACATATTCCTTTTAATAAACTTCAAGGAATTTTGGTTTTCTTTTGTCTGCGTATGTCCTGTATCAAAGATGATAGCAGCCCATTCTCACTTTAGTAGAATCTTCATGATTTGCAATAGTCAAAAAGCAAAAGGAAAACAAATGTAAGAGATAAAAAAGAAAAGAAAAATAAAACAAATAAGCAACAACAAAATTTCATCATCCTGTGGCCAACCTTGTGATGATGCACCTCTCTGGAATCATAAGTGCTTGGAGATGTGATATAGAGCTTAGAAGTCACCTAATCCAACTTTCTCATTTGATAGATTAGAAAACTGAGGTCCAGGTTTGGGCCTCAAATACCAGATAACTTTGTAGTTGATTGATGGTCATAACCCTGAAGACTTTCTAGCTAGCTAGAACATGCAAGAGCTAACAACTTTCAAGAGCTCAGGGTGACCTTGTGTAATGATGAGATAGAAAAGTCATGGAGAATTTTATGATGATAAAATTAGCAAAATCTACTAATAGCCAAGTTTTCTTGAAATTACTTTAGCATCAACTTTCAACATACCTAATGCTTTAATTTTAAAGGTGATTGGGGTATATTATAAAGTACAAGGTTAGATTCATTACTGTATCTCTGCAGGAGAGGCAGATCCTTACTGAATTTTCCCTACACTAAGGAAAACATGTCTAATTTTTAAAATGCATCATTTCCTTTCATTTTCAAACTATAAAGAACTGAAATACACCAAAGGAGCTTTTATAGCTCAGATTTTTTTTAAATCATTACTAGTGGCAGAAGTGATTGTGCATTTTAAGTTCTGCTGTTAATGAAAAGAGCTAAATTCACCAAATTCATTCACATACAGATAGCCAGTCTAATGCGTACATAATCCTGACTGGCAATTGAGCACACAATTAAGTTTCCCTGCTGCTTCTTGTACATGATAACATATAATCTATATAAACCACATGCAAATTCAATTACATTGTTTCATTCCTAACACTATTTGACTTTTTGATACCTGTCATTTATGTTTTATAGGGAGAGAAAACATTTGTTATTTGCTGTGGAGCTATTATTCTTTCAAGTTTGAAATCACTGAAATATCAGCATCTTTCCAAAAAAATGTGCTAATTTCTGTTTAATTGCACTCCTGAAATACAATGAATTAATAAAACTATAGTAAATGGTGTGGTGAAAGTCAGGGTTTGGTCCTACAAATATGCAGTGTAGGTGGTTGCTGCAGGGCTCTACTCTGTGGAATACCAAAACAACCCCCAAAATATCTTCCCTAATCATCTGCCAAAATTCTAGCACTGAAGATTCATTTCTCCCACGATCTTTTTTTAACAAGGAAAATGTCTTTGAAATATCTAACATAATAGTTTATCAAGCATTTACAAGTTACTATGATTTTAAATTTATCAGATCATTTTCCCCCTCTACCAGAAAGCAGTGACTAGTAT
>NW_027185791.1:7232155-7278649 GCF_028583685.1 Petaurus breviceps papuanus
AGTTAATATGATGCCACATTTTTTCAAGAAGCATCCTTATTCTCCAATGTTGCAAAACTGAAATTAAATAATGGCTAATTATCCAGTGAATAAGGACATGTGGAAGTGGGAAGAGATGAGAAATACAAAATAATAATATAGTTGTTAAGAAAATAGAAATTACAGAATACAATGTATGTTTTCCCCTGTGGGGGGTTATCTGGAGGGGTGGGTGCATATGTGTGTGGGTCTTTGGTACCAGCAAGAGAAGTGATGGAGTGACAGAGAGGGCTGTCCTACCTGTGAAGAACAAGAAAGGATGGTAGGACAATATTAACTGCATTACTTCTTATCCACTCTCTTCTCCAATCAGCTAGTTCAGGCTAGAAGCAATCAGAAGCTCTGTGTCAGTCTAATGACAGGAAAATCACTGACTTTCATGACTTCCAGTTTACACCAGGATGCCAACTGCATGTCTTAAATTGAGTCAAGATAATGAGTCCATAGTCTGTCTATATTCATCTAGATGAGACTGGTCCTATTGGAAATTCATCAAACATTCTATAGAAAACTATGGGGTGTTACATTTCCTACTATGACCACTCACAGAGAAAGCAGCCAGGAAAGACTATAAAAATTCAGTTTCATAAAACTTCTGAGATTTGATCAGTCCTATATCTGGAGACTTGATTCTCACCTTCTTGCTAGATAATAAATTATTAATTATTAGCTTATAATTATGTACTCTTTATTTGCTTAGCAATTTATGTCAAGTAAAAGAACTGCATAGCAAAGTATACAGTTAACTGCATAATTAAGCATGTTTGTCTGTTTCATTGAAGAACAGACTCCATTATATCAATACTTTATGAGTAAGACTGTGTCAGATTGGAGATGGGATTTCTCAGTAGTATGGATTGTCAGTAGCTGTTCAAATTGGACAAATTTGCAATTAAATTAGAAGCAGACAGTCAACAAGAATTTATTAAATACAAATTATATGCTGGGCACCAAGGATGCAAAGACAAAATCCTTAAATTCAAGGAATTTGCACTATATTAGGAGAGACAATATGTACATATCTAGGGGGACATGGATCTTATATTAATGAATCATTTTTCTCAAAAACTTTAGAGAGAATAGATTTCGGTTTGGAACCTGGGTTGGAGGGACAGGCAGAGATGGGAGAGGGAAAAGAGATTTAGAAGCAGAAAAAATCCTGTATTTTTTCTTGAAGTTTTCTTCTTCCTATTCCAATATCTTTTGTATGATATTGTAGAAATAATTTCCACTAAATTTAACACATCTTGGCTTCAGATCCTGGCTCTATCATTTAACCCTTCTTAACCACAGTTTCCTTATATGTAAAATTTGGGGCTTAGATCACATGATATCTAAGATTCTGTGAAATAAGATGGGGATGCAAATTTGTTCCAGAGCAATATCATTGAAAAAGATCATCCTAGCCCTTCCCACTATCTTGGGAATTTTGTGTCCCCAAATTTTCTATTACCTTAAGGTACAACATCTACCTTTCCTACTCTTCTCTCTCCTATTATATTACACTGTGACTAAAAAGGATGAAAAATAGTTACCTACACATGATCATGCTATAACCAGTATTCAGATCTTTGTGTCCCAGAACACATTTTCTTGTGCATATCAGTGATGCAATGCAACAAATGCTTGAAACCACAACTTTTAGACTTTGAACTTTCCCCCATACTTTCCTGATGCCAGATGAATAACATTGTATCATACCTGGTTGTTGCTCTCTCTTTTAAAATTGAAGATTAAGCTGAAGTTCAGACAAAGGTGAAAACATTAGTCTTAACCTTGCCTCTCTGCCTTGATTCATTACAAATAATACATCTATACAAACATGATACACTCTAAATTGCACACCGACCTGTATTAATGACTTCAACATTGGCCATGATGTCAGTTTTATCTGAATTGTTACCATCATCATTTTTAATAAAATTATTTCTCTCTCTGATTATGGAGGTCGTTTCAATGTCAGTTGAAGACCTTTTGCTCTGCAGGAACTTTTCTTTGATTTTGTTCTTGCATTCCTCTAGCATAGTTCTTGCCCAATGTTTCACCCTGCTGAGGAGGCCACCCTGAGTTTTTCAAAACTGTAACAATTGTACAGAAGCTTTGGTATTTCCTCAAAATCTGAGCAGGTTTCTGGTTTGGGGTATATTAGACAGACTATATCTCATTCAAGACCCAACCTAGCTAAATTTGGAGAATATAATAAACATTGATGACCAGAAGATGATGAATATTTTTTTCTGAACAGAACAAATTATGAATCAAAAAATTTGGTTACTAAATAAATGGAAACATTTAAAATCTGAATCAAAAATTATTTCTGAATTAGTCAGAAAAAATCATTAAATATTTCTCAATACTAAGGAATAAATGGGACTACAATTATAATCCTAAAGTATCCTCTCTGAAATTCACACATGGATTATTAAAGTGAGTATATTCATTGCAAATTGGTTTGGAAACTGCTTTGTGTCTGAGTCAAGCACAATAATATAATCTCCTAATTGTGATCTAGCTGTAAAACTTCAATTTCCAAAAGTCAGCATAACTTTTTACTGCTGTGAAGGACTGGGCTTCACTGTTTGCTGACCATTGTAGGACGCTCTTACTAAACAGATAGTCCTTTACCCATGAAGAATACCAGGGATACTTGGCAGTCCTGAAAGCCAGACATGTTTGGATGATTTCCCAAGCTTGGACATTTCTGTGCAGGGAGCTGTCTACTTTGTACCTGTAATATCTTCTGACAGCAGGAGCTGTCTTCAGCAAAATACATCATCTTCACAATAATGCCAGTTACCTTCCAGAGATAAAGATATTAACTCAGAAATGCACCTGTATCACTCCTCTCAGAGACTAGAAAGAATGTTGCACGTCTGGGAATTGGACAGAGAGCACTTTCACTAGTTCAAGAAGAATGACAAGTTCCAGTTCAACACTGTTGAGAGGATGAGCAGAGATTTGACCTTGAATGGAAGAATAATGGAAACACTGAAGCCAAACCAGCCTCATAGCCAGTGTTCCTATACTGAACTTGGTTAGATGAATTGATTTATAAGGTGCGCCTCTTCTCAGTGACAGAGAACTCAGAGAGGAGTCATGTGAGCCAGAGACAGCCATTGCAAAATCTTCCACTGCCCACGTGTCCTGCAGGACTAGGGTTAATTGTTGGGTTTCACTTGAAGATTCTTCCCCATCCCCAGTGTGTTTTGGTTGGGAGTGAGGATTCACTCACTGTCAGCTACATCCTCTAATTGCCTTCATAAATTCCTTCACATACCACCTTAGGATGACAAAGTCCTGAAGATAATCGAGAGGACCTTTCACCACTTAAATGTTTTTGAACTTTTACTCTGCAATATGTCTGGTATGGCAGTACTAAGGAGAAAAATTTTAAAAAGGGAGAAACAATACAAAACAACAGTAGCAAAGAAAATTCACAGTTTTGTGGAGAAAACATAAAGAAATATAAGTAAAATATATGACAGAGAACTAAAATCTAACCTTTCTTTTCTCCTTCAGAAGGAAGGGTTTCATATCTTGATAATTTGGTCATTGGTTCCAAATGTTTAAATTCCATTGTGGGTTTCCTAATTTAAGGGAGTGATGATGAGTGTGGACATTACCAAGAATATCATGATCACAGCACAAATTATAACATTTGTGACACAATCAATAATTCTTCATCACATATCCACATCATCTGATATGATAGAACTTAATAAGCTTCTTAAATTCCATCTATCCTGGGACCTAAGTGAATCCCGAGGGAAAGCAAATACAATAATCTACTCAGTATTTCCTGATTCACCTACCTGCCTGAGAGACACCGGGAGAATGATAGAAAATATTTTCCCCATTAGAAGTCTTTGTGAAGGTGTTATATTCTTCTATCAGGTGACTTAAATAAGAACTCTTCCCCTCCACCAAGAACTAGGAATTAACAGCAAGGCAACTAGGAGATCCACATTTTTTTCCAATTAAATGTGCATGCATTATTGTCACAAAATGAAAGTTTCACTTCCTTCATATTGTTAGAAATCAAAGAACCTCCAAAGAAAGCAACCCCTTGATTCTCTAACTAGTTTCTGGGAAGGAATTGTCTGAATCACCTCAGAGGAAAAGAGTTTTCCCAATTCACAGGGATTTGAACTATTACATGCCCACAAATGACTGTATATACTGAGATACATTTCCCATTGGTCTTCACCACAAAGGAAAAAGACTTTGGTGGTCCAGCCCTATTATCTGCAGACCACTTGGTCAGCCCCATGGTCACTACCATCAAGTCAATGTATTTGAAAGTCTTCTCCTTTCCATTCCTTAAGCCTCCCCCACATGTCAACCATGCAGTCTAGAACATAGAAACCTTGGAGAACTTTCTAGGAACCCAGTTCCCTAGGGTATCCTCTGTAGTTGGACCATTGCCTGCTAAAATCCAGTTACATAAACCTCTCTTATCATTTACTTGCCATCAGTAAGTAGGCAAACCAGCATTATTTGGGAGCCTCTCTTTCCCTAAATGAATATTCTTCAATGCACTTTCCAACTGCCACTGATAGCTCTCCCTCCTTCCCGCTCCTTATTTCAATTCCTCCCTTTGCTTTTTCACCCATTTTCTTGTTAGACTTATTCCTGAGACCACAAAATTTATTTTCCTTCACTGCTAACCATTGAGTTGATTAGAGTTCTTCACATATTTCACTCTATCAATTGTTTTCTTACCCCCATCTTCTGTTTAATTCACCATCACTTTCTCCTATTGAGACTATTGAAAAACAATGATTGTCACCTGAAGGTAGGATGTTGTGATCTGTGGTCCATGATGTTTCTACACTATTCATAAATCAACACATTTTCTATTTAATTTCCACTTTCACCATTGTCTTCCATTGTACTTTAAGAAAAACATCTTAATGTTCTTTCTGTTGTTATTTTGTGGTTGTTACTTCATCATTAATGTCATAGGGCTTTTTTTATCTTTTTAGGGATTTTTGTCCTTTTTGTTTCTGAGGGATACTTTATTGAGTTACTTGGTCATTGTATTTATTTACCTTTGTTGCATGTTCTTGTTGTCCAGGATGTTTGAAAAGCAAATAATTTATTCAGTTCTACTTTTCCTTATAGAACTGCTTCAGGGGAATAAAGCCAAAACGTAAAAAACCCAAAAAGCAAAAGAAGGGAATTATTTGAGATCTCCCCCAAACCCCTCCAAATATCTGTAAAAAAATGACTCTGAAAACAAATTCTAGGGCTGCTTCCCTTCTCAATGAGAGTGGGTGTGGTGAGAAGAGGGGACAGAATTTGGAACTCAAAGTTTTTAAAACAATTTTTAAAAAATTATTGTTACATGCAACTGAGAAAAAGATATACAGGCAATAGGGTTTAGAAATGATTGAGTATAGGGGCAGCTAGGTGGCACAATGAATAGAGCACTGCTCTGGAGTCAGGAGGACCTGAGTTCAAATCTGACAATAAACACTTAATACTTATTAGCCCTGTGACCCTGGGCAAGTCACTTAAACCCAATTGCCCAGCCTTCACCCCTCCAAAAAGCAAAAAAAAAATAATGACTGAGTGTAACATATCTCCAGTCCAAGACAGCATGGAAGATCAGCAGGAAAAGTATATCAGACCAAGCTGGGAGCAAAGTGCAGTCCAGCATAGGCCATGTCAGGACAGATGGAGTTGGAGCAGGCCTCAGAGGACTGAATTTCTGGAAGTTGTAATGGTTTCCAGACTTCTCAACCCACAAAAACCAAGGAGAGTGTGGAAGGTCAATGGGGTAACCCTGTGAGACATGGGTAAAAGAGAAGCACAAACTGACCCCATCCCTAGGGTGGTAGAGTTGGTGGCATTGGCAACAGTAGCAACAGCACCTGCAGTCTGGGTCCACAGATGGTGGGGGATCGAGCAGTTTATGCAAAATCCATGAAGTACACCCACCCCCACTCCCATCACTCCCACTGGAAGCAGAGTCCTATCTTAATAAAAAGTTAGAAGGTCAAGTATTTGACTGGGAAGATGAGAAAAGAGAGCAAAACAGACTACAGAATCTTACTTAGGTTACAAAGAAGATCAAAACATACAACAAGAAGAAGACAATAAAATCAAAGCTCCTACATCCAAAACCTCCAAGAAAAATAAGAACTGACCATAGGCCATGGAAGACTTTAAAAAGGCTTTTGAAAATCATGTAAGAGAAGTCGAAGGAAAATTGGGAAGACAAATGAGAGTGATGCAAGACAATCATGAAAAACAAGTCAACAGCTTGTTGACTTATCATCTCCTTTAGGAGACCCAAAAAAGTTCTGAAGAAAATAACACCTTAAAAAGTAGACAAACTCAAGTGGCAAAGTAAGTCCAAAAAGCCAAAGAAGAGAAGAATAACTTAAAAATTAAGTTGGTCAAATGTAAAAGGAGGTCCAAAAGCTCACTGAAAAAAAATAATCCCTTAAAAATTAGAATGGAGCAAATGGAAGCTAATGACTTTAAGAGAAATCAAGAAATTATAAAACAGAACCAAAAGAATGAAAAAGTATAAGGGTGAAATAACACATTGGAAAAACCACTGACAGAGAAAATAGATCCAGGAGAGATATTTTTAAAAATTATTGGACTACCTGAGTGCCATGATCAAAAAAAGAGCCTAGATATCATCTTTCAAAAAATTGTCAAGGAAAACTGCCCTGATATTCTAGAACCAGAGTGTGAAATAGAAATTGAAAGAATATATCCATCACCTCTTGAAAGAGATGTGAAAAGGAAAACTCATAGCAATATTGTAGCAAAATTGCAAAGTTCCCAGATCAAGGAGACAACATTGCAGGCAGGCAGAAAGAAAGAAACAGTTCAAGTACTGTGGAAACACAATCAAGATAACATAAGACCTATCAGCTTCTACATTAAGGGATCTAAGGGCTTGGAATATGATAATCTATATTTTAGAAGAGTTGGGTTAACACCAAAAATCACCTCCTAAGCAAAATTGAACATAATACTTCAGGGGGAAAAAAGGATATTCAATGAAATAGAGTGCTTTGAAGCCTTATTGGCATTATGGGAATGAGAATATAAGATCTCCCCTGCCCCTAGGCCCTTTGATAGGCTTAAGTGACTCTCAGAAACTTCTTTGATTTGAAAATATACTCTGCCTCCTAATAGGCTGAATGTGGTCACATGGAGCCTATGGCAGGAGGCTTGTTTTTCAGGAATGCCCACATCTGGTTGCTTTTTGATTGGTCAGTGGGTCAAGAGGGTTGTGACATTCTCTGAGACAGGAGAAGGCTAAATATACCCTGATGTGAGATTTTGTTTTGGAGTTAACTTTGAGAAGAGTTATGTAATTTGACCAGACAAGACTCTGGGCAGCCACTGAACTCCCTGGCTTTGAAAACCCAGATGTTGGTGCTTCCCTTTCTAGTAACTGACTAGGTATGGATGAAATGGTCAGACAGTTGGAAGCCTGTCTGACGATGTTTCTCTGTATTTGTTGTCTGCTTGTAACTAGTTTGTATTCTCTAAAGTTTGGGGTGCTGACCTTTTCCCCCTGAACTAGGTAAATGAAATATGTTTGAGCAAAGCAAGATTGTCAGCCTATTTTGAGTTGCTTGACTTTAGAAAAGCAGATATAAGAACCTGTGTTGGCAGCCACCCTGAATAAACTAGGGTACTTGCTGCTACATTTGATGAAAAGACAAGAGCAGAATAGAAAATTTGAATTTCAAATGCAAGTATCAAGAGAAGCATGAAAAGGTCAACAGGACAGAGAAATCATATTAAAGTTGAACTTTTTACATTCTCCATGGAAAGATGATATTTGTAACTCATGAGACCTTTCTCAGTATCAGGGTAAATGGAGAAAACACACACATGTTACACTACATATTTATACATATACACATGTGTATGTATATATATATAATATTTACAGATGATAGATAGATAGATAGATAGATAGATAGATAGATAGATAGATAGATAGATAGATAGATAGATAGATGGCACAGGGTGAGCTGAATATAAAAGGATGATAGTTAAAAAATAAAATTAAGGGGTGAGAGAGAAATATATTGGGAGAAGGAGAAAGGGAGAGAGAGTTTGGGTAAATTATCTCACATAAAAGAGACAAGTAAAAAGGTTTCACTATGGAGGGGAAGAGGGGGAAGGTGAGAGGGAAATGAGTGAACCTTACTCTCATTGAATTTGGCTTAAGGAGGGGAAAACATATATCCAATTGGGTATCTTTGCCTTCAGGAAAGTAAGGGGAAAAGGGATGGGGGGGGTGGGCAGGAGGTGATACAAGGGACGGCAGCTTGAGGGAGGCAGTAGTCAAAAACAAACACTTTTGAAAAGGGACAATGTTAAAGGAGAAAATAGAATAAGAAGGGGTGGCTGGATAGGATGAAGGGAAATGTAGTTAGTCCCACAACATAACCATTATGGAAGTGTTTTTGCACAACTACACATATATAACCTATATTGAACTGCTTCCTTCTCAATGAGGGTATGTGCAGTAAGAAGAAGGGAGAGAATTTGAGACTCAAAGTTTTAAAAACAAATGTTAAAATTTATTTTTAATGCAACTGGGAAATAAGATATATAGTCAATGGGATTTAGAAATCTATATTGCCCTACAGGCAAATAGAAAGGAAGGGGATAAGGGGGTGGGGGAGGAGGTGATAGAAGGCAGTGCAGATTGGAGAAAAGGCCAATCAAAATGCATGCCATATTGTATGGAGGGAGGAGAGAGATGGGGAGAAAATTTGGAACTCAAAATCTTTGGAAATTAATGTTGAAAACTAGAAATATATAAATAATTAATTAAAAAGAAAAGCTTCAAATAAGTCTTTTACTGAGAATTCATCTTCTTTTTGTATATTGTTAGGCTCAATTTTGCAGGATATGTCATCTTCAGGTCTAATTCAATTTTTTTTTGCTATTTTGAATATATTATTCCATTCATTTTAGGTTTTTTCTTTCACCCTTACAAAGAGAGTTCCTATAAATATTTTTGTACATATGAGTTATTTTCTTCTTTTTTTGATGTCTTCAGGGATGCAAAATTGCTTTCAAGAATGTCTGGTTGAATTCACAGCTCCACTTATAATGCATTAATGTTCTACTTTTCCATTTACATCAACTTTTAAAATGTGATTGGTATGAGGTAGAAAGACAATCGTTTTGTTTTTATTTTTTTTCTGATTATTAGTAATGTGGAGAAATTTTTTGCATGTTTAATAGCCTGATATTTTTCCTCAAAAAATAAAACAACTTTCTATATGTGGAGGCTGGTGGTTCATGCCTATAATCTGCTATTTATGGGGAATGAAATTCTTAACTGTTCGAGGGATAGAATATATTTATTGGGCATCCACAGCAAGTCCATACCCAACATGGTGAACCCCTGGGTTTTGAGGACTATCAGATTGTCTATGGAAAAGCATTTGTATCAGACCATAAATCTTTGCTGCTCTTCCAGCTCTGGCAATATTGTGAGACCCAGTTTCAAAGACAAAGCAAAGAAACAATGACAACAATAACCAAACAAAACCTCCCTCTTTATAAACTTTGATCACTTATTAGTTGAGTTTGATCTATGATTTAGTGTTTATTATCCAATTTTTAAATAATTATACTAAAATTGTATATCCTTTGATCCAGCAATACCACTACTAGGTTTGTATCCCAAAGAGATTATAAAAAGGGAGAAAGGGACTACATGTATAAAAATATAGCACTTGTAAAGGGGGCAGAGCCAAGATGGTGGAGGAAAAGCAGAGACTTGCTTGAGCTCTCCCCCAAACCCTTCCAAATACCCATAAAAATGACTCTAAACAAATTCTAGAGCAATTGAACACACCAAATGACAGAGTGAAACAAATCTCTAGTCCAACACAACCTGCATGGTGGACAGGAGGGGTCGATCACACTATGCTGGGAGTGGAGCACAGGCCTGAGAGGACTGAAACACTAATAGCTGTGACAGTTTCCAGACTTCTTAGCCCACAAACACCAAAGACAGCATAGAAGGTTAGTCGTAAAACTCTGTGGGATGTGGGTGAAAGAGAAACATGGTCTGGATGGGATCCGGCCACATAGCATTGGAAGTGGTGATAGCAGCAGCAGCAACAGCATCAGTGGCTGCTTTTAGAGCTCTGGACCCATAAATGGAGTAGGATTGAACAGTTTATACAAAAACCCCGAAGCCCGAGATAGTATGCCCACCCCCACTCCCACTCCCACCACCACCGCACTGGAAACATAGTTCTACCTTGAAAAAGAGTTAAAAAGTATAGTATTTGGCTGGGAAGATGAGCAAATAGCATAAAAATTCAGACTATAGAATCTTACTTTAGTGACAAAGAAGATCAAAATATACAACCAGAAGAAGACAACAAAGTAAGAGTTCTTACATCAAAAGCCTCCAAGAAAAATATGACTTGGTCATAGGCCATGGAAGAATTCAAAAGGGATTTTGAAAATCAAGCAAGAGAAGTAGAGGAAAAATTGGGAAGACAAATGAGAGCAATGCAAGAAAATCATGAAACAAGTCAATAGCTTGTGAAAAGAGACCCCAAAATAACTAAGAAAATAACACCTTAAAATAGAGTAATCCAAACCTCATAAGAGCTCCAAAAAAAGCAATGATGAAAGCAGAATTGAGCAAAGGCAAAAGGAGATCCAAAAGCACACTGAAGAAAATAATTCCTTAAAAACAAGAATGGAGCAAATGAAAGCTAATGACCTTATGAGAAATCAAGAAATTAAGAAACAGAACCAAAATAATGAAAAAATAGAAGACAATGTAAAATACCTCATTGGAAAAACCACTAACCTGGAAAATAGATCCAGGAGAGAGAATTTAAAAATTATTGAACTACTTGAAAACCATGATTTAAAAAAAGAGCCTAGACATTATCTTTCAAGAAATTATCAAGGAAAACTGTCCTGATATTCTAGAACCAGAGGTTTAAAAAATTGAAAGAATATACCAATCACCTCATAAAAGAGATCTGAAAAGGAAAACTCCTGGAAATATTGTAGTCAAATTC
The DNA here is from genome assembly GCF_028583685.1 of Petaurus breviceps papuanus. Classification (NCBI taxonomy): domain Eukaryota; kingdom Metazoa; phylum Chordata; class Mammalia; order Diprotodontia; family Petauridae; genus Petaurus; species Petaurus breviceps. The sequence goes on from NW_027185791.1 coordinate 7,243,246, forward strand.
CTGAGTTCCCAGGGCAAGGAGAAAATATTGCAAGCAGCCAGAGAGAAACAGCTCGAGTATTGTGGAAATACAATCAAGATAACACAAGACTTAGAACCTTTTACCTTAAGGGATGCAAGGGCTTGGAATATGATATTGCAGATATGATATCCAGAGGTCAGAGGAGCCAGGATTAAAACCAAGAATCACCTACCCAGCAAAACTGAATATAATACTTCTGGGGGGAAAATGGATATTCAATGAAATAGAGGACTTTCAAGCATTTTTGATAAAAAGACCAGGGCTGAATAGAAAATTTGACTTTCATATACAAATATCAAGAGAAGCATGAAAAGGTAAACAGAAAAGGGGAATCATAAGGGACTTATTAAAGTTGAACTATTTACATTCCTACATGGAAAGATGATATTTATAACTCAGGATATCTTTCTCAGTTTTAGGGTACCTGGAGAAAAAATATATATGTGTGTGTTTGTCTGTTTTTGTGTGTATACACATGTATGTATGTATATATATGTATAATATTTACACACACATCTATATATGTGTGTATATATGAATATTTGTATGCATATATGCATATATCCATATATATGCACGTGTGTGTATGTGTACATATAGGCTAGAAATCTAGGGTCAGCTGAATTTGAAGGGAAAAAATTAAGGAGTGAGAGAGGAATGTACTGGGAGAAGGCAAAAGGGAGAGGTAGAATGGGGGTGGATTATCTCACATAAAAAGGCAATAAAAATATTTTACAATGGAGAGGAAGAGGGGGTAGGTAAGAGGGAATGAGTGAACTTTACTCTCCTCAGATATGGCTTAAGGAGGAAATAACATAAACACTTAATTGGGTGTGAAAAACTATCTTACCCTGCAGGAAAGTAGGGGAGAAATGGATAAGAGCATGGGGAATGACAGAAGAGAGGGCAAATGGGGGCAGGGGTTAATCAGAAGCAAACACTTTTGAGGAAGATCAGGGCCAAAGGAGAAAATAGAATACACGGGGGGTGGGACAGGATTGAGGGAAATACAGTTAATCTTTCACAATATAACTGTTATGGAAATGTTTTGTATGACTGCACATGTAAAACCTATATTGAATTGCTTGTCTTCTCAATGAGAGTGGGTGGGGAGGGAGGAAGAGAGAGAATGTGGAATTCAAGGTTTTAAAAACTAATGTTAAAAATTGTTTCTATGTGCAAGTGGGTAATAAGATATGCAGGCAATGGGGTATTGAAATGTATCTTGCCCTACAGAAAAATGGAAGAAAAGGGGATGAGATGGTGTGGAGATGGGGATGATAGAACAGAGGGCAAATTGGGGAAACAGGTAATCATAATGTACATTATCTTGGGGTGGAGGAGGAGAGATGGGGAGAAAAGTTGGAACTCAAAATCTTGTGGAAGTGAATGTTGAAAACTAAAAATAATTTAAGAAGTAGAAACAAAGCCTAAAAAAGAGGAAAACTTTGGACAAGACAAACAACACGTTCCCCAGTGTCTTAGTCAAGACATTCAACAAGGTGATGTAGCTATACTGAGAAATTCTGGTATTCAAGGAATACACATATGGGGCAAATTAACTGAAAAACTATACCATACCTAATTGTGTAGAGATTGAACAAGTTCCCTATTTATAAAATATATTCTGAGGTAGGTGGAAAACCTATAAAGATAATTCATGACAGCCACTCCTTAATCTTAGTGGTTCCTTCTAAGACTACCCCCTTCCAATTTATCCTATGTATATCTTCTTTGTGCAGAGTTGTTTGCATGTTTTCTTCTTATTTTTTTTTTTTGCCTGTCCTTGTATCCCCAAGGTTTCTTGCATTACCTGGAATCCAGCAAATATTTAATAAATATTAATTGACTTACTGAATAACTGCAACTGCTTTCCTTCTGGAATTACCTCACAATTTACACTGTATATATCTTGCATGTACTTTATCACATGTTCTCTCCTTCATTAGAATGTGAGCTCCTTGAGTAGAGAGATTCTTTCTTCACCTTTCTTTATAACCCTTTCACTTAGCACAATTTTTGGCTTGCTGTGAGTTCTTAATAAAGGATGGGTGACTGACTGATTAATTGACAATTAGCTCAACAGACTCTTAATGAAAAAGATGAACTGGAAGTGATATCAAGGCTGTCTGATTCAAGTAATGATTCAACAAGTGATATTTCAAGTGCAGATGAAATGTATTAAAACCCAAAGGTGTTACACCAAAATGGGAAGAAATCCATTTCAGATGGGGCAAAGAATTGAATCCAGAGGTAATACATGTACTGACTAAAATTCCAATTATAATGATTCTTACCAAATAAGTGCATCTCACAGAACAGGATCTTTCATTTAGTTCAGGGGCAGAAATGCAGTTCAGTTTTTCTGATGATGATAATGTGAGCAGGCCAAACAGTTAGGCCATGTATACAGGTGTATATATCAAGAAGTGAAGTGATGAAAACTCTACGATTATTCCACCTGTGACGAGACTAACATGATGGCACAGGCAACACGGGATGAGTTGTACATGTAGCCAAAAGACAATACAGAAAGAAGGTTACTTACGTCATGTGTTCATTGATGTGTTTGTTATTACACATTAATTGTTGCCTGTTCCAAGTACATTTCTATTTTATTGGTTTGTTGTTTGTTTCCTGGGTTCTCTACTACGATATCGAAATGTTATAATTTCATGTTCGGTTAGTTATCAATCATTTCGCTGTTAATTTGCGGAAATGTTAATACTTATATATGTTATAAGTATATTAGTATTGTATTTATTTTGGCGCTGCGTTCACTTGCTTGTACACAATCAATATGCATTCTTTTTTGAAAGCTTAATAGGTTGAATCCTACATCTGTTGCAAACTTGTGGTCACTGAAGTCGTTTAGTAGGTTAATTTTTACACTGTCCTGGGTCTCTTGCATGTACAGTTAATGTATGTACACTGTGAATGGTATCTTGAAGTGATTATGGGGGACCATGTGCTAATCATCCTTTTTCTGTTCAATACAATTGTTTATTTTTTTATGTTTCAATGTGTATTTACAAATGTCAAGTATGCTCAGGATTTTTTTCAAGGGACTGCAAACTTTCTGGCCCCAGGGATGAAGAAATGCTTGTTTATCTCAAGTACCAATGAGATTATTCAACATCTAGAAACTCTGGAAACTGGACAAAGATTCTGGCATTTTCATCTAGAGTGCTTCTGGGTCCCACTGCTTCTGGAAAAATGACAAGTTCCAGTCCCACACCTTTGACAAGGTGGTATTTGACTTTGAAAGGTAAATAATGATAGACATCGGATCTAGGACATAGCCCAGATGTCTATGCTGATTTTTTTTTTTTTTACCACGGGTTGAGCTGCAGACATCAGTCTTGTTTCTTCTCAGCAAAAGTAAAAACTTGGAAAAGAGTCATGAAAAGTAGAAATAACTATTTTTTCTGTGCATGCAACTGAGATGTAAGAATAAAATGTGTTGGCGAGACTGACTTGAGGATTCCTGCGCCCCTTCTCCTTTACCTTTTGAGATATTTTCTTGGAAGTGGGGATTCATTTCACTTTTATCAGCCTCATCTATCTCTGCCTTCACATACCCCTTCCCCAGAGAATGTGGCAAAAGTAGCCATGCTGTTTCTACTTCCCCCAGTTTTATTGAGGGGAGCAGCCAGCCCCTTTAAGATTATTATCACTTTAAACTGTGTATGTTTACAGTTTGGTTTTTTTTGGTATTCACATAACATTATACTAAAAGCTGGAAAACTAGATCCTGGATCAATTCTACTTATTGAATGTTAAATGACAAAGGGAAGCAAATTTAAATTTTTGAGATTTTATAGCCCCAATTTAGATTTACCGACATAAGCTGCCTAGTGTTCATGCCACATATTTAACTGAGATTAGTGTATTAAAGAGTGAAAAAGACATATCCAGGGTTAATCTTCTGAAATACAAAGTGATAATAAAGCCCAGATAGCAAGTGGATAAAACACTGTCAATTCTTACTTACCCTTTCAAGTCCCTGGCAACAACCATTTTTTTTTTATTTCCTTGGAGTTTGGATGGGAGCAGTTAAAAAGAAAGCCATGCCCCAACAAAGTGAGAAGGGATGTGTTACTCCCTACTCCCCTTCCCCCCCTCCATCCCTGGGATAGTTCAGCCTGACTTGCTCACTGGCACCACCTGGTGGGAACTTGAGTTAACTGAGTCCTGATGAGTACTGTGTCTGTGATCATGATTTATAGCTGACCTGCACAATTTGGAAGTTAAAGTAGGGCCCCAGATTAAAACAAGCTAAACTTTTTATGGCCTCAGATAGGTTAGACTAGAGACAGACTGTTGATGGATGGTTGACACAGGTCATGGGACAAACAAGGGAATGCACAGTTTCAATCTTAAAATTTATTTATTTATTTATTTTTGCTGGGCGCTCAAAATCCTTTGGCAAGCACAAGACACCTGTGGGCCATATGTTGTGCAAGACTGATGTATAGCTTTCATCTATGTAATGACCATAACACTTTGTGAAGAAATATTCTGTCACTCTTTGTTTTGAGAGACCTTTTAAGGTCCTAGCTTCCCAACCTTCCAACTCCTCCAATTTGGTTTTCAGTCTGTAAACAGTAAGAAGGAAAAAAAAGGACAAAATATTTTGAGGCCCCAAGTTGCCCAATGGAAATGTTACCATGAATTCCTCCATTTCTAGGGTCACATTCTCCTTCCTTAACTGCTTTTCTGAACAATGAGAATGATGGTGTGATTTAAGATTTGCTCCAATGACCTTGATAGAATATATTCTTACAACTCAGAAGAGAAACTCACTCCATAAGATTTCTCAAATAGTTACCTGACATGAAATGTCAGACCAAATTAAGGGTAGGCTTTATTCTTTCCTTTAGATCTCTAAATTTCTCTCATACAGCCTCATTAGCTTCACTGACAACTGGATGTGCACCAGCCTATAGAGCCTCTAACCCTCCCCCTAATGCAGAGTGAATGAAATGACCATAAGAAAGGGGAAAAAAGTAATATTAGAAAAATGGGAATAATATGAAGAGAAATAACAAAAGCTTGATTGATACCATGCAATGGCACATTTCTCTTTTTGTCCATTTTTCTTTTTTTTAGTTTCTTTTACCCTTTAATACTAATCATAACTGTGCCTGTTAGGTTAACAAAACCATATTTTGTATAAAAATACAGTATAAAATAAATAAATGCAAATTTATTTTTAGATAAATTGGACACATCAAAGTTTTTTTAAAAAACAGATGGACATACACAGATATACAAATATACAAACAATTTCATAGAAGAATCACGTAAGAACAATTCAGGTTTTTTTGTTTGTTTTTACAGAATGAGCCTATTTCAATTAAAATTATATAAGTAAATGGAAGAGTATGAATATGAATCTTCAGAGATAAAGGACAGACACAGATAGAAAGAAAGAGTTTGCTTGAAAATTAAGAAAAGATAGACAGAGGAAGGATAAGCCAGAAAGGGTTGACTCTGGCTAATTTTTCTTATATTCTACCATATTTCCCACTGCTTCAAAACTCTTTTTTTCTTCTTTCTTTGTTGTGGACCTGGAGTATTCAACCTCTCATAGCTTCAAACTGTTTGCAGCAAAACAAAAGCAAGTTAGCTCTGTCTTGGGGTTTTCCGTGAGCTTAACTTGCATCCTGCCATGGGATCCCCATATCTCCAGAAGCAATATGAACAGTAAGAGAAAAGAACTCTCAAGGAATGCCAGAATTCTCAGAAGTTAGTCTTCTGGCTTTCCTAAAGTACACTTCATCAATTGTGAAGATACTCTTTGTTGATTTTTAACTTTCAGGGACATCTGAAGAGCTCTAATTCAAGTGAATTAGAATACTTTCCCAGGTTATTTGTATATGAATTTCTACACTAAAGTTCATCTAGCAATTTTTTAAAATACTCTTAAAATACAGATTTTCTTGACAGAAAAATAGGTCAGTAATATAATTGACATAAGACATAGTCATATTACTCATTTAAAAATAATCTGTCTCAGGAAAACAAGAAAAATATTATGAAAATTATACAAAGGGTCAAGGGAATATTGATGCCCCGTCCATATCCAAGGTAAAATAACAACTAAAAAATAAATCTGAAGTGGTATTACAGTAGACTTGGAGCTGTAGTTACTAGTAAAAGTTTAACAAAAAGTTTATTTAATCTGCATTGTTAACAGTTACTTCATTGCTTTCTTAAGTACAAACAATTAACAAAACAGATCACCAAGACTTGATCTGTAGCTTCATGATGTGGAAATGCTCACACTGAAAATTTAACAATCAGGTTCTCAAGACCTGCATGAGCTAGCTCTATCACTCCCCGGGATTCAGGCCCTGTTTTTCTAACATAAAAAAATGATTCTAACTACTTTGTCCCTCAGTAGAACAAATATTGCCATGGAATTTGCTTTCAAATATTTATTCTCTCCCTTCCCTGTCCTGTGAGTTGGTAACCTGTAATCAGTACCAGCTCTGGGATTAGTGGCAAACTGAGATGAGTACTATACTCTTACCCCAGATATCCCAAAGGGTATTTTCTATTTAGAAGGTTTCTGATCTCTAACCTCTAATATGATAAGTGCTATTCCAGTGTCTTGTGTACTTACCTAGGAGTCATGATTTTCCCACTCAGATTTTGTTTGGACAGATCTACTAGTACAAAGGTCTTGCTCAATAGAAGAAAAGTTACCCCTGCTCTCCCCACTTCCCATCTCCAGCCAGGATAATTATGGTTTATTTTCTGAAAAGGCAGAAAACACAGACTTTCCCAGATTCTTATTTCTTTAAAAAAAATCAACTAGAATGGACCCAACAAACATAGAATAAAGTACATGTCATCAGAAATAATGTAGCAAAAATTAAATCATTTTTCCAGCAAAATTGGAAGGAGAAAAATATGTTACATATGTTATATATTGGTAAGAGGAACAAACATATTATTTCATTTCTCCATCCAAGCACAAATGTGAAAGGAAATTAAACAGGATCGATTCAAAATGTCTTTGAGTTAAATCATGAAGAATAAAGACAGAACAAATCCTCAGGGAAGCAACTGGGGTAAAGAGGTTATTAACACTTTCTCATCACAGTGCTCCTGTGGGAACATGTTTGATGGAGGTCCCTTTTATTCCTTGCCACTTCGGAGCAGGAACAGATATTTTGTTTCCTGTTGATTATGATGACTCTTTTAATTGGCTGCTAAGGCAGAATTCCATAGATATAATTTATTTTTCTGGCCCCTTAGGAATCTGCAAAATTAAGAGTCTAGTTGGTATAGATCAGGCTGTACCCCATGGAGATGAAATAAAAATAGCTAATGAGGAACATTATAGCAATCATCCTAATTAAGTTTGAATGATTAACTTCTAAACCAATTAAAATTCTTTTCTTAAAGGCATCTTCATCTCTTTCTAAAACAAAAATACCTGCCTGCCTCAGTTTCCTCATCTCTAAAATGGAGTTAATAATACCACTTACCTCCTGAGATTTTTGTGTTATCAAATAAGATAATATGTGTAACTTAGGATGGTGCCTGGCATATAGGAAACACCTAATAATCGATCAGTAAACACTTACTAAATCCCTATTATGTATAGGCACTGTGATGGGCATTGGGGATACAAAAAGAAGCAAAGGACAGGTCCTGACTAAATGCTTATTTCCTTCCTTCCTTAACTCCATTTTACAGATGAGGAAACTGAGGCAGGCAGTGGTTAAGTGGTTTCCTTAAGGACAAACATTATGTGTCTGAGGGCAAAATTGAACTACAGTCTTTCTGAATTCTCTATCCACTACATCATGTAACTGTCTCTAAGAAAATAATTTTAATTGGTTGAGAAGGCATCATCTCCCTTTGTTCTTTATAGCAAAGATTGTTTTTGTTTGTTTGTTTTGTCTAGGTATCACTAGTAACGGCACAGTGTCTGGTATATTATAGAAGTATAATAAATTCTTCTTGTATTGACTTGCATATGCTTTGTTATTATACTCTGCAAATCACATTGTGCATATTTTTACTTTGAAAGCAAGATTTACCTTAGAAAAGCAATAGAAACATATTTGCATAGATTTATAATTTTTTTTTGCTTTTTGGAGGGCAATTGGGGTTAAGTGACTTGCCCACGGTCACACAGCTAGTTTTTGGGTTAAGTGTCTGAGGCCAGATTTGAACTCAGGTCCTCCTGACTTCGGGGCCGGTGCTGTCTTCACTGTGCCACCTAGCCACCCCTATAAAAATATTAATATGGTCAAAGAGCAGGAGGCACTAAAACGTATCTCCCTCTAACTCTTTAACAAGTATCCAAAGTGTGACTGCCTTTTAAATGTGATTTCAAGATTACCTAAGAAGCTTTTTGCATAAAAGAGCAAAGTTATCCTCCTCTTCCCATAAATGATGTCTGAGATTTAGTTCTTTGGTTTAGGCCTCTATAAAAATACCAAGGCATGGAAAAAATAACATATATACTGTATACTTCTGTGAACAGATTTTGATGAGGTTAAGAAAAATGAAGTCACACAGTCTTAGGATTGTGAGAAAGCAAAAAGTGTACCAGGAGAGAAGAAAAGTCAAAAAGAAGGGGACATTGGGAGAGGCAAGTACAAACTTGGAGTATTTCACAGGACCAGAATGTTGACATTTGGGCATATTTGGAAAAGTCAAAAAAAAAAAACAAATTTTGTTTTCTAGAAATGTGGAAGAACTTTGTCACAAATGGAAGGTTTCTTGATGTAATTAAATAGGTTGGGCCTCACTAAAAAAGATTTCTAGGTCTCTTAGGCTGAAAACTGAAATTATGTGAAATACTAGAGTCCTAATAGCTTTGTTAAAGGGCAAAAGTTGACTTAGTGATAGGGAAAGAATAATGTTCCAATCAACAAAGGGATGTCCTGAACAGAAAATGTATGTCCACTAAGGATAATGCATTATTTCAGCTGAACACAGCTTCATTGCCTTGTTCATGCTATTAGTCAATGGTGTGAAGTTTCTAGAGAGGAACCCATCACCTCATGGCCAATCTAATCAGGAAGTCATATCCATAGTTTTAGCCTAAGACCCCCGATTTAACCAAACTTCAAGGATGCTTTCAATATTATTTTAAAGAAAAACTAATTTAATTTCCCTGGGGAAGTGGGAAGAGATGGTAGTATATTACTCCCCTCTCCCACATAAGAAGTATTTACTGTCTTTTATTTAAAGGTCCAGATTCCCCATGATTATGGGGAACCCTCATGAATTAATCCCTTGACCAAGCACCAATGCATGTAATCTACTTACCTGTAACTTATAGAGAGCTATATAAGACACTGTGAAATTGAATGATATGACCCATGTCACAAAATTAGCATGTCAGAAACAATTTAAACACTGATATTTCTAACTTCAAGGTTAGATCTCTAATACACCTTTTGGCACTAGCCCTGCACATATGAATTCATTATAACTAATTTAATATTTTTAGCTTTAAGTATTGAAACTCACCATATTTCTGGAGATAGAGTGTTCTGAAAACTCTCTGTCCTAAAAGAAAGGTTTACAAAATGTTGGCAGTTTGGCTTCAGGATAACTTTCAAAACCATAACCAGCTGTATTTTAGCGAATTTCCCCCGTTGGCACAGCTACAGCAAATTGTTTATGAGTGATTGAATTTCTGGGAAAAAAGTCCCTCCAGGCCAATGCAACAGTAATATCCCAAGCTTTATTCTTTAATTACATGTATCCATAGTATTTCCTTATAGTAAAAATGTGTATTCAATTTTCACAAGTGTAGTTCACACATCTGTATGGCAAGACTTGAAATGTTTTATAAAGCAGAGTATTAAAATTAATGTTTACTAATACGGTAAGATAGAACATTTACTAAAATTTGATTTTATTTTAAAAATTTATGTGACATCAACTTAATATTGAAACTTTCCTCTTTTTAATCTCTTTATTCTAAGTCAATGTGCATGGGTTCATCTAGGGAGTGACAATCAATACAAAAAGAGAGTAAGTGTCTGGGTAGATTCCCTACAGTCTAAACCACTGGGCAGTTTCCAGAATGTCAGGGCCCTGTAGGATTAGTTTTCTCACCTTGGAAGTATGCAAAAATTATATAACTTATGCCATTAGACAACTTTTTAAATTCCTAATTATATTGAGGAGATACTCTAGTCTTGGACTTGTCCCCATCTCTAATAATTTATAAACAGTTATGTGACATTAAGCAAGATGACCCCCAATGGCATCTCCAGGGGCAATGGAGAAAATGTGATTCCTGGCCCATGATCATGGTACCTGACATCTGAACTCAAAAGTATCCAGGAGCTTTGCAAATGACAGAATCGTTGGTATTCCCCTTAGGAATGAATCTATGACACATATTCTGAAGTTTTAATGTCCTTTGGCAAGTTTAGAAATGGCTCAAAGTAGGTTTTGATTCACTTTGATTCAATTGTAAACTTCCCTAAACACAGAAGTTGCAATTCATGACTAGGCTCCTCTCTCTGACTAGTTTACAATCTTTTACACATAACAAGCACTGAATAGATATTTGTAGATAGTATCAAACATTCCAAATACTACAAAAGAATCATGAAGAATTTTTGAGTTGAAAGGCAATTTAATCCAACCTGTGCTTAACCAAGAATCTCCACTACAATAATTTCCCTCAGAAGACATAAACATGCCAACTTTAAGTTTTGTCTTTCTCCTGCTCAATATTCACATTTACCTCCTCCATTTAACACATGATTTGTCTTTTTCAGGCCCTTCAGAACCAAGTTTGTCAGTGACCTTCTTTAGACTTTCCATATAGGAACACGATATTCTAGGTGTGATCAGTATGGCCTTTTTTAGCTAGACAGACAACAATGTTCTAGAAAATATTTCTTGAATAACACAACTTAAGCACATTAACATGCAAATTGAATCCTCACCTTCATGAAAATGGTTGAGTTCCAAAATCTACTTTTACATTCATGGTCTAGAATTTTGAATTTGTTTTTTTTTCTTATTAGCTTGACAAAAATCAATAAACAAAAGCATGTTTACATAGAAAAGAAGATTAATTTATGAAATTTTGAATCTCTGTTACCTACAATTAATTTTTAAAGTGTATTTCAAATTTAATGTAGAATTACTAAATCTTTCCTACTTATCAAAGATACCCATTGAAATTTCTTTTGTTCTTTTCTGAATATTTTATACTCAATTATTTAAATTATCTTTATTAATATTTTTCATGAGCCAAAATTTCCTCTAGCATCCTTTCCCTTTCCCCTCACAGAGAGCCATCCCATACAAAATGTAATATTGTAAAGAGAAAAAAATTGACCAGTACATAAAAATATGAAAATATGTGCAAATATGAGACCATTTTACCTCTCCCACTTTTGTAAAAAAGTAGAATAAAGGTATCTTCTTATGTCTTTATTGCAGTAATGTTTGTTCTTTGTAATTTTACAACACTTGCTGTTTGTTTTGTGATTTTTCTTTCCATTTGCATTGTTTTAATTCTTCTATAAAGAGTTATCTTGACTACACACCACTCTGAATCAGTTCACATAATCCCATAATTTTCTGTATTCATCTTATCTCTCACTTATTCCAGAATAATAATATTCCATTGTTTTCATGTACCACAATGTTTTTAGCCATTCTCCAATAAATGGATAGTTCCTTTTCCCCCAATTCTTTCTTACCCGCCTGCCATATAAAATGTTGCTACAAATATTTTTAAGTGTATGGGGATTGTCATCTTAACAGCAACCTTCTTGATTTTTAAACCTAGAATGAGAATCTCTGGGTCAAAAGTCATGGACATTCTATTCCAATTTGCACAATATTAAATTGTTTCAAAAGTAGGTATACTGATTCACTACTACATCAACAACTTGTTAATGTACCGATCTTCCAACAACCTCACCAACATCATCTATTCACATGTTTTATAAGAATTACAAATTGTATGTTGTGAGGCAAAACTCAGGGATGCTTTGATGTGCATTTTTTACATTAGTGATTTAGACAATTCTTTCATGTGGTCAATAATAGTTTGTAATTATTTTTTATAAGTGTTCATATATTTTGGATATGAAGAAAAATTATCACTAAAAGAAAAAGCAAAGAATGTTATATTAACATACCATATTATGTATATGTTCATAGATATGCAAATATATGTATGCTCATTATTTTTCTTGACTACCAAATATATCTATATTAATAGTTTATATATATATATATCAGATAAGCAGAATCAGAGAAATTTGATAAACATATTTCACATTTGATTTCTTCTTATCCTCTGTGCATTAAATTTGTTTATGTCTACATGAGGTTTTTTTTTTCCTGTTCCATGTTGTTAAAATTACAAATTGTATTTTCTATAATGTCCTCTTTTTTTTTTGGCTAAGAATGCTTATCAAACCTACAGCTATGAACAGTATATTATCTGCTTTTCATCTAATCTTTATTTTTTCTTTAATGAAATGATCTTTAATATATATATATTTTTTGCCTTTTGGAGGGAAATTGGAGTTAAGTAACTTGCCCAAGGTTACATGGCAAGTTTGTGTGTGTGTGTGTGTGTGTGTGTGTGTGTGTGTGTGTGTGTGTGTTAAGTGTCTGAGGCCAGAACTGAATTATGGTCCTTCTGATTCCAGGGCCAGTGCTTTACTCACTGTGCCACCTAGCCGCCCAATGATCTTTAATATTAAGGACATATATCAATCATAATATATACTAGAAAAAGGCATAAGATGTTGATATAAGCCTGATTTCTGCCATATTGATTTTCCTTTGACCCAGAAATGTTTTTCTCAAATAAGGAATTCTTTCCTAAGTAATTCATGTTTTGTAATAAATAGAAGATAATCAAGAGAGGTAATGCACTTGGATTAAGGGGAGTAAAAAAAAAGACTTCTGGTAAAAGGTGGGATTTTATATGGGACTTGAAGGAAGACAAGGAAACCAGGAAGTACAGAGGAAAAGGGAGAGAATTAGGGGATGGAGCCAAAATGGCAGAGTAAAAGAAGGAACAAATTGAGCTGATCACCAATAACCTCCAATGCCAATAAAAAATGACTCTAAAATTTTTTTTAGAGCTATAGAACACACAAAGTGACAGAGTGAAATACAGCTCCAGGTAAACTCAGTCTGGTAAACTGAAAAGAAGGGTCTATCACACCAGGCAGGGAATGGAGCACAGTCCCATATGGACTACACCAGCACAGGCCCATGGTACAGACTGGCCAGAACAGACCCCAGGGGACTGCCCCTGAGGTGGTGGAGGGATGGGGGGAGATATAATAGAGGACAGACTAGGGGAAGGTGGAATCAGTATGTTTGCCGTCTGGGGTGGGGTGTAGGGAAGAGTTGGGGAGAAAATTTGGAATTCAAAATCTTGTAGAAATGAATGCTGAAAACTAAAAATAAATAAATAAAATCTGGAAAAGGGAAATCATTCTTAAAATGAAGGATAGTCAATGAAAATACTCAGAGTTGAGAGACGGAGTTTCTTGTGTACAAGGTACAGAAAGGAGGCTTGCTTGTATAATGGGATTAAATAGTACATGGGGGGAGAGGGCATTGTGGGAGATGGTGGGTAGGTCAGAAAATTTGAAGCTCTTAAGATTTTCTTACACAAAAGAGATGAAAATAACACCTCAGGACAAATATTGAGCAGTAGAAAATAAATAAATAAATAAACAAACAAATAAACAAAAATAAGCATAGGAGCAGTACAAGGGCCCTCCTGGGCACATCAGAGAAGAACTGAAGAGAATTTCCAGGATGAGATTTTTCCCTGTGAAGAGTACACACCTCCAGAGAGGCAAGGTTCTGTGTCCACTTAAACAACAAGAGATAATGCCAGGGATTACCTGGACACAGGAGCTCCTGAGACAAGAAGGGGGTACTAGGTGTCAGCCTCAGAAGATCAAGGAAACCTCTCCTGACAAGAAACTCCAGACACAACTGTGCTGCAGAGTTGGAGGGGAGTGGGATGTGGAAGAAACCAGCACAGGCTGGTGAATAAAGAAGCAGGGGGGGGGGGAGTTATTCGGTATTTAAGTTTCAGTACTTCAGTTTATACTATTTCTTTTTTCTTATTGTCTATTTAAGTTTAATTTTAAAAAGAGTAAGAAAAAAGAGTACATGGGTGTGAGAATATTGAGATGTAAGGAAAGAGAGGAAAGTTCCAGGTTATGAAAGACTTTGAATGACAAATAGGTTTGTATATTCAATTCCAGAAATGATAGGACACCACCTGAATATTCTTGTTTCTGTTGTTTGTCCTTCATTTTCAAAGATCACCAATGGCATCAAAGGGTGATGTATTAACTTGCCTGTGAACTGGATCTAAGTAAAGAAAAGTTGCTCAAGGTCATCAACTTTTGTTTTCCAGGGTTATTGAAGTCCAGCAGCAAGATAAAAGTCAGAACAACTGGAAATGGTCTAGAATTCAGTGAATGACTTTGGGGTCTTTTGTGTATGATCAAGCTCTAAACATTTCAAGCATTTGTTCCAGTCACTTTCATGTCATTGAAAAAAAAATTTCTCATTTGCCTATTCTAGCAGAGAAAGTCTTTATGTGCTTGAGGCACATAACACCCTAATTCACCAAAGAGTTTGAACACTGTCAGTTATTTTCCACTTGGTTTATCCTGTTTGTCATGAGATGGTTTTACTGAGGTGTAGCTGCTGTACATGCTTGTAATGCTGTGCACAGAAGCTTTCCAGAAGAACTGCTACTGTGAATAGCTTTTTTAAGATTCTGATTACTCAGTATAGTGATCACTCTATTCTATAACAAAAGCAAATCATCCATGGAAAATCAAGGTGCAGCATAATTCAAAATACAGCATTCACCATATTTCAACTTATCACAGAAAATCACAATATAATATTCACAACATAGTCTCAAAGCAAAATAGTCACTTAAGTTAATTCAATCAGTCACTTATCAGTAACAATAGTCAAAGTACTCAAAGCACAATCAGTCACTTATTCAGTAAAGCCTTAATAAGTATCATACACAAAACCCTCCACCCCTTAGGTGACTAGTAAACTATAATTCTATAATTACTCATAACCCAAGGAAAGGTCTTTTCTTCATCTTGACTTGGGGCCAGTTCTTAGATTCCATGGCCTTCCATGGATCCCCTTCCATGGCCCCAGATTCTACCTGGGTTCAATGGCAGACAGCTCCCAGTTCCCTGACCAACTCTCCAGGAAGGTCCTGTCCATACTGGACTTCACAAGGTCTGGTCCCTGTCAGCTCCTTCATCATTTCTGCTCCAAGGAATTCAAGGATCAACCAAGCACAAACTAACAAAGTCTCAGCATCCTGGTTAAGCTTGAGTCACCTGCACTCCTGGCTCCTGGGCTCCAGGGCTCCTGGATCCTGGCTCCTGGGCTCCTGGCCTCCTGGCTCTGCGCTCCTAGAATCCTTTTCAGAAGAAGCTCCACCAAGACAAGTTTTCAGGACTCAGTTCTCCATTCTTCTGTCACTCTTCTGCCGCCAGATCTCGGTCTCAAGGAAATTCTGACTGTGCCTCTCTGGGGCTTTTCTCATATACACAATATTACCTACTTCACTTCCTTCGGCCAACCCCTTCCTGTTATGTCAGTTAACAGGAGACAGGAGTTCATACCTTCTGTTCCCCAAATCAGAGGCTTGATCAGTTACTAAGTGCTAAGTCCTTGTTATTTTTGCCAACACAAAGGGATCTTCAAATTCAAAATTACATTCCCATCACAATGCTACAGCTCTTTGGAGCTACAGGAAAGAGTTGGGCAACAGGTAAACACCAATGGTGGATGAACAGCTCTGAAGAAGTTTCAGCAAACCCTCACACCGGAGGAGCTAGTCTTTCCTGAACAACCCTTACACCCCCCAGAGGGTATTAATTAAGAGGATGAGGGGACAGAGCCAACATGGTGGAGTAAAAGCAGGGACTTGCTTGAGCTCTCCCCCAAAACCCTTCAAATACCTGTAAAAATGACTCTAAACAAGTCCTAGAGCTACAGAACTGACAAAATAATAGAGTGAAGTACAACTCCAGCCCAAGACAACCTGGATTGTTGACAGGAAGAATATATTCCTCTTGTCTGGGAGTGAAACTCAGTCTGGCATGGGCTATGACACCATTGACAAGGCCAGAGCAGGCCTCAGGGGATTGAATCACTGAAGGTGTGGCAGTTTCAAACCCACAAACACCAAAGAGAAGAAAGCAAAGAAAATCAGTAGGAAAACTTTGTAGGACCTTGGTGAAAGAGGAACACAGTAGAGCTGGGGTCCCACCCCAGCCTACAGAGCATTGAAGATAGTGGTGGCAGTGCAGCAGCAGCCACTGCTTCTGGATCTCTGGGCCCATAGACAGAGGATGATGGAGCAGCAGATAAAAAACCCTGAAGACTGGGGCAGTTCACCTAACCCCACCCCTACCCCATTCCCACTGGAAGCAGAGTCTTACCCTGACAAAAAGCTAGAAAGTCTAGTATTGGGCTAGGAAGATGAGCAGATAGCATTAAAAAAGTCAGACTATAGAATCTTACTTTGGTGACAAAGAAGATCAAACCATGCAACCAGAAGACAGCAAAGTCAAAGGTCCTGCACCAAAAGTCTCAAAGGAAAATATGAATTGGTCACAGGTCTTGGAGGAGCTCTAAACAGATTTTGAAAATCAAATAAGTGAAGCAGAGGAAAAAAATGGGAAGAGAAATAAGAGTAATGCAAGCAAATAATGAGAAACAAGTCAACAGCTTATGAAAGTAGACCCAAAAAAATACTGAAGAAAATAGCACCTTTAAAAACAAACTAACCAAAATGGCAAAGGAGGTCCAAAAACCAATGAGGAAAAGAATGCCTTAAAAAGCTGAATTGGTCAAATGGAAGAGGAAGTCTAAAACCTCACTGAAGAAAATAATTCCATAAAAAATAGAATGGAGCAAATGGAAGCTAATGGCATTATGAGAAACAAGATATTATAAAACAGAACACAAAGAATGAAAAAATAGAAGACAAGGTGTAATATCTCATTGGAAACAGCACTGACCTGGAAAATAGATCCAGGAGAGATAATATAAAAACTATTGGACTACCTGAAAGCTAAGATAAAAAAAAGAACCTAGACATCGCCTTTCAAGAAATTATCAAGGAAAATTGCCCTGATATTCTAGAACCAGTGGATGAAATAGTGGAGTGTCAACACAATACTCATAGCACCTATGGCAACTATGAATATGCTGGTATAATTCTGAATCACAAAATATAGAGCACTATCCACATGGAAGTCAGAACCAAAACATTTATTCAAACACCAGAAAGCTGAATCCCATCACCAGAAAGTCAAATCCATCAGAGCAGCAAAAAAATATAATCACAATAGCAATGCAGAGAGCACTGCCATCCTCAAGCCTTCCCCTTGCTAAGGCCTTCTCACAAACAAACACAGCTTGCTACCTGCTTTGTCTCTCTCCCTCAGCTCTAATAGCTCTGAACAACTTCCTCTAGGGTCTCTTCCACCCTTTCTGTTCCACCCCTTCCAGTTCCACCAGCTCAGCAAACTCCTTCCAACACAGACTCAAACTCATATGATTTAAGCTCTCACATAACTCAAGAAAGTTTCATGGGCCTATTAATAGAGGGGAAAGATCTTCTCATTAAGATAAAAATACATTACCATTACATTTGACCCCAAGACCTTTCATATCCATTACATAGTTAATGGGAGTTTAGGGGTAACTGGTGTCAACAGAACCGTGCAACAGTATAACAAGGATAATGCAAAATAAGCACATAAAACAATATCTAAGAATGGGGCTTGAGGACAAGCACCACATCATTCCCCCCTCGAATGAATGGGGCCCATAATCTTGGGGTAAAGAACAAAGGTCTCTTCTTCCATAGCTACTTCCTGCTGAGATTGGACATAGAGCTGTCCCTGTCCCAAGAGGTCTCATTTGAGAGGGTAATTCTTTAGCTGGCATCCAGAGCTTAGCTGATGCCAGGTCCAGGCATGACACATTACAGTCGTAGATAGGGGGTAACATACAGATTAAGGGATGAGGATCTGCAGGTGATAAACCTGAAGGAAACAAAACTAACAAACAAGTTTAATAGACAATAAGCCAAAAAGAAACAAGGAGACAATAACAAGAAGCCGGGTAGATACAGGGTCAGCTGTGCTCCAATAGAACAGCCTTATACGTTCTTGTTTACTCTTTTATAATTTGCAATTTTGGGGTCATCATTCTGGCTATAGATACACTTTCTTGAAACTGAGCTGGGACCTGGCCAATGTCCTATTGTCCCTGCAGGTCCGACGAACTTGACTACAATGTTTCAGGAGGATTTGTAGGGGCAGTTCTTACTTCCCTGCTTAGGCTAAGATTAAGCCCCTTTTCTTGGTGCATTTTGTATAGCTCATTATTTGGAAAACCATCGATTCTTCCAAAATCTAGCCATGTTCTCAATAGAGCAGTAAAAAAATCTTTTCTCATCAGTCTATTACAACTTTGAATCCACTGGTTTTTACTCTTCTCTCTTGAGGAAATTTATATTTTCCCCACTCCCCTAAGTCACATGTGAAATCTTACTCAGCAACTATGAAAGAGTATGTCTATTTCCTCAATTACTAGAATCAGAATTATGTGCTAATAAATGGGGGGAGCAGTCTTCACTATTATATTTCTATGAGAAACTGTTAAGGAAATACTATGATAAACATCAGTATCTCTGACCATGAAAGCAGTTTTCATTACCTCTTCATTTAAATTCCTCATATAATCCTTAAGTGAATGCCAGGGTCTATCTCCAGTAGGCCACATAGAGTCAGTAGAATTCTGCCTGTTACATTTGTCTGCAGCAAAAGCCAACAGATTAATTGTATTGTTACCTTCTTGCATGTGTTAATCCCTACAAGCCTTCTGTACAAAAGGATTCTGACTAATGCCTATAAATTTCAAGCAATCCACACTATCTAGCCATACTCCTCTACCTCCTTCATTACTGATCTTCACCAACCAAGACACTAATGATTCTCCCATGTTTTGAGTGACCTACTGCTCAGTAAAATCCTCAATTACTTCCCTAATCACCATATGGCCTCCTTGGCTTTCCTGAAAGAGATCCTATGAGAAAAACCCATAGGAATATTATAGTCAAATTCCAGAACCTCCAACTCAAGGACCCCCTGCTTCACGAAACAAGAAAAATAATTTAAATATGGTGGTATCACAAGTAGAATCACACAAAGCCTAGCAGTGATGACACAAAAAGACTGCAAGTCATGGAACACTATATCTTGGAGAGGAAAAGAACTGGGACTTCAGTCAAAAATATCATACCCAGAAAGATGAAGCATAATCCTGAATGAAAATGTGGGCTCTCAGACTTTCAAGACTTTGTTTTAAAAAAAACTGAGCTTAATAGAAGATTTCCAAGCCAAGAGAAACATATGGTACACCCCAAAGACTGATTACAAGGGATTCAATAAGGACAGACCATTTACTTTTCATGTATGTAAAATGTATGCTATGTCTAGTATTGTTATTAGCAATTGGGTAGTTTGTAAGAAAGATTGGGAGCAGAACTGAGTGTGATATAATTTTAAAAAGTAAAACCATTTAGGAAAAGCTAAAAAATAATTATACAAATGAAGCACAACAGGTGCAATATATAGAGAAACTGAATGAGGGAGGAAGACTGTCACTTCTGGTAAACTGTTTTCATTGGGAAAGGGTTTAACAGAGAACAATATGTATATATTTTGCGGAGTATAAAAGTCTTCTAAATTCAAAAGAAATAAAATGGTAAGGGGATAGAGAGGGGGGAGCAGACTAGGAAGGTATCTCTAGAGGGGAGGGGAGGGGAGGGAATAGGTTAAAGGGCACTAAATAACAGTGTTTAGATTTATGGGAATGGGAAGATAGGAGAGGGATTTGGGGAGAAGGGTAGGCTAAGAATAGGAGGGCAAGGTAGATGGCAGAAGTAAAGTAGAAGAGTCAGGAGGGAGAGGAAATGAGATATAGAAACAAAGATCAGGTATAGAGTTTGTTAGAGAAAGTATATGTCTATATATGTATATGTGCCTATGTATATATTTATATAAAAATATATCTGAGCTTAATCATAGTCTTCTGGGGAGGGGGAGGAAGGACAAAAAAAGAACAAAGTAAAAAGTTCACAGCAGAGAACAAAAGAAAACTAGCAAATAAAAGAAGGATAGCACTTAACACAATGTGTAGCATTTGTAATACAGACTTTCTTGAATTGAAAATTTGTAGTTACATATTTTGAATCCTCTCCTGTTCTACTATGCACATGATATACTTTTTTTCTTTTCATTTAAGTTCCAATATATGTTTATGATTTTTTTTTCTTTTCTATATTCTTTATTTCTGTTCTGTTGTTTTTCTTAATTTTTTTAAGGAATTAACTTAGAAGATACTATACATCATTTATCTCTATTTTGCCTTTAGTGCTTTTCTAAGTAAATTAAATTTTCCTCTTGTTCCTCCCCTTCATCTTGTTTTGTTGGTATTTTTTTTGCATTTTTTTTTCTAAAATGGATTTCTTTACTTTGTTCTCTTCATTATTTAATTTCTCTTTCTGTGTGTTCTAGATTTTTATTCTTGTATTCATAGACCTTATACTTGCTTATTCCTTTTTCTTTGTATTCCTCATGGAATTAAATATTCCAAGCATATATTTTGTTTCCACTCTCAAATTCTTTCTGTGCTATTGTCTTATTGATCTTGCCTTTGGCCCCATTTTTTTTTATTTTTATGTTGTGCTTCACTCTTAGAAATACCAATTCCTACAGGAGATAAAAAGGATAGGATTATTGTCCCTTTGTAGGAATTTTCCCATGCTCCTGATGGTGCAATTCATTATTACTTTTTGCCATTTTCATGATAACTTTTTTCCCCCATTTGCCATGGAAATCCTTTCTGGATTCATGCTTTTTCACCTTTAAGTATTTCAGTTGCCCTCACTAGTCCTGGCTCCTGAGTCAAAATGTTATTCATGAAGGTGAAATATTTTTTCAGAGGTGGCAAATTTAGCCTTTAAAAAAAAATACTGACAAAGGCCTAGTAAAATGCCCTCTGCACAGTAGGCACTTAATGAATATGTATTGCTTCATTGATACAGATGTCCTCAGGGTTGCTAAGAGGATCTTTACAACTAGGTCAATGTTACTTTAATTATAATTGCTCAATCCAAATGAAACTATTCTGTGAAACTCCACTTTACCTAACGATGCTGGACATTGTCAGGTGAGTCCATCAATCATGAAGCACATTATTCTCAAACTACTCTTTGTGTCTTTGTTCCCATATATTCTCTCTCACCCATAGAGTTCTACTTTTTCCATTTTAGAACCACAAGACCTAATTCAGAGAGCACAGTCAAGTTATAACAAATTGGAAAATGTCTAAATCTGAAAATGGCCATATTTTACATAAAGCTAACAATGACTTCCTGATATTTGTTCTGCTTTTATTAGTTGCACTTAGTTAGGAATTTTGTAAAAGTGTTAGACAAGTGTAAAAGTAGAAAGATCATGTTTCTACCATGCCATTTATTAGTTTGATTACTCTGGGGACAGTAAACCAAAAATTATTTCAGGAGACTATAAGAAGATCTCTTCAATGTCCCACTGGGCAAGTATTTGTGCCATAAATATATTTCCAAGTGACTCCCCAATTATAATGTCAATAGAAAAAATATGGGTCATGGCTACCATTAGTGAACCATTTGTTCTAGGGAAACTGGCAAAGGGTTGTTCCAGTGATAAAATAACCTGTTCTATATATAAAAAATGTCAATTTTAAGTATTATCAGTCAGTGCTTTGTGCATTATAAGAAGCAAAATACTGTTGAATTACATTGGTGCATTTTAAGTTAGTACTACTTTGTAAAACAAAACAAGCAAACAAGCAAGAACTAGGTCACCTTAACTCTTAAAAGCACAGATTTAGGATTTCATGGGTAATCTGGTATCTTGAAGAAGTTTACAATGAAATCCAATCCTTCCTATAATATGTCAAGTTATAAACTTCTTAATATAGACACAACAGAATCAGATGCAGATAGGTGTTTTTAGTGTAGTTTACCATCTATGCCCCACAGGATAAAGAGGTTTAAAATGCTGTTCCTGTTTGGAATAGGACTCCCATATGAAATAATGATGAATCCAATACACCTAATCACCTAGTCATAGCCAACTCCATTCTGTTGCTACATATACAAATAGCCTTGGACACTACTATCATCATCTTAACCTACTAGAGTGTCCTAAAAGAACTGGTAAAAATATTTCTTGCTAGTGCTTTATTTTAATGTTCAATGGCAAATCACCTCCGAGATGACCTCTTTGGAGCCCATGATCTTTTCTTGTTCATATGTATACCTGTGTGTTAAAGGATCCTCAGTTTAAGTCAATACAACTTTTCAAACTTCTCAGATAACTTTTCTTGCTTCTCTATTGGTCTATTACATTCTTCCTCATAGAGTATTTTGTACAGGTTTTACTGCCTCTATTAGACTATAAGCTCCTTGAGGACAAGGATGAAGGCATTTTTCATCCTGTGTCTCTAAAATCGCCTTGCAAATTACAGATTCATAATAAATAAAATAAAATTAAGTTGTGTATGATATATGGGGATCAGGAAGCCATTATCTTATTCTTAACTTTTTAATTTGTTTAATCTCTGAAAGATAGGTCAGAGCTCATTGTCAATGTAGTTTTACCTATATTTATTCTTTAGTTTTCATCTATTTTCCTTAGGCTTCCAAATAAAATTAATCAAGAACTTTGATGGATTCATTGAATCATATGACTGCCTATTCTGGTGATTTTAGATACAAATAAGAAATCTAGAAAATATTTCTTAAAAATTTCTTAAAAACAAAGAAGTCATAGTAATGAAACAAATACAAGGGACATAGACAGTGTCTTCTTAACCATTTCTGATTTTGGTCAAGTGTTTCAGAAACATAAGCAAATTTTGAATGGGAACAGCTATTTAAGATGATATATAAGGCTGGAATTTTGATTCAGAGACTTCTTAAAATATAGGAACTATGGACTCCTGGCCACAGGACTTAACAAAGACTGTCAGAATGTTTTCCTTTAATATTGAAATTTAATTTTAAAAAAGGCATTAACCTGAAAAAGGAAGGTGGAATTAGAATAAATACCTTGCCTATACCCATCAAGTAAAAAAACAATGAAGGATAGCTACTACATAGGAAAAATATAATGGTGTATACTCAAAAATTCACAGGAGACAAAATCCAAGATTTAGTCTATAATAAAACGTATGGCCTTAGATATCTATGTGCTGTTGTGAAGAGAATAAGAGTGAGATGAGATCTGGGTTTTAGATAAATTGAGATGTGGATTTATTGATCAAGCACGTGACTGAATGGAGTATACACTCAAATCAGGCAACCCCGAATCGGGATACAGGCAATGCTTATAAAGGCAAAAACCACAATTGGGGAGGGGAGCTAGCATAAGCAATGACATACAGAGGCCAAGAACAACCATTTGTTTGATCTATATCTCAGGGTTAATTTGAGAATCATGGTGCAACATGTGACAGGGGTCCCTCCTAGAACAAGGTGGAGGATACAGGAGGAGGGCACAGGGGGAGTGGAATTCCCAGAACAGGGTGTAATGTAATGCCAAGGAAAGGCAACTTCCCAAGGTTCAAAATACCAGCATAGGTGCTCTCCATTTTATTCAGTGACAAACCAAGAACAGAGAGGGTGGAGCCATAGAAAAGGTCAGAGTCATGTTTTGGGTGAAGAGTGTGGGGGACCCTTCTTGATCAACTCTCTGTGTTGAGGATTTTGCTGAGTCAGCATCCCAAAACAGGGTGGTCTCTTGTATGGGATAGACTTACCCCATAATCTCTGTACAGACTTGCACCATAACCCTTATATAAAATGCTGCTTCAAGGTTTACTGATTTAGGGAAGTACTAACTCAGGGAAATATAAGAGAGCAGGGAACTATGCCTTGCATGATTCACTTTACCCAGGACCGTGCCTTTAAGCTGTTACAAGTGGTAACAGGATTTAGGATAGAGGAAAAGACAAATATAAAGGGACTTAATGGTGGACTCCAAATCAGGTGGCGTGTGATTTGGGTTACCTTACAACGGTGCAAATGCACAGATTATTAGGAACATACAAAATGAGCTAAAGATTCCAATCCAAAGTGCCCTTTCTTGCATTCGGTGCAATGATGCGCCTGTGCGGAATAAGACATAACCCAAACAAAAAGGAGCGAGGAAGGTGAAAGAAGTCTTGCATGTTAAGAAGATTGACTAAGGTAAGCAGTTGTTTTAAACTGTGAAGGAATCATGGCGGAGCGAATTGGAAGAGTGATAGAGCCAGAAAGAAATATAATATTTTCATTATAGTGTACTAAAGACTACCTAAGCAATTTGGAAACAAATTATGAGCCTGCCATCATGGTGCTAATGGTGTGAGATTTCAATTATTGAACCATCTTCTTGAAGTTTCTTTCTCCTGTCCGAAAAAGAGCCATTAATAATTTCTGGATTTTGCCTTAATTCTAATTTTATTCTTTAGAAGATGAAGGCAATGCTCTGAATGTGGTGCTTGCCAAAAAAAGGGGGTGGGGGGAGCAGTGAAAATTTTTCTGGTGTGAAAATCATAAAAACTTGAATGGAAGTACACAATGAATCTCAGAACTTGTGATAAAGGACCAGAAAACCATGCAGAACTTAACAAGCAATCTTTACTTTAGGAAAGTATACAGTAATCCAAATGGTTCAGAGATAGAATAGGTGAAATACAATGGATTATTTACTGTGTGAGTCTAACAACTGAAATGACTTTTGGCACTTAAGTTACTTCCCTACTAAGGTATCCATTTGATCTGGACCCACAAACACAGTGACTATGTTCAATCCTGGGGTAGCCTCATTAGAGCAATTTCTTTTTCTGTACTCTGCCTCAGTACATCCTCAGTCTTGGAACCCAGAAGAAAAAGTATTTTAACCTTAGGTTTTACTTTGGTACAATGAATATTAGAGATAGATAGATAGATAGATAGATAGATAGATAGATAGATAGATAGATAGATAGATAGATAGATAGATTGACAGATAAGTGTATGTATTTCTTCAATAAAGAAAGACATAAAGGTCCTAGATAGAATATAAATTAGATGTGAGAAAGGTATATTTTTACTCCAAACAAAATACATGTTAAACAAAAAAAGATCTCATGATTGTAAACTGACAGAAAATGCAAAAATAATAATTATTGCTATACTAAAAGACTGAAATTTTGATATCACAACAGGAAGAAGTTTATAGGACTATAAACATTTCTTGAATTCACCTCACTTTTTATTGTCTAAATAACTCATCCCAAGCCAATGTCTTTGTAGCAGCAATCACCCTAGCATCCCCAGGATGGCTGCCAATACAGTTTCTGAGATCTGCTTTTCTAAAGGAAAGCAACTAAAAATGGGTGAACAATCTTGTTTTAATCCAACATATATCATTTACCTGGTTCAGTTCAGCACCCTGAACTTCAGGAATACAAACAAGTTACAAGCAGAAGTTACAAGCAGACAGAGAAACAGATCAGCAGACAGGCTTCCAGCTGTCTGACCATTACATCCATACCTAGTCAGTTACCAGAGAGGGAAGCATCAGCATCTGGGTTTTCAAAGCCAGGGGGCTCAACAGCAGCCCAGAGTCTCATCTGGTCAAATCACACAACTCTTCTCAATGTGAGCCCCAAAACAAAACCTCCCATCAGGGTCTATATAGCCTTCTCCTGGATCAGAGAATGTCACAGCCCTCTTGACCCACTGCCCAATCACAAAGCAATAAGCGGTGGGCATTGCTGAAAAACAAATCTCCCGCCACAAGCTCCATGTGACCACATTCAGCCTATTAGGGGGCAGAGTTTATTTTCAAATCAGGGAAGGTTCTCAGAGTCACTTAAGCCTATCAAAGGGCCAAGGGGCAGGGAAGATCTTAGATTCCCATTCCCACAACAGTCTTTTGAAAACCTAGTTGTAAGTTAAGCCCTTTCCCCTTTAAGAACCCTCTATCATGCAGAAACTTCCTCTGTCACCATTTAGCTCTGGCCAACAGACTCAGAGTCACCAGACCTCTTGAACTCACAAAGGTGTCTACAAATATGAAAATGTTCATCTAGAGCTCTGTGTTTGACATATACAAAATACAATATTCAATATACATAAACAAAAAAAGTACAGAATCACAGAACATGAGAGCTATAGAGGACCTCAGTGGGCATTTAGGCCAGCTTTTACATAAAGAGAATCCCTGCTAAAATATAGTTGACAAGTGGTCATATAACTTCTGCTTGAAAATCTCTAAAGAACTCCATCACCTCTAAAAGCAGCCCTTTCTACTTTTGGACAAATCTAATTGGTAGGCTTTTACTTTTTCTTGACATCAAGCTAAATTTTTGAAATTTGAAATTTCCAAACATTTTTTTCCATTCCTGACTTTTGAGATGAAAAGAAAAAAAATACAATTTGCCTCCACATGATCTAGAGCATGTACGTCAAGACTTGTGCTCTAGCTGCCACATGCAAGCAATTGTCATATCTGATAGCATTGGAAAGGGTGCCAGGGGCTTATAATATTGTCCACTTTACAAGGATTTGAGAGTGAGGGATAGACAGAGAGAGACAAAAATAGAGACAGACAGGGAGAGAGAGATATAGAGAGAGAAAGATAGACAGATGCAATGAGGGAGAGAGTTCACAGTTCAAAGCAAGAAGTAAAGTTAGTTCTTTTAAGCTGATAGCAAATCAGTGCAGAGTGGGTGAGTGGGGGAATAGTTTGCCACATTTCTTCATATCTCCAATTTTGAAAACATTTTCAAAGCTGCTGGGAAGGTCCAATAATTGTCCTTTCTTGTCTTCTTCCCAGTGTTTTGAACTACAGAATCTCAACAAAATCTAAGTGTCACAGTTCTTGATGGTCTCCTAAATGCTGTATAAAAACCTGCACAGTAAATATAGCACAGTTCTTATAGGAATAGTGCTAGGAATAGGTCAGCATCTTTTCTCCAATTTATTGATTTTGTGAATGCTGTGGAGAATTGAGAGATTAAATTATTTGCCCAGGGTCACTCAAACACTATTTGTCATGTATAAGAATTGAACCCATGTCTCCCTGCTTTCAAGGCCAGCTTTATCTCTCTAAATTATGCCATTCTATTTCATTCTTTATGCATTCCTCATCTTCTGGAATGGTATGGCCTCTCACAACTGGTGGCCGTGGAGATCACAATTGCCTTCCCCCTGATATGAAATATTAAAAATCCAGTAAATAGCAGTTTACAACACTTACCATCTTCTGGACATTTTTTTCTAAAAAGATTCAGAACAATTCATATCTCTAATAATAAAATAATAACATATTTATAAAGCACTTATTATGTGTCAGGCACTGTGCTTAGTGCATTACAATTATAATGTCATTTGATCCTCACAATAAACTCGAGAGGTGGTGGTATTATTACCCCAAATTTACAGATGAGGAAACTGATGCAAATAGCGATTATGCACTTTCCCAGAGTTATGCCCTGCATGCACTACCTACCTGAATGATCAAAACATATTTATCTTTTCTTTCCCATGGTTCAGGGTGGTTGCTTCACGTTATGTGCCCAGGAACTTTGTCAGAAGTTTTCCATAGGTATAATCTCAGGGAATTCATTTACCCAGGGCTTCTTTTCTTTGACATTGCCCTTTCCGCACTATAACCACAATGTCAAAATGTCAGCCACTAAGTCATTCCTATCTAATCTGCTGATTAATGCCAAACATTCTAGACTGGAAGTGATTCATTCCAGTTCAATGATTCACACTTAAGATTTCAATGAAACAAGATCCTCATAGGCTATTTAGCATTTAACTATTAAATTACTAAGTAGCTTGCAATTGATCAAACATTTTTAAAGAGGAAATATATTTACCAGTAGAATGAAAGAGATTTTTAGTATGATTAAAATATTAATTTAGTTGCATACAGCTTGCTTAACTCCATATTTTTCGGGATGCCATGCTTGGTCAGACATGTGAATCAAGTTGGATGACTAGATCTTGAGGTTTTGTCTTTTATACTTCAATGAGCAGAGAGCTATCTTCTTTTTTTTTCCCCATGTGGCAAACATTAATTCCAAAACACTTATGGAAACTTGTGATACTGATACAAATTAGATCGATGTAACTAAAGTTACTACATTGTCCACCTGAATACACAGCTCTTAATGAGCTCTCATTTCTGATTTTGAAAAAGTGTTGCCCTAGCTTAAAGATCACACCTTTGCAATTTTTCTTTACCCCTACCTGACTAGATTCTGTCAATCTAAACTACAAAACTAATCAACTTCTTATTTGGTACTGAAACTGGATATTCTATCCTAAAATGTAATTTCATTTACATAAAGTGCTTTGAAAGGCTTTATTATTAAAAGCAATGCTATTTTTATTAAATTATATGTATGTATGTATGAGCATACCTGCCTAAAGGAGGTTGAATAAAAACATGGCATCCAGAAAACTTAAGGCTAAAAAAAGTGAAAACTGAATAACACAGGGGAAAAACTCTTATTTAAAATAAATTGTTCTAAGTTGAAAACCTATTTTATATATAAAAGAAAACCTGATTCTAAGTAGCCAAGATTGTACAGTGAAAAGAACACTTATTTGGATTCTGAGGATATAGGATCAAATAATGTCTCTGATGCTTATTTTGTGTGATCTTGGCAATCCCTTAACCTTCCACTCAATTTCTTCATTTGTAAAATGAAAAAGTTGGTCTCTGATGTCACTTTCAGTTCTAAAATCTACTATGATGCTTCATCCTATGACTGAGCATACGACTGTTTTTAAGATGAAATGCAAACCATCCTAATTTCTGCTTAACCTGGAAAATTAATTTATTATCAAATATTCTTGCAACTTTACTTAGCCAGTCAACCACCTCATTTTTGTAAAGGGAGAAATGGAATCCCAGGGCAGTTATGGGACTTCTCTAATGTCACACAGGTAAAGATAGCAGGATGAATTGAACTGAGGTCTCCTTTGACTTTATCTTTGCCAATGCAGGTTTTACAGAGATTTGGTTTTTGCTTATACCCTTCCAATAATATCACTTTTCATAATGTCACTTAAGCAAACTATTTCTTTTAATCTTGACTCATTAGTCAGAACACTATCTTCCTAGGTAATATTTTCAATGGTCGCTAATCTCCCATCAAGTCAATTATATTTCTAATACTTCAAAAATTTGTAACTTTACTGACAATGGGTACTCTCTCACAGAGATGTTAAAACACTCTTCACTTCATGGTGCATTCTTAATGAACTGCTGTGGCTGAAATGATTCAATACTCAATGGGCAACTTCTAGTAACAAACTTTTCTGAACTTAGCTAGGCTTGTCCCTGACAAACAGAAACAAAATTGTCACTGATCCCATACTTAGAATGTTGCTAGAGCCATTCCTACTTTAATTTTGCTAGGATAATGCTCAGCAAAGGAGGGGAAACTGTTTTCATAGAGCTAAGAAACATTGGAATAATGTTATAGTGTATATATAAGTACTTTAGATGATTTGTTGTCGTCTGTATTAGGCACTCAAAACTTTGGAAATTATGCATTAGGAAAAGATTCTGTTTTCAGTTCTTGAAACTTTTGAATTTAGTGAAGGTATGACTGCTTAGATCTCTTCCCAGATAAGAAATGAAATTGTCAAATAAAATCCAATCCAGTTTAATATAGACATCTACAACATCCCAGGGGACAGCTCAGCTCACTGAATATTTACATTGTTTCTCTGCAGGTGACAGAACCCATTCCTGAATGGTGCAGACTCTAACTTTCAGTGAAATGGATCTGCTGTGGTTTTCCTACATGGAAGCACAGTCAGAAGAGATAAAATTTCAGTAGTTCCGATCACAGTGCCCTGAAGTGATAGATTGAATCAAATAAAAATAATGGTCTAAAAGCTTCTACTGCGATCCAGGAAGAAACATCTTGACAATCTGATTACATACCCCTGCCAAATCATGCTTTTCAGTCAAAGCCACTTTATGGCTTCTATATAGCAGTCCAAACTGTGAAGATCATTGATTCTATGGTTCTGCCCCCCTGGGATCATAGTATTTAACTTTCTGTTTTTAGTGTTGAGTAATTAATACAATAACTATACTAACAGCCATGTAAGCTGTATTCATGTACTCATTCAACAAATTTTGATAAGGGGCCAGGGAAGATACAGAGAGAGTTTAGACAAGACAATGTTTCTCCCACCCCCTCAAATAAAGCATGCATCAATTTATCTAAGTAACCAATGACAAGGCTACTTTTCTTCAAATGGTGAGAGGACTAGAAACAGTCAGACCACCAGTGCACATGCTTGAGCTTAAAGGTTAGTATCTATCTAAAATAGATAATGATAATCATTTTAGACCATATGAACCCCAATAAAGGCCAAAGCCTGAACCAATCAACCAGACATGCTTCAATCTAAAAATGTCCTTTCTTGTGTCAGATACTTTAAGACCAGATAAGACTGACAAGGAGTTTTCTTTCTGTTTGTGACAATTAAGGACAGGATATCTGGAACCAGAGCAGTGGGACTTCTCTTATCTTGGTATCCTATGGGCATATGCTATACAGGGAAATACTGATATCCTGGGATCAGGACACTACTTTGACACTACTTTGTCAATTGTCTTGTCAATTTGTAATTACAACTTATTCAGCTAAAAAGCTTCCTCTGAGGGACACAGATATCATGGGATTGTCCTAAAGCACATAAAAAGCTTGTCATTCTTTCATCAGACAGTCAGAACTTATGTTTTGGCTCCTTGCAAGCATATATCTGCTAGCTTTAAGGAAATAAACAATATGAATTTATGTATCACCTAGCCTGTTTGCCTCTTTTAACCAAACTTTCAGGTAGACAATAATAATAAAACATAATCTTACATTAGAATTGTATCAGAGTTGCAAAGAAGTGTTATAAGTGTTCTGAGAAAGAATGTCTTTATTTACCTAGGTGTTTAAAAATCATGGAAGTAGAATACTTGAGTGTAACAAAGGATGTGTAGGAATTTAATAGGTGAAGAGGAGAAGGAAGGCATTTTGAAGTAACAATATGAGTCAAAGCATGGAGGGAAGAAATTTTGGAGCAAGTTGAAGAGACATACAGTGGTGGAGTAGTTGAATGGAGCATAGGATACATGAAGACCAACTATATAAGATGTCCAAGAAGGAAGGATGGTGAAAGAAATTAGAGGATACAGAAAAAGAGGAGTTTGAACTTTAGACCACAGACAATATAGAATCAATGCAAATCTTGGAGCATGCAAATGACATGAAAACATCCATGTCAATGAATTAATCAACAAGCATTTATTAAATACCTACTACATGCCAGGAATTGTGTTAAGGACTGGAATATTTTCAAAAAGGTATAAGACAGTCCTTGCTTTCAAAAAAAATCCCACAATCTAATAGAAGATACATTATGCAAACAAATATACATACACACACATACACAAGCATGTTACATAAAAAGTGAACAGAAAATAATTAATGGAGGGAAGAAAATGAATTAAGAGGGGTTGGGAAAGGCTGTAGAAAGTGGTATTTTAGTTGGGACTTAAAAGCCAGAGAGGTCAGTAGTTGAAGTGGAAAAGGAAGAGTGTTCCAAGAAGGGGGAATGGCCAGAGAAAATGCCTGGAACTAAGAAATAGAGAGTCTAGTTTGTGGAAAAGTCACAAGGTCAGTGTCATTGGAATGATGAGTATGTGTAAGGGAGTAAAGTCTAAGGTTGGAGAGTTAGGAGGGAGCTTGGTTATGAAGGGTTTTGAATTCCAAACAAATCCATTTATATTTGGTCCTTAAAGCAATAAGAACCTACTGGAGTTTATTGAGTAGGGGAGTGATATGGTCACACACACTTCAAGGAAATCACTTCAGTGGATGAACTGAGAATGGATTGTAGTTGGAAGACACCTGAAGCAAGCTAATCTACTCACCAACAAACTATTACAATAATCCAAGCATGAGGTGATGAGAGTCTACCTATAGTGGTCACAGAGGAAAGAAGGGAACAAATATGAGAGGTGTTGCAAAGGTGAAAATGAGAAGTCTTAGCAAAATATGAGAAAATGGTAGTGAGAAGTCCCAGATAATTCCTAAGTTGAAAAACTGAGAGACTAACTGGATGTTGCCATCTATAGTAATAGGGAATGTTGAAGAAGGGGAGGACTTAGGGGTAAAGATAATGTTTCCATCTTGGACATAGTTCAAGATGTCTACTGGATATCCACTTTGAGATGTTTTAAAGGCAGTTGTAACATGAGATTAGAAGTCTGTAGAGAGATCCCAGCAGGAAAAGGGGATTTGTGAATCATCAGCATAGAGATGGTAATTAAATCCACAGGAGTTTATGAGATCATCAAGTGGAGAAAGAAGAGAAGAAAGCCAAGGACAGAGCCTTAAGGGAAACCTATAATTAAAGGGCATGATATGGAAGATCATTCAGCAAGGAGACGTAGAAGTAACAGTCAGATGGGTGGGAGAAGTACCAGGAGATTGTGGTGTTCCAAAAACCTAGAAAGAGGAAAGGAAGAGAGAGTGATCAATAATGTCAAAGACTTCAGAGACATCAAGAAGAATGAGGATTTCAGAAGGCCACTGAATCTGGCAACTAAGAGATAATTGGTAACTTTGAAGTGAGCTATTTCAGTAGAATGATTAGATTAGCAGACAGATTTTAGGGGTTATGAAGATATTGAAAGGAGAGAAAGTGAACATTATCTAATATAAATGTACTTTTCTAGGAGTTTAGCTACAAAAGACAGAAGAATTATAGGATGATAGCAGGGACAGAAGAATCAAGTAGAGTTTTTTTTTTGTTTGTTTTTGTTAGGATGGAGATGATATGGGAATGTTTGTAGGCAGTAAGACTGAGAAGGGTTAAAGATAAGTAAAATACTTGAGAAAACTGATGGGGCAATTTGGTAGGGAAGAAAAGACAGAATGGGATCATTTGAACAAGATGAATGGTTAGCCTTGGTAAAGAATAAAGCATTTCAACTTGTTAGACAAGAATGAAGGAGGAAACTGTCAGAGGGGATGTGAATGATAGAAGGGTAAAGAATGAGCTCAAGAGGTTAATGGCCTCAATTTGCTTCTGCAAAAAATGAGACTAGGTTCTCAGCAGAAAGAGTAGAGCAAAGGGGATCCATGGGGGGTTTAAGGAGAAATAAAAAGGTTTGGAATAGCCACGTTAGAGAGTGGCATAGTCACTTGATAAGGGAAGTATTGTAGAATTGCCTAGCAGCACCAAGGGCCCATTGAGATTTTGTAACATAATTATGGACCAGGTCAAAATAGTTGTGCAATTTTCTCCAACTGTGCTCAGCATCATATGTATGAAAGATTATTTTCTCAACAGTATTAAGGATGGTATGGAAGAAGGACAGAGGGAAGATGAGGAGATCATCTAAGAGACTTTTTTAATAATCTAGGTGGGTGAAAATATATTAGGATGGTGATGATTGGGGGAGATACAGAGATGGAGAAAGACAGACAGAGAAGGTGATGCATTAAAGAGCTGCTCTGCAATTAGTTGGTAAATGATTAGAAATGGTTTGAGGAAGAGGGAAAAATGACCCCAAAATGTTTGGAACAGAGGAAATAATGCAAAATGTATTATCAAAACCAGAACAATAAAAACCTTACGAAGAGAAGGTTTGGCAGGGGTGGGGAACCTGTAACCTCAAGGCCACATGTGACCTTCTTAGGTCCTTGGGTCTAGCATTTTGACTGAGTCAAAGTTTTAAAGAATAAGTACTTTTATTAAGGCCCTTTGATTGAATCCAAACTTCAGGAACAAGTACTTTTATTAAGGCCCTTTGATTGAATCCAAACTTGAGGAACAAACCTCCTTAATAAAGGATTTGTTCTGTAAAAGTGGGACTCAGTAAAAAGGCTATACCTAAGGGCCTAGAAGGATACATGTGACCTCAAGGCTGCAGGTTCCCCATCTGTGGGTAAGAGGAAGAAACAAGCAGGTTCTTCACTCCTGGGCTAGGCATTACTTGGATGGTATAGCTGTGGTTATTGGTAAAATGGACAAAACACTAGAAGAGAAATCACTGGATAGAAGTTTGAGTACCAGCTCTGTAGATGACAGCACTTTGGTCAAATCACATAATCTTGCCTCAGTTTCTTTATTTGCAAAATGAGGGGATGAGAATATTCTCTCTCCTGGCTCTAATATTATGTTGAATATTATGTTTGCTGACATGCTTACGAGCTTTGCTTACCACTGATGTCATTGGATATAGTTTCCAGGGTTCACTTGGTCCAATCCCACAGGCATGAGTGATGAGCAGTAACATCATCTGTACAACCTACCTTACAACTATATATCATTAGGTGGAACTGATGAAGAGAGAAGGCTGAAATGTCAATAACCTCGTAGCCTGAGAGTCCTCTCTGCACATGTGTTGTGAGGAACTTGATACTCTTCCTATGTAAAAAGAGTTTTCTCAGACACTCATTCCCTATTGGTTCATGACTTTTTTTCCCCAGAACCTCCCCTCACCTCCACTTTTAGAAGCATGGATTTCTTGTTAGACCTGTCATGAGCTATGCCACTGTCTACCAAAGAAAATGAGTGCTACTTTTCCTTAGTTACCTCCATGACTATTGGCATGTATAAACCAGGAAAGAGCTGGTCCTGAAAAATGTTCCTTCTCTCTCTCTCAAATTAAAAAAAAATCTCATCTCTATTTAATGTGTGACTTTCCAGTGTTCAGTCAGTTTTCACTAAAAGTTCTAACAGGAATTTGCAACCTCTTCATAATCTGTATTTTCTAACATTTGTAGCTTTTCCAATCTCCTTGAATTCATTAAAATGTAAGATACTTCTCCTTTCATATGAAGTTATTTTGGTCTCTGAAAGAGACAGAAAAGAAACATTTGCCTAAGGAAAACTGACAAAATCAGCTTTAAAAAGAAGTGCAATATGTAGAAGAGAGACCCAGAACGTTCTAAAGATGAGAGAGGGGGGGCAGCTATGTGGCGCAGTGAGTAAAGCACCTGCCCCAGATTCAGGAGAACCCAAGTTCGGTTCAGGCCTCAGACACTTAACACCCACAGAAAAAAACTAGCTGTGTAACCTTGGGCAAGTTACTTAACCCCAGTTGCCCTCCAAAAGGCAAAAAAATAAAATAAAGATGAGAGAGAGAGAGAGAGAGAGAGAGAGAGAGAGAGAGAGAGAGAGAGAGAGAGAGAGAGAGAGAGA
>NW_027185791.1:7278659-7285441 GCF_028583685.1 Petaurus breviceps papuanus
AGAGAGAGAGAGAGAGAGAGAGAGAGAGAGAGAGAGAGAGAGAGAGAAGCTGTTCCTTAGATAATTGTACTAAGACCTGTTGAAAAGTCTAAGTAGGGTAATGACTGAGGTAATGATGCCTGTACAGCATTGCTATCCATTAGCTCATTTGTAAGTGACTATTTTAAGAGCTCTAAAGGTCCCTACAGAAACACTGTAAATCAAATTAAGGTTTGGTAACTGTGGTAAGATCATATAAGGACTATTAGATACTTGATAGAAAGGTGGAATTGTTAAATTTCATGTCATAAGTTAGAGATGGGTCACTACTTATTAGGAGTCACTGGTAGAAAAGAAGCTATAGGGGGCGGTTAGGTGGTACAGTGAATAGAGCACTGTCCCTGAAGTCAGGAGGACCTGAGTTCAAATCCGGCCTCAGACACTTAACACTTACTAGCAGTGTGACCTTCGACAAGTCACTTAACCCCAACTGCCCTCCAAAAATAAAAAAAAGAAGTTATAGGAAGAAGCCATCAGAAGGGAAGTGGAAAAGCCAAAGAAGAAGAGAAGGAAGTTAGGTGCAGGTAGAGTCAGTCAGGGGAAGGTGGCACTTAGGCAATGAGAAAAGCTAGATATAAATAAACAGAATATATTGAGTTGGCAGGACCTGAATCAAATGATAGAGCTGGTTAGGTTGAGTCTGATAAGTTGAGCAGCTGTTGCAACCTAAGGAAAAGTGGGAAGAAGGTGACCTCAACCAATATACTATAAAGAATTTCCTAATAAGCCTCTCTCCCACACTCATCCACCCCCAAAAATGTAATGAGCTGCCTCTTAGGCCCATTTCAGGAATCATCTATGAAAGGAAGTCTTAAAGCAGAGGCAAGTAGACAACTTCAGAAGGATATTTCCAAGAAGGTTTATTCTTTAGGTTAAAGTTGATCCAACCATTCTTTCAAAATCTAGAAGTCTATGAGTTTTTTTTTCCTCTATCTTCATTCATTCCGTTAGCTTAGGAAAGCAATATCAACCCTACAGTGCCAGCTGGGTTAGTGGAAGAGTTGGTTTGCTGGCTAAAAGAGAGATGAGGAGAGTAAGAAGAAAAGAGTGGCCCTTAAGAGAAGTTATTTCCCAGCCCTGTTTTCCTGGTCATTTCCTTTTCTGTAAAATACTTTGCTTCCCAAGAACCATTCAAGAAAAATAAAAATTCAGATTATAAGGGGTAATATATTTGAATATTTTTGTCTATTCGTCGTTTCATACATTTGCAGTCATGGGAAATCGACTCTTCTTGATGTTTGCCCTTTCAGTTTGGTGAACCCTGGGACAATTTTTATTATGATGTCCTTTGTCACTTTCAATGTACCCTTATTGGTGGAAATAATTGTAATGGTAATGTAATTTTGAATTTGAAGATCCCTTTGTGTTGGCAAAAGTAACAGGTACTTAGCACTTAGTAACTGATCAAGCCTCTGTTGGAGAAAAAGAATGTATGAACTCCTGTCTGTCATTACTGATATAACAGAAAGAGGTTGGCTGAAACAGGCTGTGTATATAAGAAAAACCCCAGAGAGGCACAGTCAGAATTTCCTTGAGACCAAGTTCTGGTGGCAGAACAGCTACAGAAGAATGGAGAACTGAGTCCTGATAACTTGTGGTGGTGGAGCTTCTTCTGAACAGGATCCCAGGAGCCAGGAGCCCCAGAGTCCAGGATCCAGGAGCCCAGGTGACTGAAGCTTAACTGGGATGCTGAGACTTTGTTTGTTTGTGGCTTGGTTGAGGCTTGAATTCCCTGGAGCAGAAAGGATGAAGGATCTGACATGGACCATACCCTGTGAACTTCAGTGTGGAGCAGGACCTGCCCAGAGAGCTGGTCAAGTGACTGGGAGTTGTCTGCCATTGAACCCAGGTGACAGTCTGGTGAATCCAGGTAGAATCTGGGACCATGGAAGGGGATCCAGGGAATCTAAAAACAGGCCCCAAGTCAAGATGAAGAAAAGACCTCTCCTTGGGCTCTGAGTAATTATGGAATTATAGTTTACTAGTCACCTAAAGGGTGGAGGGTTTTGTGTATGATACTTAGTAAGACCTTGCTTATCAATCAGTGACTGATTGAGTTA
Source organism: Petaurus breviceps papuanus (assembly GCF_028583685.1). Classification (NCBI taxonomy): domain Eukaryota; kingdom Metazoa; phylum Chordata; class Mammalia; order Diprotodontia; family Petauridae; genus Petaurus; species Petaurus breviceps. The sequence continues at coordinate 7,280,759 of NW_027185791.1, forward strand.
ATCAAGACTTTTCCCCAAGAGTAGAAGACTTTGACTGTGTACTTTGAGACTACTGACAAGTGACTGAGTTAATGTAAGAGTGACTATTTTAACTTGAGACTATGTTGTGAATATTATATTGTGATTTTTCATGATAAGTTGTAATATTGTGAATACTGTACCTTGATTTCCTGTGGATGTTTTGCTTTTATTTGTTATGGAATAGAGTGATCACTATACTGAGTATTCAGGACCTTAAAAGCTTCAAAGTAGCATTCTTCTGGAAAGCTTGTGTGCATGGCATTACAATGGCACTCTCAACATACATTGGTACCGAGACCAGATAGATAAAGGGAAAGAAGCAGGTTCTATTTTCCTTTTTGTTGTTATTGTAGTTTTCCACATTGTGTGTAAGGAAAAACTGTCTGACAATTTGTAGCTGCTAACTTAAATCTTTTTCAGTAACCATTCATATTCTTAACTAGAAACACTTAAAATGGGAAAAATTTACCAAAAGACATAAAATATGTGTGTGTATTTATACACAGCTTATGAATATTTATTAATATCTTAATATTATTAATTTATTGCTATTGAAATGGCAATGTTTTAGTGTAGTATTTATTAATGTGGATTATACATGGTTAATGATCATGACTTGAGTAAAGATTCAGCAAAAAAACAAACAACTCTGAGATATAGCAGTCAGATAGACAGAATAACTACAAGTGAGTAGATTTCCCAAAACTGAAAGTATGAAGAAGGTTATCAACAATGTGAAAGGTTCCAGAGAGATCCAGAAATATGAGGACTGAGAAAAGAACATTGGATTTTGCAAATTAGAGATAATTTGTAACTTTAAAGAAATGTAATATGGTCTAATATAATAAAATAAGGTTTCATCTTAAGAAATGATTTATGAAGAAATGAGAGAAGCCTAGAAAATATTATATGAATGGGTGCAGTATAATGTAAGAACTAGGAAAATGACATAGTCCAATGTCCACAATAATGTAAAGGAAAGTATTGCTGAAAGACATCAGAATTCTGAAAAACAATGGCAAATTGAGACATTTGAAGAGTTATAGTGAAGATTCCTTGGAACATAGATAAAGACTGAAGCTTATATTTTCAGAAATGGTTAATTGTTTTTTGTTTTGTTTTGTATTTCTATGACAATGAAGGATTCTACTATATTGGGGAAGGAGAGATGCAGGCAGAAAAGTTTTATAGAATCAATGGAATATATATATATATATGTATATATATATGTGTGTGTATATGTGTGTGTGTATATATAGGCTTACCCATTCTTTAAGGATGTGTACCCATTCAATTTACCCATTTCATTGCCATCTCTTTCTTTTGGGAAGCTTTTTCCACACTTCCACAGCTCAAGCTACCATGGTCTTTCCTTCCTCTGGGTGAAAATAAGACTTAATGTCTCTGCTATTAATTTGCCATTAGCCATATACTATCTTTTATTGGTAGCTTTTTTAATGTATATCAAAAAATTTCTTTTCTAAAGAAATTATTAATCAAGGTGGGACCATATCTAATAGTCATTTTGTGCTCCCTATAATAACAAGCTTGTTAAATATCCATTGATTTATTCCAAAATGTTACATTGCTTATACATATTTTTTAGATATTTAAGTAAGCACAGTGCATTGCTATTATAAGATGAATATTTACTTAGGACAAAAGATTTTTATCTCTAAGTAAATGAACATTATTTATTACTTATTTATTGTTATGATTTTTGCTCCCTAATCATAGTTCATACATAGAGAGGCAAAGTCATAAAATGCTGAGAAGAGTGCAGTTTTGGTTTACTTGACTATAATTATTCTGGATGACCTTCTAGCAGACAAGTGAATATCTTTAGTTCACCCATCTATTTCATAAGCAATAGAGTCATTAGGTGATTAACCTAGAGCCTTCATTTCAATGACATATTATACTTGGAAGTGCTTGGTAACCATATGAAAATGAACTGCCAGTCTCATGCTTGATTACCAGGACTCTTATCAGTAAGATGATGGCTCATTTCAAATGACTTTCCCATCATAAACCTAGAGGTATTGAATGTTATAATCATGATAGTTACACAGCAAGCACCAAGGGAAGGAAAATGTTAAGAAAAACTGACAAAGTTAAATCACAAATAATCAAGACCTATGAATATATAATATTTGATGTCTGTATTAGACATAAGCCTTATGTCGAAAATTGACAATAGTAACATCAATATTGATATAATGTTATTAAATATCCATAGTATTCTGGTGGTATTTTGGAAAAAGTTGGAAGATTAGTCCAAAAAGGAAGAAGTCAGTAGAATAGGTAAGGAAACAAACACAGGAGGAATGATATAGAAACACTCATATGAGGCAGTTGAAAACTAACACAAGCTGGAAGAACTAGCAACAGCTGTAAAGAAATGTAATTTGGAGGCAGGTAGGTGGCACAGAGAATAGAGCACCAGCCCTGGAGACAGGAGGACCTGCGTTCAAATTCGGCTTCAGACACAACACAAAAACTAGCCATGTGTCCTTGGGCAAGTCACTTAACCTGAATTACCCTCCAAAAAGCAAAAAAAAAAGTGATTTTGTTTTTCTCATCCATAAATAGCTAGAATTAAGGTGTCAAGATCATGTATTATTACTTTTTCAACTTAATCTTTTAAAAGTATTATATAAATGTGAGCTTGTAGTAAAATTAGTAGTACTTATTAGATCATACATGAGGGGTGAATTACATGTTTTCCATCTATTGTATCTTTTTCTGGTATTGTACATCTACATTTGGGGAATATCATATACCTATGTTTTTAGAGAAATTATTACTAGTGAGCCAAATTTTCAAGACTTCAAACTGTACAATTCATATGACAAAGAGTTGACAGAGAAAAAATTTCCATTTGGAATAAATGACAGATATGTAAACATATAACCACTCTTAGTAGTGTAAAAAATAATTTAAAGCTTAGTTTAAAATCTTTTTATTTTCTAAGGACCTTGTCAATAACAAAGATAATTTTCAAAATGTATTCCATTTATAATTTTGCCAATATCTCCTATTGTAATTAAAAATCTATTCATTACAAATTTTAAAATAATTAAAATAAAATTTTAAACAACTATGAGAGGAATGGAACTTAACAATGCTGCTAGCTGGATTTATGCCTTAAGGAATAAGACAAACATTTAAGGCACTAAAAGACATCATCTTCCAATCCCTCTCAATGATCAGATTAATTTTATGGACGACTCAATAGACAAGACGCAGAAGATTTGGCTCAGGCATAGCAAACCATATTGTGAACCTCTTAGAGTGTAAGTCACCTCTGGGAATGTTGCAGTATTAATATTCCATCAGAAATTCTGAGCTTAGAAGATTATTGAAAAATCCACTGAGACTACAGTTTGGGGTGCTGGTAGGGAATCTAATTCTTGCTAAAGATGAATGTTAAATAGCCAGTATCTTTATACCTTGGAAATTAGCAAACACGGCATATCAAGGATTGATTTATTCCTTTCTTAATCATTTGGACTTAAAAATGTGATTGAGAAAATATTAACAACATTGATTAAACTTAAAAGATTTCCCTTATATATTTTTCTTCCTTTCTGGAGAGTTGATTGTTAAACATTTACCAGCACACTGCTGTGCCCCCCTCATAGTTCATTCAATCACCCAGATGAAAGAATAGGATACCATTTTCTTTGAGTTCCTCTGCAAAACATCCAAAAACATACACTGGAAAGCTGAAAAATTGACTGTCTTTGCTAATTGAATTTAAACTGTCTTCTCTTGTTGTATAGCTCTCTTTACTTTCCAAAAAGTTATTACTTTTTTTTTCTTTCGTTGCTGCCTCAAGACATAACTATAAAAGTGTTGTGCAAAGTTTTTATTATAACCACCTTTACATGAATATCTAAATTTTAATGTTTTGAAAAAGTCATAGTCCAAAGTTCCTGAACATTAAATCTGACATTGAGAGGTTCCAGTAATATTCAGCAATTATTAAGAATATTCTTCCCTTTTTATGTCAGTTATACTTTATTTTTAAAGACACTGTATAATTTATTTTTACACTAATTTAAGAAATTTTTTGTTTCAAAATCTTTCCCTCTCCCGGCCCCTCTTATGCCCATTGAAAATTATTCCTATTGTATACGTAAAGTCATGAAACCTATATTTACATATTAGCTATGTTACAAAAAAATATATAGCAAGAAAAATAAAGTGAAAAAGGATGCTTCAATCTGCATTCAGGGTAAATCAGCCCTCTGTGTCTCTGTCTCTCTCTCTCTGTCTCTCTCTCTCCCTCTCTCTGTCTGTCTGTCTCTCTCTGTCTATGTGTGTGTGTGTGTGTGTGTTTGTATGTCCCTCTCAGTCTCTGTCTCTCTCTGTCTCTCTCTCTCTCTGTGTCTCTGTCTCTCTCTCTCTCTCTCTCTCTCTCTCTCTCTGTCTCTGTCTCTCTCTGTCTCTCTCTCTGTCTCTGTCTCTCTCTGTCTCTCTCTGTCTCTCTCCTCTTTGTCTCTCTCTCTCTGTCTCTCTCTCTGTCTCTGTCTCTCTCTCTCCCTCTCTCTGTCTGTCTGTCTCTGTCTGTCTGTCTGTCTGTCTCTCTCTCTCTGTATATGTGTGTGTCTGTATGTCCCTCTCAGTCTCTGTCTCTCTCTGTCTCGGTCTCTCTCT
>NW_027185791.1:7310441-7465069 GCF_028583685.1 Petaurus breviceps papuanus
AGGAGAAGAAACCCAGGAGTTCAGAATTCAGCCACAGGAAAACATAAGAACTGAGCAGCAAAGCAGGGGCACTGAATGTGTTTCCTTGCTGCATCCCACAGTTTGGGACCCAGGGGGAGGATGCACTTGTGACTATGGTGGGTGGGATGAAGTGCCGTGGACCCCCAAGGACACCACCTTGTTGGTTTTTTGCCCAGCCCCCTCTCTGTGCTTGGAAGCAGGGGCTGGAGCTGTATGAGGGGAATGACACCCCTCTCTGCCCAAGAGAACTTTATTTGGACTCTTATTTTGAATTGAGGTGATAATGCAATGTACTTTGTGTTTGTTTAAGGTCAAGTGGCCACTTTGGTAACTTTAGTTCTGTATCTTGAAAATATGACCTAATGGATGTTTAGTGCTAATTCAAAAGTAAATTGACTATGCTAAGGGCATGAAAGTTCTTGGGGCTGAATGTAATGGAAATGCAAATTTAAAGATCTTCCCTGCCCCTAGGCTAAAGTGCGCCTGGAGCCTGGGGTGGGAGGCTTGTTTTTCAGTAGATACTTTTTGATTGGTCAATGGGTCCAGAAGGTTGTTACATTCTCTGAGCCAGGAGAAGGCTATATAAACCCTGATTTGAGGCTTTGTTTTGGGGCTCACTTTGAGAAGTGTTCTGTGATTTGATCAGATGAGTCTCTGGGAAGCCGTTGTTGAGAGCCCCCTGGCTTTGAAAAACCCAGATGTTGATTTGGTATGGTTGGACAGTTTGGAAATCTGTCTACTTGATCTGTTTGTCTGTCTTGATAATTCTGTCTGTATACTCTGAAGTTTGGGGTGCTGACCTTTTTCCCCTGAACTAGGTAAATGATACATATTTGACTGATTAAAGTAAGCTTGTTAACCCATTTTGAGTTGCTTTCCTTTATCAAAGCAGATCCAAGAACTTGTGTTGGCAGCAAACCCTGGGGATTCTTGGGGTGCTCGCTATTATATGTGTGTGTGCATATGTGTGTATGTGTATATACACATATATATGTCTGTATAGGAGGGTATATGGGTGCATAAATACATATGTGAGTGTGTGTATATATGTCTACAGGTATACATAGACAGAAGGCACAGGACCAATTGAATAGGAAGGGATGATACTTAAAAGGTGAAATTAAGAGGTAAGAGAGGAATTTAATGAGAGGAAAGGGGGAGAGACAGAATGGGGTAAATTATCTCATATAGAAGAGGCAAGGGAAAATTGTTACAATGAAGGGAAAGAACAGAAAAGCAAAAGGGAATGAATCAACCCTTATCCTCATTGAATTTAGATTAAGGAGGGAATGACATACACACTAAATAGTGTATCTCATCCTACAGGAGAATAGAGGGGAAGGGGAAGAGAAGGGGGATAATGGAAGGGAGGGCGGGCTGGGGAGAAGGGAAGTTGGAAGCACCCACTTTTGAAAAGGGACAAGATCAAGGTAGAGAATAGAACAAGATGGGGGTTGGGATAGGAGAGAAGAAAATATAGTCAGTCTTCCACAATATATCCATTATGGAAATGTTTTGCATAGCTGCACATGTACAACCCTTTAGAAGAATATTACTAATAATGAGATTGCAATGGGGCAGCTAGGTTGTACAGTAAATAGAGCACCTGCCATGTGGCCTCAGACACTTACTACTTACTGGCCATGTGACTTTGGGCAAGTCACTTAACCCCAACTGCCCTGCATTCCCCCCTCCTAAAAGCAAAACAAAAAATAATGAGATTGCATTGACTCTCTGAATCCTGGTCAACAACCTCCCCAAGACTGCAAGAAATTTTGTTGCTCAGGCTTGGGTAGAGATGGATTCATTTATCTAGATAGCCCAAATCCAAGGAGTAGTAAGGGATTTCCTCTGTCCAGAGCTGAAATGAAAATGTAGTTATATCAGCCCCTGTTGAAAGGGTATATAAACTGTTCTGGCTAACTCCAAAGTGCATTCAGTTCCAAATTATAACTCCCACGCATGGATGCATGCATGCTGCCTGCTTTGAGAAAAATAAACATGGATACAATTTAATCATATTTGTCTTAGACTGAACTCTGTAGGTTGGCAAGAGTCAAAGGTAATACCAAGGTTGTGAGCTTGGATGACTAAGAAGATGGTGGTGATGCACTGGATGGAAATAGGGAAGTCTAGAAAAAGGAGGCATTGGCGAGAAGACGAGTACTGTTTTGGACATGATGCATTTTAAATACCTTTGGGCCATCGAGTTTGAGGTGTCCAAATAGCACTTGTTCATGTGTAAGTAAAAATCAGGAGAGATGCTAGGGCTAAAGATATGGATGTAGAAAACATCTGCATAGATAATTAACAAATATCATGAACTAAGGGGTGGTATTCAATTAGTATGGTCAAACTATGGGAATAGACTTCTGTTTTGAAGCATGTGTAGAATCCTGAGTAGATAAACCTGACCCAGAGAAAGGCTACATTATTAGAAGCATTGGGAATCTAGTTTTGAAATGGTTACCTATGTCAATATAAGACCCGAAATTCTGATCAACAGGATTGTTACTAAATTAAGATTTGCAATGTGAGATGTTCTTTTCTCTCATCTCAATGTGACATTTATGTTAACTTCCTATGGAAAGGAATGAACAAATCTGCATTCATTTAAAGAAATCTTTTTAACATGCATATGAAATGGTTCTTAGAAGTTTCAGGGGTTTTTTTCTTTCCTTTTGTCTTTCTTTGAAGAGGAGGAAATAAACATCACTTTGTAAGGATTTGGTAAACTACTTATTTTCCCTTCAAGCAGATTATGGCTAAGAAGTTTGAAAGTAAATGAAGCAAAATGCTAATAAGAGATTATTTTAATGAATCTATTTCTGCAAAAGAAGTTAGGTTAGAGAAGAAACAATAGACAAAGAAGCTAAAAATCAAGCCCTTGCTTTAGAAATTTAGAGTGGAATTCAATTTGGAAACAAAGCAAGAAAAAATTGGAAACAATTATCTGTTTCTTGATAGTTCTTAAGGATTAGCAAGACTATCTCATGGCATTTACCATTAAACCATTTCTGAGGAAAATGTTCAGTTGTAGACAATTCTTACTATTTTTTTCTCATTCCTCCAAGTCAACTTTGTCAATCTGAAATATGTTAATACTTCAGTCCCTACCCTCAAAAAGCTTATGTATGTGGAGGGGAGGGGATGGAGGGGGATTGCACGAGACAATTTGAGGAAAGAGAAAGCATTAACAGCTGGGGAAGGAATCAGGAAAGAATTCCTTCGAGGTGACAGATGAACTAGGCTGTAAAGGAAGCTAAAAATTCAAAGAGGCAAGAGAAACCTGAATGTGCCAAAGAGTTTGTGTAAAGACACAGGAGCAGGAGATAGAAAATCAAGTTTGCAGAATAGCAGTCGCCCAGTTTCCCTGGAGCATAAAATGCATGAAAGAGAATAATGTGGGATAAGCCTTGAAAGGTATGCTGGAATCAAATTGAAAAGGGGCTTAAGTGCCAAGTTGTGGAAGTTTTTGTTTTGTTTTGTTGTTGCTGTTTGTTTTTATCTTGGAAGTAAGAAGGAGACACTGAAAAAATTTTTGAGGGGGACGTGACATTGTCCAAGAGAATTGAAAAGAGAATCTAGCCAATCTTCCTCTTCTTCTTTTATTATTTCGTGGACAGCAGAGCAGTACCCAATTTTTCCATCTGTTGCCTATTGCTTTTGAACCATGACTGACCTATATTCTGACTACACATCATTACTGACAATATGCTAAAGTCTACTTAAATTCACCCACATCTTTACACTTCTCTCTTAGTTACCTGCACTGGGATTGTAGTGTTCTCCATTGAATTCACCATTTAAATAGCACAAAATAAGTAAACAGAGTGTTTCTATTAGTATTGGAGCACCTATTCTGGGAACACAACATCTGTTCAGATCACAACCTGTCCAATTTTAGTTAATAAATGCTAGGGAGATGCTGAAGTCATATAGTTGGGTTTTTTTTTAAGTTTATTTACTTTTAGTTTTCAACACCCACTTCCATAAGTTTTAAAATTTCTCTCCCTCCCTTTGCTCCTCCCTCCCCCAAGATGCATGCAATACAATATAGGCTCTACACATACATTCCTATTAAACATACTTCTACATTAGTCATGTTGTAGAGAAAAACCAGAATGAATAGGAGGAAACACAAGAGAGAAAGAAAAAAACAAAACAAAAATAAAAAAGGCTAAAATAGTCTGCTTCACACTGCACTCACACTCCACAGTTCTTTCTCTGGATGTGGATAGCATTTTCCATCGTGAGTTTTTTGGAATTATTTTAGGTGAGAACAGATGAGTCTAAGAGTCAGTAGTTGCTCACTGTGGCTGTTACTGTATACAGGGTTCTTCTGGTTCTGCTCATTTCACTCAGCATCAGTTCATATAAGTGTTTCCAGTTTGTTTTTTTCTGAAGTTCACCTTTTCATTATTTCTTATAGCACAATAGTATTCCATTACACTAATATACCACAATTTGTTCAACCATTGCCCAGTTAATGTGCTTCCCCTCAATTTTCAGTTCTTGACCATCTCAAAAAGAGCAGCTATAAATATTTTTTATATGTTGGTCCTTTTCCCATTTTTATGATATCTTTGGGATACAGCCCTAAAAGCTGTATTTCTGAGTCAAAGGGTATGAAAATTATAGTTCCATATTGCTCTCCAGAATGGTTAGATCAGCTCACAACTCCATGAATAAGGAATTAGTGTTACAACTTTCCCACATCTTCTCCAATATTTAGGTGTCATAAATATGCAGTAGAATGGAAATTCTTCCTAAGTGAATGATTAACTCCAATGCAAGGTCATTCCCTTGCTTCAAAACAGACAAAAATCTAATCTTTCATCATGAGAAAGTCTATTAACTAGATAATACAGTGTGATAGCCCAATGGTAATAAAATGATAGGTTGATCAACAAAGGAGGCTCTCTGATTTAATGGAAAGAACTCTAGACTAGAAACTGGGAAATCTAGATTGTCATTCAAGTTCTGATAGTGAGATGCAAGTGAACTAGATGACCTCACCATTTTCAAGTTTTTATGAAAAATCCAATGAGAAGGAACTTGGATTCACATGATTTCTTGCCTGAGAAATAAAAAAAAATAAGCTCATTGTAATTCTCATGCCACCATAAGTAAATATTAGTGTAATGGCAAGCAAAGTAATACTTTGCTCCTTGTTTCAGCTATTCAAGCACCTTGGAGCCTCACCTTGTGTCAAGCCTTTGTTGGAAACACTATGCATTGTGTTGCCTTTAATAGGCCTAAGGGAGTTTGGAGCCCTTCCCTGCCTAACATCATCACATGGAGCCCATGACAGGAGGAGCTTGCTGAAAGAACAGAAAGGGAAGGGTGGAACAAGACTGGTGGAACAGGAAGGAGCAGAGCAGATAAAAGGTTGAGTATGAGCTCAGACCAAGCAGACCTAAGAGAGAGTGTTTGAGAATGTTTGAGATGGCAGCACTCTATCTGTTGTTCTGTCTATTGTTCTGTGTTGGTGTTACTTTGTCAGACAGAAGCACTCTTTCTGTTGATTTGTGTTGATTTCTCAGACAGAAAGTGAATTGAGATGATAGTGCCAGCAATGTGTTGTAAATATTGCTTTAGTTCTGTTAAGATTTGTTTTCCTAGAAAGAGAAACCATAAAAGTCTTTAAGTGGAATAGTTTCTGTGGGCTGAGATATACAACCAGAGCAGAAAGCTGCCTGTGTGTGAATCCAAGCAAGAAATGAGAGAACTGACTACCTGCAAATGCAGGTAAGAATCAGGCGATTCTAGGCAAGATCTGGGAGCATGGAAGAGGAGCCACAGGATTTGGAAGTCAGCCTTGAGTGAAGATGAAAGAGAACTTTACTTGGGTCCTCAGTTTTCAGTTGTTTCAGGCATGTCCACCTCTTCATGACTCCCATTTATGGTTTCCTTGGAAAGGATAGTGGTTTTCCATTTTCTTCTCCAGTTCCTTTTACAAATGAAGAAACTGAGGCAAACAGATTTAAGTGACTTGCCCAAAGTCAATTAGCTAGTAAATCTCTTGAGTCCAGATTTTGATTCAGGAAAATGGTTCTTCCTAATTCTAAACCTAACTCTCTATGCCACATTCCTGCCCCAGATCCCTTCAAGGCCCAGTTCAAAATGTAATCTCTCTAATGAGCCCCATTTTAAATACCTATATAAATAACTTTGTATTTATTTCCTATATATTTTAAGTGTATGGCAACTTATCATGGTCTAGGAGATGATGACTAGGTTACAGAAAAAAGGAAGACCTGGGTTTTAGTCCCAATTTTGACAAATATTAGCAAGTCATTTAACCAGTCAATCCTCCATCAAGATTTCAGCTGATGTATTATATCCTACACAAGGCCTTTCCTTGTCCTCCCGGTTTCTAATGCTTTTTCTCTTGACCCCCACATTTTTCTTGTACTTAGCATGTCTTTTGTATGTATACAGATATATGTGTGTTTACACATACATGTGATTTATCCAATAAAATTACTTTCAGGGCAGTAACTCTGCCTTTAGTCTTTGCTTCTTGGTGGTCTACCACAATATCTTTCAAGAACTGCTGCTTTAATATAGCTTTTTGATTTGCTAAGTTGGAAAAAGAAGACACCCAAGAGAATCTGGAGAATTTTTATTAATCAAGGAGAGTCAATCATTCTAATGATTAAATGAAATAATTTTAAAATGGAAAATATTGATGCCTTTTATATTGATTGTTATTGATATTAGTGTTGAAAATATTGATATTTTTGAAAGATATTGATTCACCTATTATGAGCTATTCATTTGAAAGAAATCCCAAAAGTCACAGAAATAAAGGACTAATGAGTTTCCACCAAAAACAAACTTTCAATTGTCATTTTTGTCATGTAAAATAGCTTAAATATAAAAGGGAATATAGCTATGATTAATTTTTATTATTAAATTTCTCAAAAAAATCCTCTCATAGGATGAAAAAGGGGAATTGATAAAAATTTTATGTCAGGACAAGAGGAAGAAAAAAGAGAGAAGGGGAAGAAACATCTCTTACCAATTAATAGTTTCAACATATGTCGATGAATAGAGGTAATATTCCTTGACATCCAGGTGGAGACTGCATAATTAAAAGTCCAAACACTGAGCTGATTAAGATTAAATTTTTGTAGAACTACTTCTCTCCTTTTATTTATCATAAATTTTGAATGCTAATGGAGAATTTCAACCCTCCAGAAATCTTTATAGAACACAAATCTAACTTCATAATTAGAGCTACACTTTGGTTGGGGTTCATAATGCTTGCATGGTTAAGTCTGTAACAACTTCATGTTAAAATAAAAGGATAAGATTTAATAATGTAAAATTCATAATGCTATTGCTACAAAGGGAATCATCCTGTTAGAATGAGATTGTGCTGTTCATGGTAGTTTATCAAACTTAATTGGAAAGGAGAATTGTGGAGGATCTGATTAATCTGAAAGCTGGGTTTTATTTTGTTTTGTTTTTTCTTATGGCCCAGAGTAAGGAACTGGAACTTCTCAGGGTGTATTACTCTTCCTCATATGTGGTGTAACATGAGGTAGGAATGACTTCAACTGGAATTCTATGAAGCTCACTACTTAGGTTTTTGTTTCGTTTTTGTTTTGTTTTTTATAACTGGTAGTTAGCACAATGAAAGATAAAATTGACTAGATGATAATCATTCATTTCTATTCCCTCCTCCCTTCTAAAAGGGGTGGACCCAAATCCTCCCAGATCATTATATTTCCAATCACAGGGCTTGGCTTTGAGTTGGCTTTCCAATTCTATCCTCTACTTTTCCTTAGCTCTTACCTAAGTAGCCCTTCTGCCCCCAGTTTTTCTATCTTTATCTTTCTATCTTTGTTGTTCAGTCATTTCAGCCAGTGTTCAATGCTTCATGAACCCATTTGTTGTTTGCTTGGCAAAGATACTGTAATGGTTTGCCATTTACTTTTCAAACTCATTTTGCAGAAGAGGAAACTGAGACAAATAGGATTAAGTGACTTGACCAGGGTTACACAGCTAATAATTCTCTGATACTGAATTTGAACTCAGGTTTTTCTGACTCCTCCTTTATCATACTGGAGTCAAAACTGGTGAAGATTTAATAAGGCATGTCTTATTAAAATATTAGGCTGACTAGTCAGGTTCAAAATAAAACCACAGGTGCCCCCTTAAGTTTTGTCTATTAGGAAGTTTATACAATTATAAATTTTTAAAAATTGAAAACTTTGAGACCTCAGACCAGAACAGGGATTAGATCACTACGCTACTTTGATCTATTTTTTATTCATGCATTAATTTCAACCAACTTTTCACATTACACATAAACTACTTCTGTAATCCATCAATGTAAAAACATATAATATACAACTTTACATTAACCATAGATTTTATGTGAATAATGATAACTTGAAATAAATAAGCAATTTATAGTATAGCAAAGAAACATCATATACAGATGTCAAGTAACAATTATTCATGAGAAAAAGTAATTTGGATAAAGAGCAAAATCTCATTGAATTTACTCTGTCTTAAAGAAACAATTGAGTCATCTTCTTGGAGCAACTTGTCTTGTTTTATTTTTATTATTATTAATTGGAGGCCTAGTCACAGTGCCCAGCCTCTAGCATTTGGATACAATTTCTATCCTTCCTACCACCTTTGTGGATTTTCCTTTCTTCCTTTTCCTTGTGGGTTGGGGTGAAAAAGAGAGAGGGAAAGTTGTGTTTGCCACTACTACTCAACTCTTTGGCTTCAGTTCTTCCCATTCTGACAGACCATTTCAAAAGCTTGCTGCTGAGTCTCCTAAAAATAACATAATGCTCCATGACTTGGGAGATTGCTTTTTGAGAAAGTGGACAACAGATCGCAAAACTCTTCACTAATTCCATCGCGTGTAAAATAATTGGGCCCTGTGGAGTTTAAGGGGTATATTGTGATTTAAGGAGATCCTTTCATCTTCTTGGTCACCCTATGTATATTATCTACAAGCACTCATTTTGCTACAGGCAGTTCAATCAACATATTCTTTCATTCATTTACTTTATTTTCATTTTCATACTTTCATATATATCTCCAAGTGATGGAGAAATCTCTTGGCTTCCCTCCTTCCTTCAAGTATTGTCTAAAATGCCATTTCCTATAAGAAGCCTTTCCTGATCCCATTGAATGTTTCTGCCTTCACTCTGTTCACCATCTCCTACTTATCCTTTATATATCTCCCCTTCTACTTAGTTGTTTACATATGGTTTTATATTTAAGATTGTGAAATTCTTGAAATCAAGATTTTTTTAACCTTTATTTGTATTATCAGCACATATTCTTAATTCTTGTGGACTTGAAGAGAGAGCCTGAAATTTTCTCTTAAATATTTGTTAACTTTTTAGGAAAATATAATCTCAAATCCTTATTCCCACAGAACCAGCACAAATATGGCTCATTGGAAATGTTAGATTAAGAAATAGAAATATTTTGTAGGATCATAGGTTCATGGTTTTAGGACTGAAAGGGATCTCAGAAGTCACTTAATATGACGACTAGTACATTTTGGACTTGGCCAATGTGTATATTTGTTTTGTGATGAAAGAGAGTAGTGTGTTTTTACATATGTATGTATATTGGGGGGGGGGGGCAAGAATAAAAAGAGACGGTCAGAGTAATGACACTGTGAAAAGAATAATTCCCCCCTCCCATTACAACATAAAGACTGAGGCCCTTCTTCCTTATTTAATCTTTAAGGATTAGCTTTCCCTAAAAGGAGATGAGGCTTTCCTAATTTAACCTGGCTTCCCTGGTGACTTTATGCCAAAAAATATCCCAGCCATAGGCAGTCAGAGACCCCCAGACTTGGCTGATTTTAAAGATCACTTGAGGTATCTCTACCTTATTCTGCCTAGATAGGCATATAAATATCCTTGTTGCATATCCTTGCTGTGTTAAGACAAAGAAAACCTTTGGTAACAATTCAATGAATTTAGAATAATTCATTTCTTTCTAACATTAAATCTAAATTAAGAGTGTGCAGGTGTTGAATCTTCCTGCAACAGATACCAATTTTTTTTTTTTAAGGATGAAGGGAAAGAGTGTAACTGGAACATTTAAAGAAAGTGAGCAAAAGAGATTGGAAAATAGTTAAGAGGTCAATATGGATAAACATGATAAATTGGGAACTAACGTACTGAACTGAGCCTGTAACCCCAATCCCATGAAGCTTTGTCCTCATTGGTGGAGATCAATTCTCTGTGCCTACTTACATAAGGGACAGGGAAGAGGTGGTAAGAGTCGGAAAAAGGAGAGATCTTCAGTTTTGGATTTCTGTCAGATCATTGAGTCATCAACTTGCTTGGGGTTCTGAAGTTGTTCAGTTGATTCTGGCTTCCAGCTTCAAAAGAGAAGATGGAAGAGGCCAACTTCACTTCCAATTCCTGAAGGAAAAAAATAAAACTAGGAAAATGACATTAGAAGAGTGGGCAGTCTCCATCATCGTGTCCAGCTTGCTACCTTGGAGACTTCGGGGAACTTCCCTTTGGGGGAAATTTAGGACTCTTGTTGAGTGAGTTATTTCACTGGGGTATGTGATCTTCAGGGAGTACTATCAGTTCTGGTGAAGAAGGTTTGCTGAGACCTTTGCAGGGCTGCTTACCTACCTTTGCTATGCCCTGTTACCCAAGTCTTTCCATTGAATCCAAGAACCATACCCAGCAGCCACACCCCAGTAAAACTGTCTCAGGCTAAACCAGATTGAGGGTAACCAACAGATCTGATACCTATTGGTGAGTTAGGGGGATGTCTATCCCAAGCATGTGAAAATTTCCCTTGGTTGAATGGGTGGATGAGAACAATTTGTTTCAGTGTCCATGAATGAAGTTAAAGCAAATACTATTGAGTACTTAGAGCTTTGCCAGATATCAAAGACACCAAGGTCATCCACTATATCCTGGGCCATCATTAGTCATCTTGACTTTTTTCTCTTGCCACTGAACATTGAAAACTCTTGAAAAGAGAGTGATGTTGATGACATTGCACAACTCTTCCTCACTTAAATCCAGCTCACATATGAGTCAATACATCACCTATAATGATGCCATATATACATACATGCATATATACATATATACACATGCATGCTTAAATATACATATGTAAATAATATATTTATTTTTTTTTATGTTCACCATCTCTGATTTGTTTTGCTACCAATTTGGATAAATGAGTTTCTTGGTATAATACATCTTGAATGGAGAGCTGGTATTTGGTGGGAAAGTGTAATGGTAATGTGGATTTGAAAATCTTCCCTGCCCCTTGTAATGGCAAGCAAACAAGTACTTAGCACCATGTTTCAGCTGAGCTTTGCCCATGATTACATCAAGTCTTTGTTAAGAAGCAGAACTTGTGAAACCCACAGTGGGAGGGACTTTCCAAAGACATGAACAGGAAGGATATAAGAGGGAGGACCTAATGACCAGACAAAAAGCTGAGCCCAAGCTGAGAGAGAGGCAAAACTGCTGGGAGGTTGAGCAGGTAGCATGAGTGAGAGAGGGAAATTCTTGCTTAAGGGATCCTGTTTTGTTTTGAAGGCCTGATGGAGGGAAGGTTTGGGAAGGCTTGAGAATGTTTGGTGTTTGCTGCATTGGTTATGTTTACCAGCTTTGTGGTTACTATGATGAATTTCACTTTCTGGTTTGGGGATTCAACTTTCTGGTATGTGAATAAATGCTTTGATTCTGTCCTCCTGTAGCAGCAAGCACCCCAAGCCCTCAGGGTCGCTGCCACCACAGGTTCTTGGATCTGCTTTGATAAAGGAAAGCAACTCAAAATGGGTTAACAAGCTTACTTTAATCAGTCAGACATATATCATTTACCTTGTTCAGGGGAAAAAGGTCAGCACCCCGAACTTCAAAGTATACAGGCAGAAGTATCAAGACAGAAACAAATCAAGTAGACAGCTTTCCAAACTGTCCAGCCATTACATCCATACCCAATCAACATCTGGGTTTCAACATCTGGGTTTTTCAAAGCCGGGGGGCTCTGGACAACGGCTTCCCAGAATACAGATCAAATCACAGAACACTTCTCAAAGTGAGTCCCAAAACAAAGCTACACATCAGGGCTTATATAGCCTTCTCCTGGCTCAGAGAATGTAACAACCTTCTGGACCCACTGGCCAATCAAGAAGTATCTACTGAAAAACAAGCCTCCCACCCCAGGCTCCAGGTGCACTTTAGCCTAGGGGCAGGGAAGATCTTCCAAATTTGCATTCCCATTTACACCTCCATGTGGAGAGCCTGTTACATTTTGTGATTCACAACTACACTAGCATATTCATAGTCACTATGGATGCTGTGAATATTGCATTGGCATTATAGAAAGTTGTCAAGCCTTGGATATAGAGGTTGGGGTCTTGCTTTCACTAATAATGAAAGAATAATCAGAAGCTATAATGAACATAAGAATCTCAGCCTTTAGACTAACAATATTTAAAGGAGAAGATAGCTATAATTCTAGACAAGAATCACATCTAGGTAAGGAGATAATAGGTAACCTCCTGCTCCCACTTCTGGCAAGGATTAATAGTCTCCTTTGGAGAAAGGTTGGGAGAGAAGAGGTTAGATATATCAATTATCCTTTACTTTGAGTCACACAATGACATTCCCATACTATATGTGGGAGAAAACCCTTGCATTACATTGACCTCATTACAGGTATATACTAATAAAACACAGAACATTTGTGATCAAATTCATGATTTCAAATACCATCATATTTTTTCTTCTTTATGGGAATATTCATATTTGTAGTACATTGCCAAGTTTAGAATAGCAAAAAAAAAATTAAAAATCCTTTCTAATTCAAAGCTATCTCATATTAAAACTTATAATTACATAGAGAAGTATATGACATGTCAGATTGAAAGATGGACTTGAAATGGGGAAGACCTAGGTTAAAGAGCTGACTGATACATACTACCTGTGTGACAGTGAGCAAAGCATTTGATTTCTCAGTGCTCCATACAACTTTCTGCAAAGCCGAGCATTAACATCTTTGCAGAGGACTGCTGCTGTGAATAGCTTCAAGGTTTTGATTACACAGCATAGCAAACTCTCTATTTATTCAGCAGCAAATCAAGGCAAAACATTCACAGAAATCAAAGTACAGCATTCACAATGTTATGACATAACAACTTATCACTAAAATGGCCACATAGTTTTCAACAAAGTGACCACATAGTTTTAAACAAAGTACAATCATTTAGTCACTCAATCATTTAGTAAGTCCTTAATTCAATCATCCATAAGGAGACTTGGCTCCTTAATGGACACAAAGTACAAAGGTCAAAGTTCTCTACCCCTAGGTCACAGTAAATCATAATCTTCTTAGTCAGCATCAGGTACCCAAGAAGAGATCTTTTCATCTTGACTTGAGGCTGACTCTCAGCTTCCATAGTTCCTCTTCCATGGTCCCAGCTCTTGACTGAGTCTACACAACTGTCACCTGCATTCAAAGGCAGGCAGCTCCCAGGTCCTTGTCCAGTTCCCATTCTATATTGAAACTCACAGTGTGCAGTCCACCTCAAGTCCCTCAAAGTTCCTATTTTTGGGAAGACAAAGCTTAATGGAGCCAGAACAACATTTATACACATTGCTGGCACCATCATCAATTTACTATCTGCCTGTGAAATCAACACAGAGCCACCAACAAAGTCTGAGAACGCAACACAAATCATCAGTATAGTCCCAGGACCTCTGAAAACATCAGTAAGTCCCCTCCAGGAATTCTGTAAACATACAACAAGAAAATCCCCTTTCAGGGATTCTGAACCAGCAGTAAGGTCCCAGGGCTTTTGTAACAACAGGAACATATTCTATCAGCAGAAAAATCTGACAAAGAAAAATCAAAACAAACAGACAAAATACCTACACCACAGCCATGCTTCCTCCCAGTTCTCCTCTTATTTCTCACTTCTTCTTCTCTTCTTATTTCTCACTTCTTCTCAGTTCTCAGTTTTGCCACCACAAGTTCTGATCTCAATTCTGCTCTCTCCAGCCTGGGCCTCTTCTTATATATAATCATTAGTTCCTCCCTGCCCTACCCCTTCTTTTTTCATCAGCAACTTCCTCCCACTGTGGGATTCACAATTTCTGTTTCTTAACAAACTTGAAACAAAGTTCTAAGTACTTGTTTGCTTGCCATTACAGTGGACAGGGAAGATCTTAAAATCACCATTACCATTACACTTTCTAATACTAGAAGTTGCACAAATTATTAATCTCCATTTTTGTGGATGTAGTATGTAGTGGAACTCCCCAAGCTGATGAAATCATAGGAAAAAATGAAGAAAATGTTTAAATAATGCTTTAATGTTATGAAGTGTATTATGTATATTATCTCCTTTGAGTCTCATAGCATGAGAAATATTATCCTGATGTTGAAGATCAGGAAATAAACACTTTAGTCTGTAGAGGTCAGGTGACTTGCTCATAATCTCATGATGTGGGAAAATGGCATAGCTACAACTCATATCCAGATCTTCTTCCTCTAAATCAATTATCCTTTCTGCTGCACCATATTAGGGGATAGGTACAGGGACTAAACCTGTGATTTCATTGGTATATGTAAGGAACTCCCTAATGA
This sequence comes from Petaurus breviceps papuanus, assembly GCF_028583685.1. Taxonomy (NCBI): domain Eukaryota; kingdom Metazoa; phylum Chordata; class Mammalia; order Diprotodontia; family Petauridae; genus Petaurus; species Petaurus breviceps. The sequence goes on from NW_027185791.1 coordinate 7,325,091, forward strand.
GGAAACACTAATACAAGTTAAGATCCTCTCTGGAGCTTAATGTCTAGTTTGATGGAATATTGAGTGATTAATTGACTTTTCCAGGGATACACTACACAATGTTACCTTATTTAATTCACAGTAGAATATACTGGTTTTGTATTGTTTTGAACTAACTTAAGTAGAACAAAATACAATGTAATTAATTAGTCAGCACATCGCTTAGGTAGACATTTGTATGTAAGAGCCCTGGGATCTTGTGTTGAGTCAACAATCCTAACACTGAATACAAACTATTGAAATGTTTAAATATAGATAAATCCACGTCTCTATTTGTCTGGATGCCTGTCTGTCTGTCTGTCTGTCTGTCTGTCTGTCTATCTATCTATCTATCTATCTATCTATCTATCTATCTATTTATGTATCTATCTCAAAAAAAAACCCTATTAGAAACAAAAATCTTTTTACAATTGGCTGCCTGAGATTAAAGAGTAACACTTTCTAAAACCAATTTTAGATCGGTTTAATTGCCTAGAGAAATTATTTTGATACTTACAGAAAAAGATTTTTCTTTTCTTATCATGCCAATGAATTAGGCTTAATGATGTGCTGTGGGTGGACAAGGGCATGCAAGTTTTCTCAGTGCATGTCCAGCATTCTGCTGAATAGTGCTATGGGGCATACAATTGCTCGACCCCAGGGTAGGTTTGGGCTAAACATTGTTATTCATTATTGGAAGGAAATAACTAAACACAGCAGGCAGAACTCTAAAAATCAACAGAACCACAACTGGGGCTCTGCCCTGCAGAGGAACTTATTTGAAGTTTCTCTTCCCCATTACTAAGTACTCGACTTAAAAAGCTATTTACTGTCTCCAACCACTCACTGAGCAACTGTTAGGAAGTCAGCATCTTGGCTGAGGGGAGTATGTGGCCTTTAATGCCTTTTGAATAATACATTCTAGGCAAACAACAAAAATAGAAAATGTATACGTTACCGTGAATGAAACTCCCCATTTGCCGAGAAGACCCAGACAACAGTTGTTAAACTAATGAGTTATGTGATGTCAAAAGCATTTTATGACCTACTAGATGCTGTTTACCTTTACCATTGAAAATGAGATTCATCACACAAAAAAATAAAATGCATGTTCCTCCATCCTCCCCCCTCACAATTTATCAGTTAAATAATAGCACCTTAACTCAGAGCCTTTGTTATGTCCCTTTGTCCCTCCTGATCTAGAAGTTTTATGTAAAATTTTAATTGGTGTTTTCTTCCTAATGTCATTAGAAGAAAGATGTTTCTTGTGCTCATTTTGCAGAAGATAATCCAAACTGGCACATTCAGGGCAAAGTTTACCCCAGCCGGTAAAATTCCTCAAGTATGCTGCTAAGAATAATAAACCAACAAATGTTCTTTCTTTCCACACCCCACCCCCTACCCCACCTCAACCATTTAGTCTATGTGGTGAAAGGGAAATGAGTGGTGATACAATTCAGTGAAATCACCCTTCCTTTTCCTACCTTGGCAACCTCACTCACACCATTGACTATTTTAACAGTGTTTTCCCCCACTATCTTTGTTGAAACATGACTCATCTTTCAGGACCAAGTTCATGCATTATCTTCCTAGCAAAGCTCTCTCTAACCACCCCCACCAGGCCAAAAACACTTTTCACCTTCCTGGGAGATAAATCTTTTCATCCTTCCTCAAACCTCATGTGTTTCCCCCTTGCCCTACTTTCATACATGAGAAGCTTGACTCCTATTTTACAGAAAAAAATTGAGACCATTTGCTATGAGTTCCCTTTTTTCCCCTCTTGCTTGTCTCTTGTCACTCAGATACCTTCTGCCACTTTCTTCTCCTTCGCCCTGTCTCACATGGTGAAATGTCTTTACTCTTTACCGAGGCTAACCTCTGTACTTGTTCAAACAAAACAATTCCATCATATCTCCAACATATTGCCCCCTCTGTCATTCCTTTCCTTTCACCAATTTTAATCTCTCTCTCTCTCTCTCTCTCTCTCTCTCTCTCTCTCGACATTTCCTACTACCTACAAGCAAGTATAATGATCTCTCTTCATGGCAGAATCCAATGGCTTTTTTAAATCCTCATTATTATTGACTTCTCTTCAGCCTTTGACATTGCTGATCATTCTCTCCTCCTAGTAGCTTATCTTCACTCTAGATTTTTCAGGACACCAATCCCTCTCCTGGTTTTCTTCCTACCCAACTGACCACTCCTTCTCTGTCTTTGTTATTGGATCCTCATCCAGATCATAACCTCTAAACATAAGTGTCCCTCAAGGTCTTGTCCTGGATCCTTTTCTTTTCTCCCTCTATTACTACTTTACTTGGTAGTATCAGTACTTCCCATAGATTTAATTAAAATCTCTTGTCTAATGATTCTCAACTCTACCTTTCCTATTCCAATCTCTCTGATGATTTTCAATCTCATGTTTCCAATTTCCTTTCGATATGTCAGATTGGATGTACAGTACATATCTTGTACTCAATATGTCCAGAACAGAACTCATTATTTCACACACCACCTCAATAAAGAAAAAAAAACCAACACATCATTCCCACCCTCCTATTTTTCCTGTTACTGTAAAAAGGGAAACATTAGCTTGGGTTCTGTCTCTACTTTAAATGTCTCATAATAAGACTCATTGGCTTCAGGTTAGGGGAATAAAAAGGAATCCCAATGAAAATATGATCAGAGGTATCCTCCTCTAAGAAGGTTTTGGGAGCTATAGGATTTCCAAAGTGGTTTTCAGTTCTAAAATTCAATGATCTTAATGATATTTGATTTCAATTGTGAAAAATGTTTCTCTAATTTATAAAAAAATTTCCCATTATGTCACTCAAGGGAGTTTCAGCAGAATTAGATAGATAGATATAAAAACACCCAAACACAAACATCATACATACATATACATATAGTATATGTGCAATGTATGCTATAAAATTATATACTCTCCCTCTGTCTATACACAACACACATCCTTATTCATTGTTTATGTGGATATGATTAATATATTCCTTTAAGCTGAGCTACTTGATTACATAACCCATAGCCTATGGAAATACCCCATTCTAGTTATTTTCCCTTTTAACATATGAAAAGCAACTTAGTTTATTGAGAAAAAAACTGAAAAAAAATAGATTTTTTTTTAAAAAAGGAGAATGTAGTGAAGTGTGTTTATTATTCAGCTTCCTTTTCAACTATCCTGTCACTCATCTATTATAGTTGATATGGGAAGAATCTGACTGCTGCATGAGAATACCAAAATCACTATAAAGAGGATTACAAGTGACTTAGTTGACCTGGAATATGTTCATTTAAAATTTCATCTCTTCCTTAGTCATTGTTCTAATCTCCTTGATCACAAGGCATACATTATGTTATTTAATATTATCTTTCCTCTTTGCCTCAGCAGCTAAATGTCTATAACTTCATCTAGTGCCTGTTACCTACAAGTGCATCTTAGATGAGAAATCAGTCTGTGATGGAAGGGGAGAATAAACTGATGAAAATTACTATTTAGATAACATTCAGGTAGCACTTATCAAACTCCAGCCATCATCTTTTAGCCAAAGAGCCCTTTGTAACAGAGTTAGAATATGAGATAGATGGCACAGAGGATAGGGTAATGGACTCGTGGTCAGGAAATCCTGAGACTGAATCCTGCCTTAAACACCTACTAGCTCTGTGACCCTCAATAAATCCTTTCTCAGGACCAGGTTCCTCATTTATAAAATGAAATTATAATAGAATTTACCTCATAGAATTTTTGTAAGTGATTGAGATCACCTGTTTAGAACTTTGACTATCTTAAAGTACTCTGTACATGTTAGATGGTAGTGGTGGTAGTAATAGTTTTGGTTGTTGTTGTTACTGTTGCTATTGTTGTATTGGCAAAAGTGCCTAACATGTAAATATTCCCAGGTTTCTTTAAATCTATCTTTTTCATCTCTTCTTACTATAATATTGCACCACATTCATATGCCATAATTTGTTCAGTCATTTCTCAATCGATAAATACCCCCATACCCCTCCACCCCTTAGTTTCTAAGTCTTTGGTATAAGAGAAAGTTTCACAATGATTTTTTCTTCATATGCATGTATGCATGGATATGTGCATAAATATGCATATTTTCATATCCTTTTTCATTTATCTCTTTGAGAGTATATGCCTAGCACAAGTGTTGCTGAGGCAAATATATTCCATTATTCCTCTCTGGCACCTGATCCTGTCTCTCCATATTTTTGGTCTACCATTCTCCAACAACATTTTTATGCAAATAGCTGTCTTCAAGAACATACTCCACAATCATTCTGTAAAGCAATTTGGAACTATGCCTAAAGGACTATAAAACTATGTATACCCTTTGATCCAGCAACGGCACACTAGGTCTGTATCCCAAAGAAAGTTTTTAAGAAGGGGAAATAATCTATTTACACAAAAATATGTATAGCAACCTTTTGTGGTGGCTAAGGATTGGAAATTGAAGGGATAATTAACATTGGGACAATGGATGAATATGTTGCAATGTGTCATGGTAATGGAATATTGTGCTATAAGAAAGGACAAACAGGATGATTCCAGAAAAACCTCAAAAGATTTACATGAATTGATACAAAATGAAGTGAGCAGAATCAACAGAACACAGTACACATTAACAACAGTATTATATGGAGAACAATTGTGAATGACTCAACTATTCTCTGCAACACAATGATCTAAGACAATTTACAAAGCACTCATGATGAAAAAATGTTATCTGCCTTCAGAGAAAGAATTGATGTCATCTGAATACAGACTGAATATGCTTTCTTTTTCTATTGTTCAAGTTTTCTTAAAAAATGAGTAATAAAGATGTTTTACATGATTGCTCATGTGTAGCCTATATCAAATTGGGTAGCATCTTGGGGGAAGGGACCGGGAAAAAGGGAGGGATAGAATTTGGAATTCAAAACTTAAAAAAAATATATTAAAAATTGTTTTTACATGTAATTGGATAAAAATAAATATTATTTTAAAAAATGCTCCAGTATTCTTGAAGATCTCTCCTTATGAGGATTGTACCCATTCACTCTTCTAATCCTCTGTAATAACCCATTGTCCAGCCCTCAGGCATTACCAGTCATCTTGAACTTCGTCTTGACATGGAATGCCATTGACTTTGAAGGAGAGAATGAGGCTTTCTGTAGCTCTGCCTGTCACAAATCCAATTGGCATGCAAATCAAGTCATCACACTTGTGATCTCATTGGTCATTTTTGAGATTGAAGAATAAACAACACCAATTATTCCAACTTTCTCGTGTTGAGGACAGACACTATCTTTCTTTTGGTTTATATATAAATCTCCTGACCTTAAAGCAGTGTCTGTTATATCGTAAGTACTTAATACATGCTTATTGACTGGATTTTTTTTATTATAGTTCAAAATTACCTGTCTCTTCCTGATAGTGTTTATTAGTACTATATGGAAAGGGTGATGAGTTAGGAAAGGATTTCTGTTTATTTCATTTATTTCTTTTTTTTTACTTCTTGCTATTTCTCTTTTTCTGTTTTTAAAATCATCAAAGCAATTTTCTTCTTTTTTTCAGTCAGATTCATGGTTACCTATTTTATTAATTTAATAAACCAGTTTCTGTTTTTATCCACTTAATGTTGCTTGTAATTTTTATTTCTTTCAATGTTGTTAAAGCTCTTTTTTGATTATCTTCGTCACTGTCAAGACAGACTTTTTTATTTGTTCTTTTTATAGTTTTCTTTTAAAGTTGTATGCCAAATTTGATTATATATATATATATATATATATATATATATGTATATTTCTCTTTCATCTGAATATAAATTTTCTATTTGTGGAGTCATTAGCTCTTCTACACTGCCATAGCACAAATATACCAAAATATTTTCTTTGTGCCTCAAAAAGAACTAAGACCTCATACTATTCACTCAAATATAACCATGACTTGGAGCTCCCCTTTCCATCATTTGTGATTCATACAAGGAATAAGCTCTATTTGACTGAAGTTGTGAGTGTTTACCCTCCATGAAATGAAATTATTTTTATTAGAACCAACTGAAGTTGCTTATAAAGTTCTGAGGCCAGTCTTATATGGTCAGTACCCAATCATGATGTAATTTTTTGATAGCAAAACCAGTCATAAAGCAACTGGTATCAGTCATGATGACTGTTGGTGAATCATCCTCACTAGTTATACTATTCTATGGTGTTTGCCCAACCATCCCTGTTAAGGGAAAAAAAATGTGTGTATATGCATGCATGAATGTATGCACATGTGTATATATGTATGTGTGTGTACATATGTATGTTCATGTGTGTTACACACATATATACACATAAATACATATATACATAAATGTGTGTATATATAATCTCAATGCATGAGACATTTATTTCATTCTTTGAATGATTTTTATCTTTTCATTGTGCTTTTATATAGATGACCTCTTTTTAGTGACCTCTTTTCTTTACTACATGACAAACATCTCCTTTGGTGTTTCTCATTGTTGTCTCAGATAGAACTGTATTTAAACTTACATTGTAATATCTGTTCACTTAACTCTTCAGGGTCACTCTTTTAATAGTTGAAAACTGCTGTTCGGGAAGAGGGATAGAATGCTTTCTTTTTTATTTATTATTATAGAAATTTTACCAGTAGTTTATCAACTGCTGAAATATTATTAAATTATTGGCAAATTAATATGAGACATTATTAAATAAATAGTTATTTGTGAACATCAGAAAACAAAAATATTAGCAGAAAAATACTTAAATTTGGAAACATTATGTATAATGATATAAACATTGTAAAGATGTATATTTTTTTTCTATCTATACTATAAATATAAGGACAAGCAACATCCTGAAAATCAAGACAATTTTTTTTAACATGAAGAATGTTTTTTTCAAAACCTATGACAAATCAAAGTTTAAAAGTCTCTTAGTAATCAGGCTGTTATCCAATTATAAGTATGGTATATTTCTGAGAATTTTAACATTGCACTAGAACATAATCACACTAATTTAGGTGTAATTTATATAGTGATTTAAAGTTTACACTTTAGGGAAGGCTAGGTGGTACAGTGAGTAGAGCACTGGCCCTGGAGTCAGGAGGACCTGAGTTCAAATCTGCCCTCAGACACTTAACACTTATTAGGTGTGTGACCTTGGGCAAATCACTTAACCCCAATTGCCCTGCCCTCCCTACTCCAAAAAGCAAAAAATTAAATAATAAAGTTTTCACTTTACATATTTTATCTCAAAACAAAAAAAAAAGAATAATTTTAGAAGGAGGGGCAACTGAAAGTTGCTCAAATATGTTTATCTGAATTTGCACAAGAATTTTCAACTGTACTATACTGTACATGTACCATACCTTTCCATACTGAGGGGTTTTCTTGTAACCCCATTAGCTGCTTCCATCAAGCAGTACTGGTGTCAGCTCACTGGCTTTCTCTTCAGGTTTCAACCTCCCAATTCTTCTATTCCCCAATCCCAATATCCTTTGGAGAAGAACTTGTTTCTCCAGTTCTAACTTCAATTTATCTTAGTATGGTCCTTCTATTTCCCTTTTATCCCTAAACATAGTCTTCTTGAAGCACTTTAACCTTAACCCCATCCATATTATGTTGAAAAGTCTATTGTTCTATTTAAACTCTTCCCAATCTGGGCTCCAAACTTACCTCTCCCAAGTTTCATATCTTTTCTTTTCTTTTTGCCCCCCTAACTCTGTCTTGGACATTTTCTGCCTACCTTCATCTCCTTTTTCTTATTGTGACCAATACACTTAAGTAGATTCTAGACTGCTTCTTTTGGCAGTTCAGATCTTGACCTATTCTATCTATAGCTTACCAGCCACAGGCCTAATGGCTCAAGATAAAAGGGCTTTCCTAGGGCTGTTTTCTCCATGTGCTTATGTAGATGCACTTACTTTCTCATTCTGAAAATTGTTCACAGGTGAGCCTTTACCTAGCTTCCCACTATTGGCTAAACTAAAGCTAGCAGATACATTCAAGGGACAAGAGAATTCAAATAACTTAGAATAGCCCCCAGAAATCTAATTACTTTCTCATCTCAGAGTCAGGAGTTGCTTTTTACACCTACCCCTGGGATCATGAAAAATATTTGTCAAAAATTAGACAGACAGGGAGTGTTAATATATCTCTTTCTGTCTAATACTTTAGAAAGGGCTTGCTAACATACCTGAAAAAACAGCTTTTCTCTCAAATGTTATATTGTGCTGTCTTCACTTTTAAACATGACAATAGATATAACAGATGAGAGATAACTAAAATACAACTGGATGTGGTGTGTCCACATGCTGCATTGACTGATCACAGTGTTCTTCCTCTGGTGATAGCTCCATCTGAAACAATGTTCTGTGTAGCCAGCGGGGTATGACTGTTGGTGGCTTTAAAACAATCCAATTTAATTTCTCTAAAGAAAATCTGATATAACTATGAAAATACTTAGATTTGTTTAATAACCTAAAGTTTAATGTTTCTGAACTTTTGTTTCCTCCTTGCACTTCAAATCAAAGAAGACTGGGGTTACTGATTCATGTGAGCAGATATTTTCATTTTTGAAAATAGAGCCTATTGATTTAAATTCAGTTCAATACAATATTCAATATTTATAAAGTACCCTTGATGTGTAAATTATGTTAGATATTTTATATAAATAGGTGAAAACAATATTTGCTGACAACTATGTCATGCTTTAAAGTGTCCAAAATACTATATAATTTCACATATGCATATATGTGTTTATACATACGAATATATCTATTACTTTTGCCCCAGGTCTCTTATTCCCCCCCAAGATCCTGGACCAAAATGACCAGATGCAAGGCTGGGAGCTTAGCCTAAGAAGGACAGTTTTTCTCTTCTGTCTCATGTTCATCTCCTAGAGTTATTTTAGGAAAATTCTTTGAAAAGTGTATGTCTAGTTTGTCCCAAATATATCCTCCACCTCCTATATAAGTGTTATAGATCTCGAGGTCTATCTTCTCCATATCTCAAACTCCTGGAAAAAAATATCGATCTATATTCATTACCTCCTTTTCATCTCCTCTCACCTATTCCTCAAACTTTTGCAGTCGGCCTTTGACTCTGGAATTCAAAGTCGTGTTGTCCTGGATTTACCATTGATCCATTAATTACCAAATCCTGTGGTCTTTTCATAGTTTGTATTCCTGTTGGCCTCCCAAATTCTCTCTTCATTTTCAGGAATAAGACTCTCTTTTGCTTCTCTTCCTACATATATGAAAACTCCATCTCACTCTCTTCAGTCATCATGCATGTCCCTACACTATTTCCCAATAATTTTATTAGTTCTTATGGTCACACAAGCTTATAACCTAGGTACCATCTTTGGCTCTTCACTCTGTCTCATTTTCTATATTGAATCATTGACTGAATCCTATCATTTCCACCTTTTCACATCTCATATGCATGTCCTTTCCTTCTCTGACCACCACCACCTTCTGCCATCACCCTGGTGCAGACCTTCATCAGTTCATACCAGGATTATGACAATAGCTTGCTTCTTGGTCTCCTTTTCTTAAATCTCTCCCCTCTCCAGTTCCACCTTCAATCCAACTATCAAACTGATCTTCCTAAAATGCAGGTCTGACCCATATTTCACTCTCTATTGGATCAACTCCATTAGCACTCTATTACTTTCAGGAGCAAGTATAAAATCCTTTGTGTACCATAAAAATTTTTTATAATCTATTTTTCTAGTCTTCTTATGCTTTATTCAACCTCATATACTATGTGACTTACTGACACTGAACTATGTTTTTTTTTCTCCTTCCACAAAAGTCACTGGCTGTCATCGATGCCTGGAATGCTCTCTCTTCTAATTTCCACATCTCAGCTTCCACAACTTCCTTCTAGTCTCAGCTGAAAAGTTCTAATTTCTGCAAGAAACTTTTACTAATCCTCCTAAATTTGAGTATTTTTCTTCTGAGGTTATTGCCAATAGAACCTATATTTTTATTTAAATAATGAGTTCCTTGAGAGTAGGGAGTAGCTTTTCCCCTTTTATATTTCTGATCTTAATTTCTTTCCTGGTTTCTAATCCTGTGCCTCCAATTGCCTGTTGGACATTTCAAAATGGATAATCCAGAAACATCTAAAAATCAACATATCTAAAACTGAACCTATTATTTATCCTTCCTCAAAAATTTACCCCTCTACCAATTTACCCTCTCAGTTTCTCTTAAGGGAACTACCAGTCTTCCTGACTTCCCACCCATGTCTATAATCCTGATGTTTTTAGACTCATCATTCTTTTACCAGAGTTAGAAATAAGACACCAGAAGAATGATGATGCTTTCCTCTGTTAGAATTTTTAAAGTCCTTTACAATATGACCTCAACTTGACTTTCTAACACCATTATACAGTACTTCCCTTTCCACAATCTATGATACACACTGGTCTTCTATCTGTTCCTCAAGCATGACATTTTACTTTTTGTCCTCATGCGTCTACATGGGGCACTACATGAGCCTGGAACACACTCCTTCTTCACTTTAGCCTCTTGTCTATCAGGTTTTATGATAGATGTATTACAGGCATTAATGGATATGTTGTTGTGAAGTCATTTCAGTTGTTTCCAAATCTTCATGACCATGTTTGGGGTTTTCTTGGCAAAGATATTGGAGTGTTTTGCCATTTCCTATGCAACTCATTTTACAGATCAGGAAACTGAGGCAAACAGGGTTAAGTGGCTTGTCCCATATCACACAACTAGTAAGTGTATGAGGCCATATTTGAACTCAAGTCTCCCTAACCCCAGATCTGGCTCTCTCTCTGGTATGTCATTTGCTGCCAATACTGATGCATATTCCTACATACATATATTTTGTCTCCTCCAATATAATTAAGTAGTGACTGCCTTCAAAGAGATTATATGATGTTTGATTATATACAAAGTAAACATAAGGGTTTTTTTTCAAAGAGAAGGCAACAACATCTGGAGCAGCACTCAGTACATAATCGTTGTGCTCATGTGTTTCAAGGGCTGTCATGAGGAAAAGAGATTATCACACTTCTGTTTGATACCAGAGGACAGAACCAATAGCAGTGAGTGAAAGTGGCAAAGAGGTGAGTTTAGGTTTGATGTCTAAAAAAATCCTAATAATTAGAAGAATGCGAAAGTGCATTGTTTTGCCTTTGCAGGTGGATAGTTTTCATTCATTGAAAGTCTTCAAGCCAATGCTTAATGACCACTTGTCAATTACATTACAGTTGGAATTCCTTCTACATGGATTGGACTGTGTATCTACTGAGATCCTTCTCCAAATTCTCAGATTCTGTTCTCTAACTTTGTGACCTCTATGGCCTTTTTAATATGAATAAGGTGTTTCTGAGTTTAAGATATTGATTTTTTATCCCCTAGACCTCTGATTTACCTAAGTATAGGGAACTCATAGTGTGGAAATTCCTTTTAACAATGTAGATAATGCACATCTCACCAGTCAGATGGGCTAAGATGACAAAACAGGAAAATAATAAATGCTGGAGAGGATGTGGAAAAATTGGAACATTAATGCATTGTTGGTGGAGTTGTGAACTGATCCAACCATTCTGGAGAGCAATCTGGAACTTTGTCCAAAGGGCTACAAATAAGTGCATACCCAGCAATACCATTTCTAGGGTTGTATCCCAAAGAGATCATAGAAGTAGAAAGAGGACCCATATGTACAAAAATATTTACAGCAACTCTTTTTGTGTTGGCAAAGAATTGAAAATCAAGGGGATTCCCATCAATTGGGGAATGACTGAACAAGTTGTGGTATATGAATGTAATGGAATACTATTGTGCTATAAGAAATGAGGTGCATAGTGCCTTCATAATAAGCTGGAGAGACTTATATAAACTGATGTTGAGTGAGAAGAGCAGAAACAGGAGAAATTTGTACACAATTACACACAGAATGTATGTGTGATGACTAACTTTGATAGACTGGGCTCCTCTCAGCAATGTAAGGTTATAAGACAACTCCAAAAGACTCATGATGGAAAGAGATATCGACACCCTGAGAAAGAGCTGCAGAGTCTGAATGCAGATTGAAGCAAACTACTTGCTCTCTCTCTTTTGTGTTTTGTTTTGTCCCTTCTTTCTCACTGTTCACTCCATTGGTTATAATCATTTACAACCTGACTAATGTTTAATATGAAGGTATTTGTAGATCCTATATCTGATTGCATGCAGCCATGGTGGGGAAGGGAGGAGAGGGAGGGGGAAAAAAATTGTAACTCAAGGGGTTGTGGAACTGAATGTTGTAAACTAAAAGTAAATTAATTAATTAATTAAAAAAAAACAATGCAGATAGTGAACTCTTCTGAAACTTAAAGGCTTAATGCCTAAATACTGAGAGACTAAGTGACTTCTCCATAGTCATAAAGTCATTACTTATCAAAGGCAGACTTGAACTCATGTCTTCTCAGCTCCATGGCTATCCCAATATCCAATACAACATAACCCCTGTCAATTACAAAATTGCATAAATTTAAAAATGCTTGTAGTCTATTCTATTTCCACTATATCCAAATGCAAGGCTTTTACAATTATTTCATAAATATGACATGTCAATTTCTGCTCTCCCCCTATTTTCCAGCTCAATTCTAGGTTACTTGTTTGAATTTGATTCTTTGATCAGTAGTGATAATATACAGCCAGAAAAGATATGAAAACTTATTACAGTAAGACAGCAATATACTCAAAAGAATACAAGCATATCCAGAGAGGAGCAGAACCACTGAAACATTAGCTGAATATTCTGTAGTTATGTCCTTTCAATTTCAGTATCAATCACACATTGATTAAATCAACGTAAGTTTTACTATCACTAAGATAGATCACAAACTTTCAATCTTTGATAATTTGCTTGTAAAACAAAACAAAATCCTGTTGTATATTTGATGATAAGTATCTACAAATTTGATGAGGTTGTTACTCAGACTAAAGCAAATAGTTTATCATGGTGTCATGCTGGCTTCCCAAGTTGACCAGTTATTTTAGAGCTCCCATACAACTGACATATCCTTTATGAACTGCGAGTTGAAATATACCCCAAGGCAGGCAAAGACAGAAAAGTTCTTACATGAACTAAAACATTAATAGTCATTCTTTTCGTCAAGAAAAAAATGGAAACAAAGCAGATGCCTGTTCATTTGAAAATGTATATTGAAGTTGCAGTAAATGAATATAATAAAATATTGCTATGCCAAAAGTGCCAACCAAATGAACAATTTTGAGAAGTATTAGGAGACAACTAAACTGATGCACAGTGAAATAAGGTGAATCAAGAAAGCAATATCTCTCATGACTAAAACAATGGAAATGGAAAACAAAACATTGCTGTATAGGACTACTCACAAATTTTTTTTTCCAAAGAAGGGTTAGGAAAATAAAATTCTTTGTTCTTTATAGAGGTATATATGTACATGTAAACATTGAAACCAAATTATCAAAATTATCATCCACAAACATTGAATTCCTGCTCTCTATAGGGGCACCTAGGTGGCACTGGGGCTGGAGTCAGGAAGACCTCAATTCAAATCCAGCCTCAATCATTTATTATCTGTGTGACCCTGGGTAAGTCATTTAATTCCTGTTTGCCTCACTTTATTCATTTACAAAATGGAAATAATAATGTCACCTATCTCCCAGAGTTATCATGAGGATCAAATGAGACAATAATCGAAAAGAATTTAGCAAGATTCCTGGCACATAGTGAGCACCATGTAAATGCTAGCTATATTATTATGCATGTAGGTATGAATATGTCCACAAACATATGTAAGGAAGTTATCCTTGACAATTCACTTTTCTAGGGCATGAGTCTGACTCAAATTCTATAAGAAGCAGTTAGTATGTCTCCCCTGAGTCCTGTTGTAAGACAGCAGCTGCTCATTTTTGCATAATAGGCTATGGAATCTGGGAATAAACAAAGAACAGAGTCTACTCCAATGATTTGCAAATGAAGTACTGCAGAATTGCAGAGCTTTCAGTTTAATAACTGAGGCAATATGACCACAAGAACTGTTCCATGATTAATGGATGAATGTAATTTATTTTGTTATAAACAGAAGATGAGTTTGCCTGAGGTCATGTTATTTGCAGAGAGCACCTAGTTGATGAAACAAGAAAGAAGCAGAAGTGAAATGAAAATTTCAAAACCCTGTTCAAAAAAGAATGTAAATCTGTCCCTATACTGTCACTTGTTGCCAGGAAGACTAGCTGGCCAAAAGTAACTTGGAGTGATCTCTTTTGCCATTTCTTGCTAAGAAGAAGGAATAGAGAAAATAGTCTATTTTCAGTTATGCTTTGTTGCTAAGAAGAAGGGGAGGGAGAGAGGAAATAAACACTTATTAAGTGCCCACTGTGTGCTAGGAACTATGCTAAGTAATTTAGAAAAAATTATCTCATTTGAGATACCTTGTGAAGTAAGTGTTATTATTCTCTCCATTTTACAATTGTAGAAACTGTGTCAGACAGAGGTTAAGTTACTTTCCCAACATCATAAGTCTAGTAGGTAGCTAAGGTCAAATTTGAACTCAGGTCTTCCTGACTCTGTGTCCAGCACTTTAACTACTGCACCACCTATGTGGTTCTGTTCATCACAGCAAAGGAAACAACTGTTTAACACACAATTAATATGTGAAAATATATTTTAAATTTTTATGAAATTATAATTCTGTATTTTCTCTTCTATGATCTTCTCTACTTCATTTTTATGAGTTATTAACCTATTCATATATATGAAAGCTAATTGATATCTTGTTCCTCCATTTTATTTTTATTATGTTACCTTTTATGTCTGTCATCTTTCCTTGGACCTTACTTATTATGTGGTGTGACATGGTGACCTAAATCTAATTTCTGCCAGATTGCTTTCCAGGTTTCACACTAGTTTTATCATTTATATTCAAGGCCACTATTGATTGTATTGATATTGATATTATATATCATTTATATTCAAGGCCACTGTTGATTCTATTGATATTATATTATATATCATTTATATTAAAGGCCACTATTGATTCTATTGATGTTGATATTATATATCATTTATATTCAAGGCCACTATTGATTGTATTGATATTGATATTATTTATCATTTATATTCAGGGCCACTATTGATTCTATTGATATATTATATATCATTTATATTCAAGGCCGCTATTGATTCTATTGATATTGATATTATATATCATTTATATTCAAGGCCGCTATTGATTCTATTGATATTGATATTATATATCATTTATATTCAAGGCCACTATAGATTCTGATTGTTGTACTCTTACTCTTTCTACTAATCAAGTTTTATTTTTTTAATCAGTAGCATAGAATTTCCATGAGCATAGATAGCTTTCACTTTATCTAAAGACACAATATGAAAATTTGTCTACAAGCCTGTGGCAGGACTTTGTGCCAGCCAGGGCTCCAGCTTTGGCTCCCAAAAGGAAGCAGCAGTAGCATCAATGACATCAGAATTATTGCAGCCCCTGTCAGGGGTACTCCACTTGCAGGGCCCCCATACTAAAGCCCCTTCATCTATAGGGACAGTAGTGTCACAATGGGGATAGTGTAACACCAAGCCCCATGGAAGTCTGTGCAATGGTCCACTTAAGTTAAAGAACTGCATGTAATATGAAATTTCATACTGCTATGTCACTATGAATGTTGAAAAATCTGTGATCAGAACCAAGATGGTACAGTCAAGTAAGCAATTTTCCTGAATTCTCCCATCCCACCCTCTGAACAACTTTATAATACACATCAAAAAAAAATTATTTGCAGGATAACCAATAAAAAGTCATAGTGAGTCATTTTTCCAGCCCAAGACAACTTAGGAGGACAGGGAGGTCAATGAAATCAGGTGAAGGCTAGCCTTGAATTCAGCATAGAGAAAGAGGCAGTATCTGTGGTCTATGAGGCAACAGTAGTCACAGAAGCCACAGCAAGACCAGGAGCACTTAATGACCAAAGTCAGTAAAAAGACTAAAAATTTGGCCAGAAAGAGATTCCAAGTGGACCCTTGTGCAAGTATTGGGTGAACTAGAAATTATTTCACAGCTACATCAGTACTCATTTCCAGATCATGGTACCAGGGTAGAAAGGAGTGATTGTGGCCATGATGTAGTAGGGCCCAACCTGAGCACAGATCAGGACAGTGACCAGATCAAATCCTAGCTACTGACACTAGGAAAACATCAAACCTGACAGGCCCTCAGACCTAGCTGCTAAAATAGTATGACAAAAAAAGTCTGAAGCTCATAACAGTCACCACACCCTGACAGATAAGCAGACCCCAACTCAAAAGTCAAGCCCAAAGTCAAGAAACAGGGTGGAAAAATTAAGCAAATGACAAAAAAGAACTTGACCATAAAAAACTACTATGGTGATAGTGATTCCCAAGGCACAAACTCAGAAGACAATAATATGAAAACATCTATTAGCCAAGCCTCAAATTAAAATGAAGATTAAACAGAAATCAATAAGAATTCCTAAAAGACCTGAAGAAAGGGATTTAAAAAATTAATCAGATCAAAGTGGTAGAGGGAAAATTGGGAAAAGAAATGAAAGTAGTACAAGAAAATTATGGAAAGAGAATTAAATTTTGTGAAGAGGAACAAAAATACTGAAAAAAAAGACTTTTTAAAAGTCAGAATTGGCCAATAGTAAAGGCAGCACAAAGAGAAGAAAGTAACTCCTTAAATATTAGAATTGGTTATGTGGAACATAATGATTCTATGGGGTATCAAGAAACAAAAAAAAGTGAAAAGACAACAAAGATCAAAATCAAAGAAAATGTGATATATTTCAAAGGAAAAAACAGATAGAAAATATATTGAGTAACAATAATTTAAGTTTTTTTCTACTACCTGAAAACCATGACAAAACAAAAAGTTTAGACATTGTAATTCAAGAAATATTAAAGGAAAATTGCCCAGAGTACTTAGAATCAGAGAGAAAAATATGTTTTGAAAGAGTCCTTTTATAACTTCCTAAAAGAAAGCTCAAAAAGAAAACTCCAAGGAATATTATACAAATTTCAGGGCTCCCAAGTAAAGGAGAAATCTATGAAAGCAGCTAAAAAGAAATAATTCAAATAATGTGGAGTCACAGTCAGTGTCACACAAGATTTAGCAGCTACCCACATGAAAGTGGGAGGGCTTGGGGGAGGGGGAGAAGAAGATGAATGTAAGAAATCATAAACATCAAAATAAAGTTAAAATATTTATAATTATATGTGGAAAGATGGTTCATGTAATGCCTAACAATTTCATCATATTTAAGGCAGTGAGGAGGAGTTTTCTTAGATGGAGGAAGGACATCAGTGATGTTCTTTTATGTTGAGATTATCTTGAATGGAAGAGTGACAAATAGGGATGTCCTGGAAGAAGGGGAGAGGTAGAGGAAAATTGTGTAAAAGAATCTCACATAAAAGAGATTGAGAGAAAAAAATGATGGAGGGTGAAATGGAGAAGAAATTGACAAGGCTCAAAACTCATTCCCATCTGAACTGGTTCAAAGAGGGAAAGATATACATACTAAGTCAAGTTTTTAGAAGTTCATCTTACCCAAGTGGGAAGTAAGAAGAGAGGTGATTTAAAAAAAGTGTGTGTTAAAAGGGAGAGTTTTTAAGGGAAGCAGTGATCAAAAGCAAAAAAAAAAAACTTTCAAGGGGGAACAGTGTAGAAAAAAGAGGAGGAAAATGGAAGAGAAAAGGATGGAGGGAAACAATCCATTAATGATCATAACTGTGCATGTGAATAGAAACATATATCATAATGAATTAGAAACCAGAACCAACAATATTTTGTTTACTAGAGATGCTTTAAACAAAAGGAAAAACAGAACTAAAATAAGGGACTAGAACAGAATCTGTTATCCTTCATCTGATACAAAAATAAGAGTAAAAAATGAAAGCATGATCTCAGTCAAAGAAAAAACAAAAATAATCCTAATTAACAGAGATAATTAGGGAAATTGCATTTTGTAAAAAGTTAACATAAAAAGGTTAACACGGGCACTAAATTAATACATATAGTAAGCATATACACACCAAATGGCATAGCATCCAAATTCTTGAAGGAAAAATTAATTTAATTATAGGAAGAAATAGACAGTAAAACTGTACTATTGGAAGAACTCAAATTGTTCTTTCCAGAAACAGATAAACTTAAGAATAAAACAAATAAGAAAGAAGTTACAGAGAAAAAAAATGAATTTTCAAAAAATTAGATATCCCAGACCTCTGGAAAATATTGAAGAGGAAAGGAAAGAGGAAATATTTTTCACAACTTTACAGGGTTCTTTCACAAAAATTGACCATGGATTAGGGCATAAAAGCTCCATGAACAAACACAGAAAATAAATATTAAATGTGTTATTTTCAGATGATAATGCAATAAAAATTAAACTATGGGTCTTTGAAATATAGGCTAAAAATAATTGGAACTAAATAATCTATCCTGAAAATGATTAGGTCAAAGAACAAAACATAGGAAAAATAATATCATTAAAGATAATAACTGCAATGGAATAAAATACAAAAATTTGTAGGATGCAGTCAAAGCATTGCTTAAGTGAAAATTTATATCTCTAAATGCATATGTTAATAAAAATTGACCAATTAATTTGGGATGAAACAAAATTCCTCAAAATTGCAGGTTATAAAATATAAAGTAAAAATAAATCTACACAAATTATCAACATTTCTATATGTTACCAACAAAAAAGAGTGTGAAGAAATAGAAAAAAAATTCCATTTAAAATAAATGCAAACAGTATAAAATACTTCAGGGTCTGCTTCCCAAGACACACACAGGAATTATATGAACATAATTTAAAAACATTATTCTCCTCCAAATAAAAATAGATCTAAATAATTGAAGAAATATAATGCTTAGGCTAGGCTTAGACAATTTACCAAAATTGATCATACTACTTAAATTGATTATTTAGTGTCATAACAATCAAACTACCAAATAATTATCTTACAGGGCTAGAAAAAAAATAACAAAATTAATCTGGAAGAACAAAGAACAAAAATATCAAGTGAATCAATGAAAAAAATTAAAGGAAACAAGATTATCAGTACCAAATTTCAAATTATATTACAAAATGGTAGTCATAAAAAACATTTTATATTACATAAGAAATAGAATGGTTGATAAGTGGAATAGATTAGGTATACTATATATTGAAGCAAATGAGCAGAGTATTTGGGTTAGGGGGAAGAACTTATTATTTGACAACAGCTTTGAAAACTGGAAAGTAGTCTGGCAGGAACTAGGCATAGACTACCATCTCACACTGTATATCAACATGAGTTCAAATGAGGACATGATTTATACATAAAACTTGATGTGACAAGTAAAATAGGGAAGCTTAGGAAAAATTACCTGTAATATTTTTTTTATTTGGAAAAAGTTTATGACCAAGAAAGAGGTAGAGAAATTAACTGAAGGTAAAAAGGATAATTTTACTTACATTAAATTAATAAGGTTTTAAAGGAATAAAACCAATACAGACAAAATTTAATAAAAATCTTACTTTAATCAAACACATATCTTGTTACCTAGTTTAGGGGGGAAAGTCACCTCTAATAAAAGAAAAAAATAGCAAAAATTGCTGATAAAGATCTCATTTCTTAACTATATGGAGAACTGAGTCAAAATTATAAAAAAAAAAAAGATGGGCAGAGCCCAAATGGTGAAATGAAAGCAGGAACTCACCTGAGCTCTCCCATAAATTCTTTCAGGTACTTCTAAAAAGTGAATGAGAACAAATCTTAGGGTGGTAGAATCCACTAGGAGACAGAATGTGACAGATTTCCAGCCCAGGACAACACAGAGAGTCAAAGGGTAGGATTTGTTGTCCAGGGTGGGGGGAATGCAGAGGGCACAGGCTGCATCAGCACAGACCCAACCATAGTGAAGTGGGAAAAAGCCCTGGCAAATTGAGTCGCCTGCTGCAGTAGTGATTCCCAAACCTCCCAGCACAGGACAAAGGTCTGTTAGAGCTCAGTGAAAGACAATCATAGGACCTGGGACTCTGTATGTATGTAATGGTCAGACAGCTAGAAGCCCTGTCTGTTGGTCTGTTGAACTATGTCATTTTTTCTGTCTGTATTCTTTGTCTACTTGTTACTTCCATTTATATTTTTTCTGAAGTTCAGGGAGCTGACTTTTCCCCCTGAACTAGGTAACAAGATATGTGTTTTCTTAAAGATTGTTAAACACCTTTAAGTTGCTTTCCTTTAGAAAAGCAGATCAATGAACTTGTGCTAGCAGCCATCCTGGGTGTGCTAGGGTGCTTGTTGCTACAAAGATGAAGAAAACGCTTTTGAAAAAGTACAACACCCATTACTATTAAAAAATTCAAAAGCATAGGAATAAATGGAGTCTTCCTTAAAATGATAAGTAGCATCTATCTAAAACCATCAGCAAGAAGTATGTATAATAGGGATAAGCTAGAAATATTTTCAATAAGATCAAGGGTGAAACAAGGATTCCACTATTACCCCTGTTATTCAATCTGGTACTAGAAATGTTAGCTGTAGCAATAGAAGAAGAAAAAGAAATTGAATTAATTAGAGTAGGTGAAGAAGAGACTAAACTATCACTCTTTGCAGATGATATGATGATATACTTAGAGAGTCCTAGAGAATCAAGTAAAAAATCTACCTTAGATAATAAATAAATTTAGCAAAGTTGCAGGATATAAAATAAACCCACATAAATCCTTGGCATTCCTGTATATTCCTAATGAAGCCCTGTAGCAAGAAATGGAAAGAAAGATCCCATTTAAAGTTATTGTAGACATAATAAAATATTTGGAAGCCTCCCTGCCAAAACAAACCCAGGAACTATATGAACACAATTACAAAACACTTTTCACATGAATAAAGTCAGATCCAAGTAATTGGAATTCAAAAACTTGTGAAACAGAATGTTGTAAATTAAAAATAAATAAATTTAAAATAAAAAAAGATAGTATGAGGAACAGAGAGTTTAACTTCTCTGCTTTTGTATAGGACAGCCCTGTATCAAGAATGTTCATGCTCAGTGGACTTCAGAAAAACCTGGAAAGACTTGTATGAACTGATGCTGAATTAAGTGAGCAGAACCAGGAGAAAATTGTACACAGTAACAGCTACATTGTGCAATGACTAACTTTGATAGACTTAGTTCTTCTCAGCAATGCAAGGATCTAATACAACTCCAGAAGACCTACCTTGGAAAATGCTATCCACATCCAGAGAAAGAAATTTGGAGTCTGAATTTTGATGGAAACACACTGTTTGTTCTCTCTTTTTATTGTTCTTTTGTTTTGTTTCTTCTTTCTCATGCTTCCTCCCCTTGATACTAATTCTTATTTGCAACGTGACTAATATGAAAATAATAATAATAAAAGAATGTTCATGCAAAGAAAAATAGTAGACATTAGCTAACTGATAAATGTTCAAAATATTTAGTTTTCAGAGAAAGAAATAAAAGCAAACAATAGACTTCTAAAAATGCTCTAAATCGCTAATGACTAGAGAAATGCAAATTAAAACAACTTTGAGGCATCATCTCACACTCATCAGGTTCATTAAAATGACAGAAAAAAATGAAAGCTGCTAGAGGAGTTATGGAAAAACATACACTCATGCACTCTTCTAGAACTATAAATTAGTACAATCACTCAAGAGAATGATTTGGAACCATGATCAAATGGTCTAAAACCGTTCTCCTTTTGCTCAGTAATATATCTACTTACTATATATTACCCAATACAATTTTAAAAAAAGGAACACAACCCATAGGTACATAGATATTTATAGTAGCTCTTTTTGTTTTGCCAAAGAATTAGAAATGGGGGAGATGTACATCAATTAGGGATCAGATGAACAAGTTATGTATTATCAATGTGAGGGACTACTGAAATAATAAAAGCAATGGTTTCAGAAAATCCTTGGAAGACCTGATGAACTGATGCAAAACAAAGTGAGCAGAACCAGTAAGACAATCTACACAGTATCTGTAATATCAAAAGGAAGATTGACTGTGAAAGATTTAGTAATTCAAGATCAAGATCTACCACAACTATAAAGAAGTTATAATATAAAATGGCATTGACCTTTAGAGAAAGAACTGATGGACTCAGAGCTGAAACAAATCTTTTTTTTCAGCACATGACACAAGCAGAAATATGTCTTGCATGACTAAATATTAATAATGGTCAGCTAAGTAGTGCAGTGAATAAAGTGGTAGGCCTGGAGTCAGGAAGACTCATCTTCATTAGTTCAAATTTGTCCTTAGATACTTACTCGCTATGTGGCAAGTCACTTAATCCTATTTAGATTAGTTTCTTCATCTGTAGCATAAACTACAGAAAGAAATGGCCAGATCTTTCCTAAGGAAACCCCACATGAAATCACAAAGAATTGGACATGACTGAAAAATGACCAAACAATATTTACAATCGGTTTCATATTTCTTGTTTTCTCATGGGGAAAAAGTGGAGTATAGACAAGAATGGGGAACTGAAAAGAAAAAATTAAATATATATTTTTTCAAATGCCATGATGATAGCAAAGGCTTTTGAATCAAACAACTTATTTTTGAATATTGACTCTACTGCCTTCTATCTATGTGAACTTCAGTAATTCATTTTACCTCTCTGTGACTCAGTTTGCTTAACTCCTAAATTTTTGGAGTAAACTCTAAGATTGGTTCCAGTTTATGATATTATGATCCTATGAATGTCAGAGGAATTGATATGGAGAAGAAGACCATGAACCAGATAGTACAGTTATTATAAAATCCCAGATAAATCTACAAGTTTGTACACAACACATGAAACAATAGGGAGGGAATAATATCAGTGTACTAAGATACTGGAGACAATGCCTAATGGTGGACAGAGTATTCTTATTCCCAATCAATCTCTTGAAGAATCGATTTAATCCTGTGATGGTCTGCAACCAGAAGGCCTAAAAAACTAGCCCTCCAGTTCCTAAGGGAGGAAAAGGGTAAACCATGCAAGAGAAGGTGAAAAGTATGCCATATGGGCAAAGTTGACTAGCATCTTGAATAGTCAGGAATTATGGTCACTGCTGCAACTGGCAGTTGCAATGGAGATCAAAATTAAATCACATGCAATTCTATGATACCAGAAGTTGTTGGAAGCAAGTATCTCTAGAAAATTGTGGAAGTGAAGTAATTAGTTAGAGTGAGGCATGGAAGATCTATTTAGTTTGCTAAAACTGTTTGAAATAATATCATTGTAGTCCATGATTCTTCATATTCCTCTTCCCTCTATTCACTGCCTCTCCTTAGTACGGCTTCCATGTCAGCTCCCTTAATCTGTTTCTAAAGATTTCAGTTTTGGGGTTATTTCTAAGGTGATTTTCTGAGATAAATATAGCTAACAATTGTACTGCTGATCTATGGTATTTCACTACACAAATACCACAGAGAAAACGCAATAGGGTGGAAATACCAAGGAAAGCAAAAAGGAAAGAGAAGCCAATTTCATGACTGCCATCCATATTCACCAAAACAATTTTCCTGGCTAACGACTTAAGGGACATTTTTACAAGGGGAATTATTGATTCTTTTTTTTTTCTTTTTTGGAGGGGGGTGAGGCAGAGCAATTGGGCTTAAGTGACTTGCCCAAGGTCACAAGGCTAGTAAGTGTTAAGTGTTTGAGACTGGATTTGAACTCAGGTTCTCCTGACTCCAGGGACAGGGCTCTATTTACTGTGCCACCTAGCTTCCCCCAATTGATTCATTTTTTAAACTTCGCAGAGCAAAAAGAAAATTTGGAGCCAGATATTCACTTTTCTTTTTTCTTTTTCATTTTTTGAAATTTTATTTTTTTCCAATTATATGTAAAAAAAACCTTAACATTTATTCTTTATAAAATTTTAATTTCCAAATTTTCTCACTCACTCTCCTCCACCTTCCCTAAGACAGTAAACCATTTTATATAGGTCGTATATGTGCTATCATGTAAAACATGTTTGCCTATCAATAAGTTGTGAAAGAAGAGAAAAAACAAAGGGAAAAAAAGCAGATTTAGGTAACACCATATTTGTGTCATAAAAAAAACTTGGTAGGATTCCTTCTTTGCCTGTCTTCCCTAATAGATTATATAGTATTGATAATAACTGTGCTTTAACTGTGTGATAGAATTTGAAGGCATTATTATCTTCAGTTAGCTTTTTATATTGTTTTCCATTTGGTCAATTATCCTTTTTACAGAGCTATTTTCTTCAATTGAATTTTGTACATCTTTTCCCATTTTTTTTATTCCTTTAAGGAGCTAGTGACTTTTTCCATTAATTCTCTTGCATAATACATTTTTTTTCACAATTTTTTTCTGCCTCTCTTTTTTGATTTTTAAAACTTTTTTTAGTTATTCCAGGGAGTCTTTTTGGGCCTGTGACCAATTCATATTTTTTCTTTGAGGTTTCACATGTAGGTGATTTGGCACTTTTGTCATTTTCTGAATTTATGTTTTGTCTTCCCTTTCACCATAGTAGTTTTCTATGATCAGGGCTTTTTTATTTGTTTGATTTTTGTTTTGCTTGTTTTCCAGCCTGTTATTTCATGACTTTTAAAGTTGAACTCTACTCCTGAAACACAAGGGGCACTGTCTCACACTTCCTGTGTGGATGGCAGGGGCCTGACCACTGGCTTTCTATGCCAGGATTTCTGGGGCTAGTGACCGTCCTGTTGTACTGGGATCACCTGACTTAGTCAAACTTGCTCTGGGTCAGTCAAGTCTAGTCACTAACCTGCTGTGCTGGGGCTGGAGGACTCAGAGTTAACCTGCTGTTCTGCAGACAAGTGACACCTTGATTGCTGATCTGTGCTGGCGTTAATGGCCTCCCACTGCCTTGCCCAGACACTGCCGCTTCTTCTGAGCTGTATTCTTTTACCCAAGTGAGACAGACCTTTCCTGTAGTCCTTCTAAGTTATCTTGGACTGGAAATTTTTTCACCCCCCCCCCTTTCATGGGTTCTATCTCTCCAGAATTTGTTTTCAGGCTTGATTTAAAGTTTCAAGGGAAATTAGAGAAAACACAGGCAACTTGCTGTATTTTCTCTACCATTTTGCCTCCATCTCTAAGGCAGATATTTTCTAGAAAAAAAAGATAGTAAAATTGATGTGAGGAGCTTATAAAAAGCTGAAACTGTTATGAGATTTGGCAGCATAATTATTATTTTTTCCATAATTTTTATGCGACCACTTTGAAAGGATAACAAGTCCTACATATGATTGGAGATGAGGAAGGGATTAGAAAGTCTTTCATGTGAGATAGAACTGGGAAGACCACTCCTCGCAGGAGGGTGGGAGACAACGATAAGGAATAACTAGCCTTCCCCAGTCCAGTCTAATAGCACTATACTGTTATACATTGCATAAATTTCAAAAGAGGAAATGTCATAGAGCAGGGGCATTGATTTGGGGCCCATGAACTTGTATTATAAATATTTTGATAATTATATTTCAGTTTAATTGGTTTCCTTATGTAGTCCTATATATTTTGTTTTAATTCTAAGAAGAGGTCCTTTGGTTTCACTACAGTGCAGTAGGGATCCATGACACAGTCACAGAAGATGGGAGTAGAAGTATAATAAGGAAATAGCCATAGAGAGTAAAAATTATGTTCAATCTTTCTCCTGGTCCTGTGAGTTAGAATGAATTATAGGATTGTCCTGTAGTGAAACAAGTTGCAGGGAATATAGTATGTTGAAGAAAACACTAAATTTTATTTATTTTTCTAATTTTTTTTTTTGCTTTATATTTTGGAGGGGGAAGGCTTAACCCAATTGGGTTAAGACCTAACCCAATTGGGGTTAAGTGACTTGCCCAAGGTCACATGGCTAGTTTTGTGTGTTTGTGTGTGTGTGTGTGTGTGTGTGTGTGTGTTAAGTATCTGAGGCTGGACTTGAACTCAGGTCCTCCTGACACCAGGGCCAGCTTTCTATTCACTGCACCACGTAGCCACCCCTGGTAAGTTTTATTTTAATGCCAGGAGGTAAAAGGAATATTGGTTGAAATGCTTAAGAATATTAGGGAGTTTTTTGAGAATATTATGATAGAATCTAAAAAGCAAAACAGGTTGAAATGGACTTGAGAAGGCACGAGCTTCTTTAGAATGTGAGTGAAGGCATAAGAGGACCTGATATTAGTTTATCTAATAGGATGTCATGAGCTAGGTATCTGCCCTGTCCTATCCCTACTCTCACCCCAATCAGGAACAGTGATCCCGTAGACTCAGACTATTTATTGACAAGTTGCTGCCTTTTCTACCACTACCAACCCAGGAAAGTTAATCCATTCAGCTTTGGGATTGTCCTTAAAATGGAGCTGCCTATATTAAAGGATAAACTTTAGTTGCCATGTACATGGTGACCAGAATAAGGATACAGTGAACTATACTTCCTCCAACCCAACATGCGAAGTCCCAGAAAGACATAATGTCACTTGGAGGGTTGAATAAAAATAGCAACAAAAATGAGGACACTCGTATTTTAAAACTTCCACCAAATCACTGGCTTTCAATGGTGAATAAATGGATAGACATGTAACCTCAAAGTGCTAAGGCTCTATACCACTGATCTGGACTATGATGTCTCCCAGAATCACAGTGTCTTTGTACACGTTCTATGCACCTTCTGTTACATTGAGAATAATAATTTTAAAGTCTCTACCAGGAAACTACCTCCTATCACAAAAATGTTAAGGATAAAAATACTTGCATTGGCATTTTTTGATAGAGTTTAATTCATAAAATAGATAAAATATCCAATTTTTATAAAGTGTAATAAATTAGAACCACATTAATTTTCAGCGCTGCCTGGGAAGAGTCATCTCTTTTGAAAGGATTAGCATGTATCACCAGAACCTACATTCTGTTTTTATAACTAATACAATTAAAGAATCAAACATGTATCCTATTCATACCTCTTTCAACTATATCTTCTGGCATATCATTCAAATAAAACTCTTTTCTCCAAAATAATTATAATATCTCTTGATTACCACATATAATGACACTTTATTGATTCCTATAATTCTTACCTCTCTGTATCTTTTGTCTCTACTTTGTCACCCTAGCAACATCACTATTCAGCCCTTTTGTCATGGTGGAGAACACTCTTCTCCTTGACACTCTCTTTTCTCCAGTTTTTTGTTTGTTTGTTCGGGTTTTGGTCCAAATTCTTTCTCCTGGTTTCTCCTCCTGCTAGTCTAGCCACTGCTTCTCTAACCCTTTTCTGATGCCCCTTTCCACAAAGTTTCACTAAGTTTCTGTCCTTGACACTTCTCTCTATTTTTTTTTAATAATTCATCAGCTCCCATGACTCCAGTTATCTCTTCCCAGGTGATTTTAAACATTACTTATCTATCCCTAACCTCTCTCCTGTACTTCAGATTCACATGTCTAGCTGCCTATTGGACATCTTGAAGTAGTGGTCCCTTATATATCTTAAATTTAACTTTCATAAAACTGACCATATTCTCCATACAAACACCAGAAAACTGAATTCCAACACTAGAATGTCAAATCCATCAAAGCAATTTAAAAAATCTATACATAATAACAGTGAAGAAGGCACTGCCATCCCCAAGCCTTCCCGCTGCTAGAGCCTTCCCACAAACAAATATCAAGTCAAAAATAGACTAGAAAAGTGATCTAACAACAACAAAAAATTATAACAATGGCATGAGAAATCAAGATGCAAACTCAGAAGAAAACAACAATGTGAAAACAGCTACAACTCAAGCCTAAAAAAAAAAAGCTAATTGGACCCCAAACCAATAAAAATTCCCAAAATAATTAAATAAAGAGGAAGAATTAGGAAAATAAATGGATGATATAAAAATGATAAAAGAGAATTAACAGCTTGGTTAAAGAGGCACAAAAAATACTGAAGAAAATAACACCTCAAAAAACAGAACTGCACCACTTATAAAAGAGACAAAATAAAATTCACTGAATTTCTAACGGACTTTAAAACTGTGTATACCCCTTAACCTAGAAAAACCACTATTAGATCTTCATCCTAAAAAGATTAAAGAAAAAGGGAAAGAGCATGTACGTTTAAAAATATTTATAGTAGTTCTTTTTGTGATGGCAAAGAATTAGAAATTGGAGGGATACCATTCACCTGGGAAATGGCTGAACAAGCTGTGGTACATTATTGTGTTGGATAACTATTGTGCTATAAAAAATGATAAGCAGCATGATTTCAGGAAAAAAAAACAAATAAACATTAGTAGACCTATATGAACTGATGCAAAATGAAGTGACCACAATTAGAAGATCAATGTGCAGAATAGCAGCAATATTATAGGATGATCAACTGTGAAAGATTTACCTACTCTGATTAATACAATGATCAAAGACAATCAAAAGGACTGTTGAAAAATTCTCTCTGCCTCTAGAGAGAAATGAGTAACTCTAAGTGCAAATTAAAATATAATTTTCTTGCTTTTAATTTTTCTTGGTTTTTTGTGACATGGATAATATGGAAACATGTTTTGAATGATTCCATGTCTATAATTTATATTATATTATATTACACTCCTTTTCAATGGGTGGAGGAGGGGCTGGAGAGGAGAAAATTGGAGCTCAAGATTTATGAAAAGCATGTTAAAAAACAATATATTTTTAAAATTTATATATATATATGATATCCTTACCTTTTCCTTTCTTTTTTTGTCATGGTTTTCATGTTCTCTTATGATTTTTAAATTTTATTTGATCTGTGTTCTTGGTAAGTTTTTACGTGAAGTGTCTTACATTTTTTTTATTCCAGTCTTTTAACTGTCTTCATATTTTTATCTTCTCATTGAATCGTAATTTCACTTTGGTTTCTTCAAAATTTTAAGGATATTATTATTTGGGTAAGGTTTTGCATCTCTTGTATTAAAATGACATTTTCTTTTCAATTGTCTCCTCTATTATAATGTTTATGTCTTTTCTAATTCTTTCCTCTAAGTACTTTCATTTCATTTTTATAATTTTAATTCAAAAAACAATGCTTTATCTCTTCTAAGAATTTTAATTGACTTTTTGACCAATATTTTTTTTTCCTTGAAGGATTTGTTTATATTGTTTTGGAGTTATTCTCTCTTCAAGGGTTTGTATCTTGAGTGTGCTTGGCACCCACCATATGCTGGAGCAAACTTAACATAGCTTAGGTAGCCAGTTGTTAAATTTCCAACGTTAGTATTTTGTAATGTTAAGGGAATTTGAAGATCTTCCCCGCCCCTTAACGGGCTTCACTTGGAGCCCAGCAAGGGAAGCTTGATCAGAGGAGGCTTGTTTTTCAGGAAGGCACATCCTTTTTGTTACTTTGTAATTAGGCAGTGGGTCATGAAAGTTGTGATGTTCTCTGACCCTGGAGAAAGCTATATATACCCTGAGGTGAGGTTTTGCTTTGGGTCTCATTGACAGGAAGAGTCGTGTGATTTGGCCAGATGAGACTCTGGGCAGCCAATGAGCCCCCAGCTTTGAAAACACAGATGTTGCTGCTTCTTTCACAGATAACTAATACTGCATGTATGTAATGATCACACAACTAAAGCCCTACCTGTCTGTTGAATTGTGCTATTTTCTCTGTATTTTTTGTCTTCTTGTAACCTGTGCAAGCAGCCATCCTGAATATGCTAAGGTGCTTGCTGTTGCACATTTACACCTCCGAAATTTGAAAAAAAAATACAAATTAGGGCTGGATTTATTGTTTCACTTCTCTTGACTTTAGAAACAATGAGGAATTATTAAAAATGCAGATTGAAATTAAATACGTGTGTTGTTGTTTTTCAAAGAACTGTTAAACAGTAAATATTTATTGGCCCATCCCTACTGGGCATCATAATAAAACTTTATAATGGAATACTTTTTTGTTTACTCATTCTTGAAGTCTAACTTCCAGAATTGTCAATCTGTAATAAAGCCAAACGTTTGGCCCTTCTTGAAGGAATCTGGTAGCTGGATTCGTTTCTGCTTCATACTGTCTTTGGGGTGTGCTTCTCTTTTCTCTGAGAGACAATCCAGACCAAGGCATTGCCAATTTTCAGTGTGCTCTAAAAACGCTGTCCTAGAGTTAAAGTGAGTCCCAGTAAGCTACCCGGATGTTTCTGCAGTTCAAATGGGAAGAACTTCAGGTGTAACTGTAGTTAGGCTTTCTGAGGCAGTTATCTCAGATACATCTCTTCCAGTGGGACTTTTCACAAGACACATAAAAGGAATTCCATTCTCTGGAGGGGTGGAACTGGGGGGTTTTGATTACAGAGAAAATCACTCCTATTGGGGGATCTGGGAGTGAGTAACGTTGCTACCTACATGAGGGTGGGGGCAGTCAAGAGATGGTCCTCATCAGACCAAATAATTTCTACCCCACAGAATGGATAGACATCAATCAGTATATATGTACTTGGTTTATTTAATTACACATCTACATAATAAAAAGGAGAAAAGACCACACTATACTTCCCACCCCTCACTGTGAAAATCTCCTAAGTCTCCTGACAAACAAAAGAAGAAAAGTCTAAGCCAACTTTGCATTCAAGCTAGTCAAAATAATCTACACCACAAAGAAAACAAAAGTTTTATGAGGGAGTTAAAGTTCTAAGGGTAAACTCTATGAGGAAATTTCTCTAGATAGACAAAATTAGCTGTGGATAGTTACAATCGTACTCTAGGCTCTTGTGAGACTGCAATAAGTCCCCTTTGGGATTCAGGAAACTGGAATGTCATAGTAATTTCTTCTCTAGGTTGATGTCATTACCAAAGCAGACTTTGTTGGTTCTGTCTTCTGGGGCTTAGAATCAGTCTCCACGATAGCACTAAATATTTCTTTCAACTTGGTTTCACTGTGTCCCACTTTTAAGAGACACTTGCTTGACCTGCTTTTAAATGATGCACTGCAATTAATGGCGAAGGCTGAGGTGCCAATAAGCAAAAATATTGATATAACACTTCAAGATTACTGTTGAGTGTTTAGTAAATAGCTCATGATAATATATTGACTTCATGCTTCACAGTGACAATGGTTGGTTAAAAATTAGAATTGGTTATAAGACTTATTCAATCTAGTTGTTTACACCTTAATGACTTGGAATATGAAAGGAAGATTGAGATAAGTGTTATTAACAAGCTAAATCCAAGAGGATTTGGGGAATTTCCACTGGGGTGGGGGCAAATGAGAAAGGAGGAGGATCTATCATTCAGGCAAAAATAGGGTAAGCAGGTATCTAATAGAGATCCTTCTTGTCATATGGGGATAAATATACTTACCCTATTGAAAAAATCAAATAAAATAATGGATATGAAAATGAAAAAAAAAATGAAGTGTTGTACAAGTGTAAACAAGAGAACAGGTAAGGAAATTCTCTCTACCAAAGCAGGCAGAGTAACAACTCT
Organism: Petaurus breviceps papuanus; assembly: GCF_028583685.1. Lineage (NCBI taxonomy): Eukaryota > Metazoa > Chordata > Mammalia > Diprotodontia > Petauridae > Petaurus > Petaurus breviceps. The sequence goes on from NW_027185791.1 coordinate 7,356,574, forward strand.
TCTACGGTTTATCATTCGGGAAAATTCCCCAGGCCCTTGAACCCAAACACCTAGATCAGGAATTGGAGAGAAAACTGGAGTTGAAGCTAGGAAACCTAAGTTCAAATTCTACTTCAATTTCTTAATAGCTACATGACACTAGGTGTCACTTCATCTTTCTGTGCCTCAATTTTCTCTTCTGTAAAATGGGGATGATAATAATGGCATGTGCCTTACAGGGTTGTGGCATGGAACACATGGGATTATGTATGCATGTTTCTTTGTAAAACGTAAAGTATAAATGCTAGGTGTTGTTGTTTTTATTCCTGACCCAAAGAGTAACTGGTTCTCTGTCCTCTGTACCATATACTTTCTCAGGCTCTTACTGCAATAGAACCCTGACCACTGCTCAGGAATACCAAGTGAAGGGATTCTTGCATTAGGTGGGAGGTGAGGCTAAATGAGCTCTGAAGCTCCTTTTGACACAAAGATTCTATAATTCTACCTGACACAGACATCAATACAACAAATTCAAGAATGAACTAGAGAGGCCCACTGAACACTAATCAGTCCAACCTTCTGTGCAACCTGGAAATTGTCCAGAGGAATAGAACAATTCCATCAGTGTCACCTACAAGGCATACTTGGCAATAAATGGCAAGACAAGATCATCCAAAATGAGTTCCTGGAGAAGAGCCTGAACAGCAGCATCCAAGTCAGGCTGGTAATAATTCAGTTCCACTGGGTTGGTTATCTATGGCAGGCTAGAGAAGTGGCTGCTCGGTGCCTAGGGAAAGTAATGCAAAAAAAATAGAAGAAAGACTGCAAGACTGCCCTGCAATCTGATTTCAAGGAACACAGGTCTGTGGATATTGACAAATAGCAAAAGTCAGAGGCCATTTTCTGAGCAATCATAAATGAGGTGGTTCATTAAGAGAGGTCAAGGCCTTAAAGCCTGAAGTACAGAGAAAAAAGCACTGGATTAAGAGTAAGAAAGCCTGGGCTTGAATTCTAGGTCTGTTATTTACTTTCTGTGTGACCAAAAAGCAAATCATTTCCTCTTTCTGTGTCTCAGTTTCTTTATCTGTGAAATAAAGCAAGTAGACTATATTGCTTCCAAGGGCCCTTCTGTTCTGTGTCTATCACTATATTATAATTAATTCTATTATTTCAGGTGATTTAATTAGTATCGATTCTCACAGATTGCCACACTACTTTATTCATTGTGAGTGACTAAAGCAAAAAAAATGAAAGAACCATCATCTGGTTGCCAGCCTTCTTCTAATAAGCTCTCTAAAAAGCAAGAGCAGTTTTTAAATAACAAACCCATAGCCTTTCACTCGGAGGATGGTGAGATTTAGTGACAGAAGGGCCCTTAGAGATGCTTAGGAAAATACTTTGTATAAAGTGTGATAGTATATAGAATGAGACTTTTATTTTCTACAAAGAAATTAAGGATATTTGTTTTGCTTGACTATGGATATTTGTTCCAAAAATTTGTTTCCCATTGAGATGAGGGAGAAAAATAGATTCCTGTTAACTGAAACAAACACAAGTTGGAATGGTGCTGCAATTAGGAGATACATATTTTCAGATGAAGTCACTACATCATTAATTTTACTTAACTGATTTACTTTGTTATGCGAGACCTCTTATGAATAGTAAGTTAGTTCCAAATGTCTATAATGTAAAAACAAAACATATTAGTAAAACTTTGTGATTTTTTTTTAAAAAGTACTATAGCATTGCTTCAAGGACTAAAAGGATCACTTCCACAATACTATGAGGCCAGGGGCGGCCAGGTGGCTCAGCGAGTAAGAGCACCGGCTCCAGTGTCCGGATGACCTGGGGATCAAATCCAAGCTCAGACACTTAGCATCCACCCAGAAATTGGTGGCATTATCTCACAGTGTAATTACCTGGCAGCGTAACCTTGAGCAAGTTACTTAACCCCAATTGCTTAGGGCAGCCAGGTGGCTCAGCGAGTAAGAGCACCAGCTCCAGTGTCAGGGTAACCTGGGGGATTGAATACGGGCTCAGATACTTAGCACCACACTCAGAAATAACTGGCCATGTAACCTTGAGCAAGTTACTTAACTCCAATTGCTTAAAAAATACTATTAGGCCTAAGAATAGAAATTTATAATAATAGATCCTATTAACACTGACTAAAACTATTAAATTACCTAAATCATAAAAGGAATAATTCAAAGAAATGTATAGACAGTTCTTTTTCCTGCTTAGCTTTTTAGTGGAGATATGGGAATTAATAGCCAACACTTTAAATGATCCCAAAATGCTATCTAAAATCCAAACCCCAGACAAACAAAAACCATATTTAAAAACCAAAAGCTCTTCTGCAGAATGAAAATCATGGATGTCATCACAATTTCTGAGGACCAAACACTGAAGAGCATGCCAAGGGTACTAAAGATCCAAATGATGACCATAATTAGACTGCTGCATTTTACCAGTGGTGACTTTAATTCAATGTGTCATCAGAAATAGCTATCATCCAGAAAAGGTATTATTAGAAAAGGAGCTTGGATAGTTGTAAGGTGAAAACAATAAACATTTCAAATTCTGGATTAGAAGCTTTTTAATATGAAAAGATTGGAGGCAGTATGGTATAACTCAGCCTTTCTTAACCTTTTTGTAGCATGAACTCTTTTGCTACTCTATTGGAACTTACTGACCCTTGTCAAAATATTGTTTTTAAATGCATAAAATAAAATATGCAGGAGTATAAAAGGAAACAAATGTATTCCAAAACAGTTATAAATATATTTTAGAAGAAAATTTATAGACTGTAGGTTAAGAACTCCTATTATAGCTACCAGCCGGACTTGGATGCTGTTGTTCAGGCCCTTCTCTAGGAACTCATGTTGAATGATCTGGACTTGCCGTTTTATTGCTAAGTACGCCTTGTAGGTGACAATGACGGAATTGTTCTATCCCTCTTGACTATTTCCAGGTTGCACAGGTTGGACCTGACTAGTGTTCAGTGGGCCTCTCTAGCTCATACTTGAATTTGTTGTATTGAGGTTTGTGTTAGGTAGAATTATAGAATCTTTGTGTCAAAAGGGGCTTCAGAGCTCATTTAGCCTCACCTCCCAACTAATGCAAGAATCTCTTCTGCAAGTATTCCTGAGAAGTGGTCAGGATTATATTGAAGTAAGAACCTGAGAAATCATATGGTATAGAGCATAGAAAACAAGTCACTTGATGTCAGGAATCATCATCATCATCATCACCATCAACGTTATCATTATCATCTAAGAGTCATAAGACCTAAATTCTTATTTTTGATACCTGTGTGATTTAAGACAAAGCTCTTAATCCCTCTGTATATCTGTTTCCTCATTCTAAAAGGAAAGGGTCTTATGTCATGACCTCTAAGTTAACAACTAGTTCTCTATCTATATTATCCAATGACAAAACTTAGGGGAAAAACTTCATAGCTAAATTTTGTATGGAGGAAAATATGGTCTACTCACATAGAATGAGCCAGTGCTGTTGACTTGAATTCTGTACTAGTGGAGGTAATATTAAACTAACAGAAATTACATAGATGTGAAAGAATTTAATGATAACCTCTTGAAAATATATTCTGAGGTCCTCAAATATAACTTTATGTATATTTAAGTTTAGTAAAATGAAATTTGGGAATCTATAAGTATAAAGTGAAAAATGACAGAAACAACTAGTTTTTAATTTCTTTAACTAAGAGAGTAGCTTAGGTGCATTTTGTTTTAAAAGATGGTCTTAGTAATAGAAAACAATCTATAACAAAAATAGTATTTAGATAGTGTTTTGAGGTTTTCAGTTGGCTTTTTCTATATCTCATTTGATCCCCAAAACAAATTTAAAAATCTACATATGACAATATAACAATCTACATATAACAATATAATCAAATTAAAATAGTTCAGTTTTAAGATTAATTAAAGGAGTCTCTTATTACAAATTTTGTTTTAACATGGCACAAAACCGGATTCACCTAACAATTACATAGATGGCAGAAATATAAACAATGGATAGAAGTTGCAAAGTCCTGATATATAGGAAACCTTAAAAATTACACCTTCCAAATTAGTCAGTGCCTTCTCTCCTGAGTCCAGATGATTGATTACCAAGTGTTTTGTAGGGAAAATTCTTTAGGGATAGGTTTGCTTAGATAACTTCTGGAATGAAGGAATGAAAAAGTATTTATTAACTGATTGGCATATGTTACACACTGTCCTAAATTCACTCTCCATCCATTTTTTTGTGATCCTCACCAGCTGCCCTGCCACCCTGAAAAAACCTCCACCCTGAAGTCCTTCTCTTCTGAATTGTGATTGTGTAACTAGATGACCATTTCAGGAGAATCTTCAGGATTGTTCCACTTCACTTTCAACTTTGCATTACTTCCTACTGCTCACCAGTTATCTCACTTCTGCATGTCTGCTCTTCCTCTCATACCTTCCCTTCAACTTCCCATTTATATATTTTCTTTTCCAATTAGAATGATTTTTTTCTGGTTTTGTTTTTGTTTTTTAGAATATTTTACTTTTTTTCTCAATTAGATGTAAAACTAATTTTTAAAGTAATTTTTGAGTTCCAAATTCCCTCCTCCCCTCACTTCTTGAGAAGGTAGGCACTTTCATATAGATTATACATGTGCAGTCATGCAAAAAAAATAAATCCAAATTAACTATGCTGCAAAAGAAAACAGACAAAAATGTAGGAAAACAAAGTTTTTAAAGTATACTTCAATCTGCCATTTAGAGACCACCAATTCTTCCTCTGGAGGTGGATAGCATTAAGTCTTTCAAAATTGTCTTCTACAACAATGTTGTATAGTTGTTGTATAGTGTTGCTAAGAATGGCAGTTGTTGTCCTTCATGCTCACAGAAAAACAAAATGGCACCACTGTTGGGGTCAAGGTACAATGTGTCCAAATGGGCCGATCAGACTAATATGAGCTCAGAAAACTACCGCAGATTAGGCACAAATAGTCCATATGACCATTTGGAGTGGACAGATTTCTAAATGTTTTCATCTCACATTTCTTTTGAGTTACTGCAATTCTGCTTTGCTCAGAGAGTGTAATACCTTCTTTGATGCCAAAATACTGCCATGGTGAGTCCTGTGCCAGTATCTGTCATGGCTCATCAATTCCAAAGTTCTCCAGAGAGACATTGAGAGTGTCTGTATCACTTTTTCTGATCTCTCTGTGAGTGCTTACCCCATGTGAGATCTCTATAAAAGAGTCTTTTAGGCAAACATACATTTGGCATTTTAAAAATGTGGCAGCATGTCCGAGTTGTGCTCTCTGCAGTAGAGTTTGAATGCCTGGCAGTTCAGCTCAAGAGAGGACCTCAGTGTCTAGCACCTTATCTTGCCAGGTGATCTTCAAAATCTTCCTAAGAAAATTTCAAATGGAAGCAATTCAGTTTCCTCTCATGGCTCTGGTTTACTGTCCTGGATTCACAGATCTGCAACAATGAGGTCAGAAAAACAGCTCTGTAGACTTTCAGTCTGGTAGAATTCCTCTTCTCTCCACACTTTTCTTCAGAGCCTCCCAAAAAATGGCCTGGCTTTCTCAAAGCACACCTCAGTCTCATCATCTCTGTACATATCTCTGGAAAGTGTACTGCCAAGGTAAGTGAACATATTCAAAGCATTCAAAATTTCTTCATTTACTGTAACCTTTGGTTTCACATATGGATGATATAGAACCAGCTGGTGGAGAGCATGTTTTCTTAGTGTTAATTGTCAGGTCAAAATTAGCACAAACGACAGAGAATCAACCATATTTTGTTGCATCGCAGCCTCTGAGATAGTACACAATCATCTGAGAACAAAAAGGCGGGCACTAGTTCTCCCTCCTCTTGAGTCTTGGCTTGCAGCCTTTTCCAGCTAAATAATTGAGCATCAGTGTGGTAACTGACTTCAATGCCATTTTTTTCTCCTTTTTCAGGGTATCTGACAACATCGCTAAAAAAGATTATGCAAAAAAGCATGGGAGCAAGCACACGGCCCTGCTCCGCTCCCTTTCTGCTCAAACTTCCCATGGCAGAAGAGCTTTTGCATGTCGTTTTAGGCTCCTCTTGTGTGACAAAACTCGTGCTGTTGATCCTATTTCAGCTGAGACTGGCAAGGCTGAGGTCCATCGCTCATACAAAAGCTGATTGAAATCTTCTGGGTTATATGTCATGAGAAAGTTATCCCACAGGAATTCAAGGATGATATCTTCATCCTTATCTATAAAAGAAAGGGAAATAGGTTGTCCTATAACCATAACAGGGGGATCCCTCTCGTTTAGTCAATGCCAGCAAAAGTCTTGCCAGAGTCCTCCTCAATAGGTTGATCCTTCGCCTGGTAGATGCTCATTTCCTTGAGAACCAGCATGGCTTCAGAAATGGCTGAGGAACATTTGATACAGTCTTTGCTACCCCCAACAACTCCAGGAGCAAAGCCAAGAGGGGAACAGAGGTCCGTACTTAGCATTCTTTAATCTGACCATGGCCTTTGATACTTTCAGTTGTGAGGGCTTATGGAAGATCATGGCAAAATTTGGTTGCCCACAGAAGTTCATGAGTATTGTATGTCAGCTTCATGACTACATACTTTCCTAGGTTCTGGTTAATGGATTTTGCTCTCATGCTTCCCCAGTCACAAATTTTTGAGAATGCCTAAGTCACAGAATATAAACTGTTTGAGGGAAGGTATTATCTAATTGTTCATATTTATATTCTCTCTCTCTCTCTCCATTAGTTTAGTAAAGTTTGCACTTTCTAAGTTACATATTGTTTGTATTCTTCTAGAATTTGTATTTCTTTTTTTAATGTCTTGCCTCATTTCTTCTAGTCGTTCTTATAGTCCCTTTGGGAAATCCATCATTTCCTTTGAGTCACTACCTGAAGCTACTATCACAATGCTGTCTTTCTAAGTTGAATTTGGAGGCATTTCTGGATCACTAGTTTTCATAGTGGTCAGTGTTTTCTTTAGTTTACTCATCTCTGCAACTTTAGTTTCTTCTTTTTTTTTCTTTTTGGAAGGGGGAAGGCAGGGCAATTGGGTTTAAATGACTTGTCCAAGGTCACACAACAAGTAAAGTGTTAAGTGTCTAAGGTTGGATTTGAATTCAGGTCCCCCTGACTCCAGAGCCAGTGCTCTATTCACTGTGCCAGCTAGCTGCTCCTCAACTTCAGTTTCTTAACTAAGGCTTAATGTTAGGTCAAGTCCCCGATTTCTTCTCTCCTTTTTGGTGGAGTAGGTGTATTGTTTGAAATTGCACTTTATCACTTGGGCTCCTGTGCTAACCTCTCCCACCTCAGTTCTTGTTTCTCTGGATATTTAAGGTTTGGAGTGCCAAATCATAAGGGACCTCTGTGATATTTCAGGACGGAGTGGCAAAGATCTCAGATCGCTAGGATATTCATCTTAATAAGGCCATGCCCTCACTAGTTGCTCCTATTTCTTATGGCTTCCAAGGTCCCCACTCTGACTTTTTGACAACCCAGGCTTTTTCTGGGGAGTTTTCTACACTTACAGCCTCCAGATACAGAGACCAAAAAAGTACATTTCTCATCATCTCTTGTGACATTGGGATCCTTTGAACTTGTTTTCTTGAGCACAGTTATTTCTTTGCTGGTGACTTTTTGGCTATTGACCTAACAGTCAGTCTGGATGTAGAAGTCACTGTAAGTTTTTTTTTTCATTATTAGTTTTTTTGATCATTATTCAGCTTAGTATGATTTGGGGGGGGGGGGAGCGTTGCTGGATTAGGTGTGGGAGAGGTGATATACCTGCCTTCATTCAGGCAGCCATCTTTGTTTGAAATAATATTCCATTACATTATTATATCATGATTTGCTCAGATACCTCATAATTCTTGGGCAGCAGTTGTTTTTTCCAAGTTTTGTTATTACAAATACAACTGCAACATTTTTTTTAAGATAGGTCTTTTCGGGGCAGCTAGGCGGTGCAGTGAATACAGCACCAGCTCTGGAGTCAGGAGGACCTGAGTTCAAATCCAACCTCAGACATTTAACACAAAAACTAGCTGTGTGACCTTGGGCAAGTAACTTAACCCTGATTGCCCTCCAAAATGCAAAAAAAGGTCTTTTCCAGCTATAAAGTGCATACTTTAAGATGCTAGAGAAGGATCATTGGTTCTATAAACAGACTGAATTTTTCTAGCATGACTCATTTCACATAAATTTAATTTTTCATATTTTATGAGCTTTTTCAATTTGATGATAATATTTAAGAGTGATTTTAATTTAAATATCTTGTTTACTCATGATATTGAACATTTTTTCACAGGGTTACTGTCATTTACATCTCTCTTTTTTTGCATAACAAATTATATGAAGTATTTATTTTAATAAAAATCTTTAAACACTCCTCAAAGACACAAGGATTTAAAGATATTTCCAACACCCTTCCTCCCAAGATTCACATGAAAATTAAACACAATACAAGAAAAGAGAAAAGAATCATTATTGAAAAAAGGACAGATGAAGCAAATTCTGTATATGGGCTTATTGTATTCATTCTACTTCGGGACTCTCTTTCTGGTTCTTGAATGAGTTTGAGTTCCCTTCAATATATTTTGATGTGAAATTTCCACTTCTGCACCTGATGCTATGCTTTCCTCTATCTATTTCTTTCACTTCTTTGGTCCCATTTTTGTTAGTAAATCTCCATTTTCCAAGATACACAAGTCCAGTTTGCCATCATCCTTATTTCCTGTAGCCTTTAGCCTTGCAAAAAAATTTCTCATAAATTCTGATAATGAGGTTTTTCTGTGTAGCCCAATAATTTCACTTTTTCCATATACTTACCAGTTTCATCTGGTTTGTTTTTCTCAGGAAAACACTTATCCATCAAACTTGCAATATTTTCTCAGTAGCTAATTTTGGAATCTCTGACATAGTTAGGATCTTTCAAATTGTCCTCCCAAGGGAGATGGCCACTAAGCCACTGGATCATGCAGTAACCTAGTATTTCCAAGTCACCCTGTCTTGATGGAGCCATACCCTTATGTGCATTAACACTTGTATACTCAATGGTTCCATCATGACACCTTTTAGGGTCTTCTTTGTATTCTTTGTGAACTCCACCTGGATAATACCGGTAAGTGACTCCATAATCTATTAAATACACCTGGTCAGGACTCTTGTAGTTCAGTAGAAGATTTGAGGCTTTGATATCTCCATGTACATATTCATGCTCATGGATATATTCCAGAATATCCCGTATTCTTAAGTTTAGCTGCAAGACAGCTTTTGGTGAAAACCTTTTGGCATTAGCTTCATACAATTTCTGAAGATCACTTCCAAAGCGATCCATTACCACAAACCTATAACCGTTTCCATTTTTATCGTGTAGTCCAGAACCCCAATACTTAGGAACACCCAAGTACTTCAGTTTATGGGAACGAATCCGCTTTTGAATTAGCTCTGGTTTAGCAGCTCTCTGGTAGAACTTTAATTCTTACAAAGAGGTCCATTGTCACTTGGTTCAACTTTTATAACACAGGGGGCATCACTGCCAAATGACTTTGAAGAATTAGTATCAGCGAGATACATGCAAGCAAAACCACCTTGGCCAATTGATTGTCCTACTTTCCATTCCTTTTTGGTCAGGTCAATTACAACTTCCCCTTCTGCAAACTGTCCTGCTACCTTTCTCCATGCTGGACCTTTTTTTGCAGGTTGTGATGTTTTCACAGGAGGCATTTTTACTGAAACCACGACGCTGGAGGCTCCTTCGCAGACTAAACTTCCCACCACTTCAACCGACACCGGATTCCCCTAAATCTCTTTTTTTGAAAACTCTTCAGATCCATAAATATCAAGCAACAAAGAATGATAAATTACTAGTGACCATCTGAAAGATTGCTCTAAATCATTAATAACAAAAGAAAGATAAATAAAATATTTTTGAAGTTCCATTTCATGCATAACAAGTTGGAAAACCGGAGAAAAGGTGAGAATATTCAATCAATATTGGAGATGTTCAAAACACAGGAAAAGTATATTACTATTGGATAAACTGTATAATGATCTTTGCTTTCTGGAAAACAATTTATATTATACTAAAAAGATGATTAAAATATTCACATCCAACCGCTGGCATATATTTTCTACATTTCCATCTCCTTAACTTCAAGATACAGCTCCAAATCCCAGCTTCCATAGAAGACCTTTTTGCCCTCTCGCTTCTATTGAAGATTGCCTTTAATCCACGATGTATGTATTTTGGATGCACATGTGTTTTCAAGTTGTCTCCACCATTAGAATGAGAACTCCTTGAGAAAAAAAAAAACTTTTTACCTTTCTTTGTATCTTTAGATCCTAACACAGTACCTAAAAACATAGTAAATGCTTACTAAATACCTCTTAACTGCAAAGAAATTAAAGAGGTCAAAGATAGAGATCTCATGTAGAGCCAATGCTTTAAACCAGTACTTTGGTTAGAGCAAAGAAGTGAAAAAACAAAACAAATGCCCCATCGTTAGGGAATGACCAAACAAATTCTTATACATGAATTTGAGTATGGTGTTAAATGTGTACATTATTCTCAGAATTTTCACATTGTTCACTAGTTGATATAGTGTAGGCATCATCAAAAAATGCTTTTCTACTGCCTTGTTGATGACGATGATGAAGAAGATAGCCAATGTTTCTAGAGAAATATACAAATATTATCTCATAGTTTATATATTCCTATATTTATGTGAGAACTTTTTTGTGGTTTCTTTTATGTAAATTCTTTAGGGTAACTCCCAGATATTTTGTGCATTTCATGACTATTTGATTTTTAATTTATTATCCCTCTTTTTTTCTTAAAAATATGCATGATTACTGATACCAAGTTCTGTAATTCATTTTGTATCTTTCTACTTTGCAAAAAGCAATTAATTCCCTCTTTTTTTATTCTCTAGTGTTTTGTAAAGAAAGTATCATATACCCTACATATGGAGATAATTTTCCTCAGCTTTGCCAGTTTCTGATCACATTAATTTATTTTTTTTCTCTTTGCTAAAACTATCTTTTCTACTATTTCAAAAAATTAAAGAGGCAATGAGAGACTTTACTTCACCCCCTTTTTTGGGATAGCCCTCGGTGTTGTTGATTTAGATATAAAGAATGTCAGTTTTTAGCTTTAGATAATTTCTTTCAAGGATCATATCATTATTATTTTTTTTAATTTTTGACAAAATACATATTTTTATTTGTCAAAAATATTGTATGTATCTAGTAATATAATCATGTCATTTGATGTGTTATTCATATGGTTTATTATCTTAATTGTATTTCTATTGTTTGCCCATACTTATTATGCTTTGGGATATATTCTTGTATTTTTTTGTGGGAATTATATTTAATAGTTTGGGGCCAACATTTAACACTACTAGTGGCTAATTTTTGTCTTTCTTTGTTTCATCTTTCCCTGGTTCTTGAAATAGGACCCTATTTTATCTAATAGGGATAAAATAAAATTACTTAGCTAATTTTTAAATGACTTCGCTTGGATATTATTTTAATAATAATTTAACAGGACTTACTTCTACATCTTTGTAGACCTATTGTTTCCAAATTGTGGCAGATGACACAAACATTCAGCTCCTATATTTGAAATTAAATTATTGAAGTTGTCTCTTCTGTATTTTCTTAATTTAGGGATTTATATATTTGTACAGGTCATTGATTATGTTATATTTAGTTTTGTTGTCATATAAATCAGTAAAATCGCCTTCGATAAATTGGTTATTTTTGTCTTAATTCTTGTGTTATCTTCCTCTTTTCATTTTGTATTTTGGTAATTTACGTTCTATAGATCATTTTTAACAAGTTGAATTAGGTGTGATCTTAAATGTCATTAGTTTCAAAAATAAATATTAATTTGGTTTAATACTTCAATTACTTTATTTTATTTTGTCTGATAATTTTCAGTTCTCTCTCTCTCCTCTTTCTTCTATCTCTGTCTCTCTCTGTCTGTCTCTGCCTCTATCTCTGTCTGTTTCTGTCTCCCTGTCTCTCTCTGTCTCTCTGTTTCTCTCTCTGTCTCACTCTGTCTCTGTCTCCCTATCTCTGTTTCACTGCCTCTCTCTGTCTGCCTCTCTCTTTCTCTGTCTCTGTCTCTTTCTCTGTCTCTCTCTGTCCCTGTCTCTCTCTGTCTCCATATCCATCTCTCTCCCGCTTCCTCTCTCTCTCTCTCTCTTTCTCTCTCTCTCTGTCTCTCTGTCTATCTCTCTCTGTATGTCTGTCTCTCTGTCTGTCTCTCTCTCTCTGTCTCTGTCTCTGTCTCTCTGTCTCTGTCTCTCTCTCTGTCTCTCTCTGTCTCTCTCTGTCTCTCTCTCTCTCTGTCTCTCTCTCTCTCTCTCTCTCTCTCTCTGTCTGTCTCTCTGTCTCTCTCTCTCTCCAGGACATTGTGAGGTGCTTTTTGCTTCTACCTCTATAAACTGTCTCTTCAATTAATCATTCCTTTCTTTTTCCCTCCCGTTTTAAATAAAGGTATTCAGGGATATGGCTTTTCTTCTGACGACTATGTTAGAGATTAATCTTATAAATTATGGTATATTATCCCCCATTATAACTTCTTTTTTTTATTCAGTGATTTATTTTTTGATGATCTTATCCATTTAGGAGACTTTTTTTCTTTATGGCTAAATTTTTAAAATGTGTTCTCTATTATAAATGATTTGTTTAAGATTTCTGGATTTAAGTCTTGTTTTTGAGTTGTTTATCTCCTAGAGCATGACTACATTTTGTTAAACTCCCATGGAAGCATAAAACAAATATATTCTCCAAGATTCCCATTCATTAGTCTCCATGGTTGAGCAAAAGACATTTATTCTTTCCCCTTTATGTTCAGTTCTCTATATGTCTAATTGTTTATCATTCTCTTCTATTTTTAAGCTCTATTAAAATGTTGCCAAAATCACATATATTTAGTAGATTATACACAGTAACTTTTACATTTCAAACAAATTTATCCTTAAGAATTTGGTCATAATTCCATTGGGGGATGTATGTGCATTTATGTATGCATATATATGCCCAAATGTGTTTATATAGTACATATATCCTATATAAACATGTGTGTATATGCAAATATATGTTTATACATATATACACATCTGTATGTCTATGACTGTGTGTACATAACTGATGGACCTCAAACCTATCTGTGAATTAGAAGAATTCTACCCCACACTTGTGAAGACTTCACTCAGAAGAATAGGTAGATGGGAATAATTTATTTCAACAGTAATGAAGGCAATGAAAGCAGATTTTTTTAGAGTATTTAGAGCTTGGTCAGACATGGAAAACACCAAGGTTACCCACTGCATCTCAGACCATCACTAGTCATTTTTACCTTTGTCCTGCCACTGAAGTTTAACAATTCTAGAAAATGGAGTGAGTATGACAACTTTGCACAATTCTGCTTCACTTAATTCCATTTCTTACCCAATTCAAGACACCATCCATCACATCATGATCTCATTGGTCTTCTTTCAAAATGAAAGATGTACAACAACATAAAAACACATACACATGTGATATTTAGATTATTTTATTGTCTATGATGACTGCAATCATAATATAATTTTTTCCTGCATATCTCTTCTGATAATAACCATGTTTCCTAATTTTTTTCTCTAAAATTACAATTATAGGATCTGCTGTTTAGGGTCTAGATCAAGCATAACACAGGATGTTCCAGAAATGTTAGTGCAGTCTAAATCTTTAAAACTTAAAACTTCACTAAGACTTTTAAAATACCTCCTGTATTTTATTACAGCTATGTGCTTTTAATCTCTATCGGTTTTCATTATTTAGGTGTAATTCTTATAGGCAGCTATTTTTTAGATTTTTTCTAAACTGTTCTGTAAGTAATTTGCTGTATTGTAAGTCAATTTTACCATTAGAATTCAAGGTTATAGATTTTAAATTGTTTTCTCTTCATCAGATCCTGTTGTTTTATTAGCAAAGGAAAATATAAAATGCCTTACTTGCTAAAAAAACTGTTTTTAATCCTTTTATTTACACATGGACCACACACACACACACACACACACACACACACACTATCCAGATGATATACCTAACTTGTAATGCCGGACCACAATAAGGTTCTAATGGAGAAACACTTTACGGTGAAGTACAATAGTATTTTCTAAAAGGTGCAGTACAAAATCTAGAAGATATGACACAAATATAATATCCAGTTAAAAATATATCAATGGGCTGCAGAACCCACATAATGACACAGAGAAGCTAATCTCCCACTGAGGACAGCCTGGCAGGCCGGCAGGAATCGGCCAGCGCAGCTCTCTGGGAGCTGAGCCCAGCACCGCCTAGGCTTTAGCCCCAGGGCAGGCCTGACCAGCCGCGGCCAGAGGGACTCCAGATCAGCAGCAGCTGTGGCCGTTTCCAGATTTATCAATACATAGATGCGAAGGACAAGGTAAGAGGACAGTGCAGTCTGGACTTTGGGACCCAGTAAGTGGGAGTGCGTGGCTTTTACCCCTGGGGCGAGAAACCACTGAGACACCAGTACAGCCAGCCAGTGCCACTTGGCAGCTTCAGCTCCTGGCCTGCAGAGTGTAGGGGGACCAAGCACCAGTCTGAGGGGTAATCGCTCTTGCTTTAACCTGCTTGGATCTGGATTGCAGTCTAGGGTGGAGGTCCTGGGGTGTGTGTCCAGCTTGCCAGAGCATGTGGAGACCTCAGAGAGGGCACCTCTGGCAGCTGAGAAAACCCCAGCGTTTGGGACAAAAACTCCCCGTCTGGTGGCAGAGTCCTACTGTGGCAAAAGGCCCAAAAGTCAAATCATTGAGTGGCAAAATGAGCAGGCAGAGGAAACAAAGCAGACAGAAGACTCCAACATTACACTCCTATTTTGGGGATAAGAAGGAGCAAGGCATGGAACAGGAGGAAAACAGTGAAGTCAGTACTCCTGCACCAAAAGCTTCAAAGGAAAATACAAGCTGGTTACAGGCCATAGAGGACCTTAAGAAGCAGATAAGAGAAGTGGAAGAAAAATTGGGAAGAGAAATGAGAACAATGCAAGAAAATTATGAAATGAGAGTCAACAGCCTGACTGAAGAAAATAATACCTTAAAAAACAGACTGACTCAAATGGCAAAGGAGGCTCAAAAAGGCAATGAGGAGAAGAATACCTTAAATAGTCGAATTTGCCAGATGGAAAAAGAATCTCAAAAGCTCACTGAGGAGAATCATTGCTTCAGAATTAGATTGGAGCAAATGGAAGCTAATGACTTTATGAGAAATCAAGATGCTGTCAAACAGATCCAAACAAATGAAAGAATAGAAGGCAATGCGAAATATCTCATGGGAAAAAACACTGACCTGGAAAATAGATCCAGGAGAGAGAATTTAAAAATTATTCGACTACCTGAAAGCCATGACCAAAGTAAGAACCTAGAAAGCATCCTCCAGGAAGTTCTCAAAGAAAACTGCCCTGATGTTTTAGAACAAGAGGGCAAAATAGAGGTTGAAAGAATCCACCGATCACCTCCTGAAAAAGATCCCAAAAAGAAAACTCCTAGGAATATTATAGCCAGGTTCCGGAATTCCCAGATTAAGGAGAGAATATTACAAGCAGCCAGGAAGAAACAATTTGAATATTGTGGAAACACAATCAGGATAACCCAGGATCTGGCAGCTTCTACACTGAGGGATCGAAGGGCTTGGAATGTGATATTCTGGAGGTCAAGGGAGCTGAGATTAAGACCAAGAGTCACCTACCCAGCAAAACTGAGTATCATGTTTCAGGGGAAAATATGGTCATTCAGTGGAATACAGGACTTTCAGGCATTCTTGCTGAAAAAACCAGAGTTGAATAAAAAATTTGACATTCAGATACAAGAAGCAAGAGAAGCATGAGAAGGTAAACAGGGAAAAGAAATCATAAGGAACTTATCAAAGTTGAACTATTAACATTCCTACATGGAAAAACAATAATTGTAAGTTATGAATCTTTTCTCAGTAGTTGAAGGGATTAGAAATATATATATATATATATATATAATATGTGCATATATAAATATATATATATGTATATATATATGTCTTTATATGAGGGTATGCGGGCATATGAATACATATGTGAATGTGTGTACATGCATTTACAGGTATACATAGATAGAGGGCACGGGACCAATTTAACAGGAAGGGATGATACTTAAAAGGTGAAATTGAGAGGTGAGAGGAGTATAATGAGAGGAGATGGGGAGAGACAGATTGGGGCAAACTATCTCATACAGAAGAGGCAAGGGATAATGGTTGCAATGGAGGGGAAGAATAGGAAGGCAGAAGGGAATGGGTCAACCTTATTCCTATTGAATCTGGCTTGAGGAGGGAGGGAAATACACACTAAATAGGGGATCTCACCCTCCAGGAAAATGGGGGGGAAGGTGATGAGAGGGGGGATGATGGAAGGGAGAGCAGGCTGGGGGGGAGGGAAGTTGGAAGCACCCACTTTTGAAAAGGGACAGGATCAAAGTAGAGAATAGAATGGGTGGGAGGGAAATGTAGTCAGTCTTTTACAATATATCTACTATGTTATTGTTTTGCATTAGCCACACATGTACAACCTATACTGAACTGCTTGTCTCCCCAGTGGGGGTGGGTGGCAAGGGGGGAAGGGAATGAATCTGGGATTGAAAGTTTTAAAATCAAATATTCAAATATATATATATATATATATATATATATGTGTGTGTGTGTGTGTGTGTGTGTGTGTGTGTGTGTGTGTGTGTGTGTGTGTGCGTGTGTGTGTGTGTATATATATACTATTATTAATACCATCTTACAAATAATTAAGAAATGGGATGCACAGGCACTGAGGCATAGAGTCCACTGGAAAAGTTGAAATGGGTATGGGAGAAAATATGGGAGAGAGCAGATTGGAGGTGGGGATATCCTGTGGGACTGCTGTTTTGGGGGGATGTGTGGGGGAAAATGGGGAGAAAATTTGTAACTCAAAATCTGGCGGAAACAAATGATGTAAATCAGAAGTTAATAAAGCATTAAAAAAATAAAAAAGCAAAAAAAAAAATAAAAATATATCAATGACAAAACATTGAGGAATAAATACTGTACCCTGTCATGTCAGGTAATATTAATATTTCTAGCATAGCATCCAACAAAAATTTGATCAGATTTCTTATGATCAGTTTAGAATATTAGCAACTCCATTTCTCAACACACAACAATTTTTAGTTAAGTTTCAAGAACTAGTTTGTCACAATTTCTACCTTGACATGTTGAAAAAATTAAGTAATGTGCCAAGATTCCAACAACAAATAATACACTCCCATCGTCTTTAGCTGTGTGATGTCATATATTATATTAAAAAATTGTACTCTTTCCTGAAAGAGATATTGAAATTATGTGCCATTCAGTTGATACTTAGCAGGTCTATCTTGACAAATTATTTTTATGCTTCTCCATTCAAGTGATCTAATTATCCCTGAAGTTCTTTGATACTTGATTTTATGTTTGCAAACCTTGACAGTGTTATATTTTCCATGCATGGTATTCCCTTACAAGGGAATATTACTAAGGGAAATATGATTCTTCTTTCTTTGGGCTCTGTTACTTTATACATCAAAGTTTTTGCATCATGAGAGAGTCTGCATTCTAGTGGAACTGGCAATGTCTGGGACCCTAGGAGAAGGAGTTAGCAGCTTCTCATGTCACAAAACAGAAACTGAGATAACTTACTGTAACCCTGATAGATCTAGACGTCAAATTCTGGGCTTCCCACCTCATCAATTTCAAGTGACTTGTATTTAAAGATTTGTTCTGAAAAACGTAATTGTGGTTAGTAATCTGTGTTGGGCAAAAAAAAAATTCTTGATTAATATTGGGTAAATCTTCATTTTTTTTAATTCCCAGAAGCTCAGAAGGCTTATCATGTTCAAGGTGGCAGATGTGCTGGGATTGTATTCACACTGCTTTATTGAAACTAAGTGAATTTCTTTGTTTTTTTCCTTGGTCTCAAATATTTTCTGGCACACTCTCAAATATTTTACTTTACCAGAAATTCTGATGTCCTTCCAAATTGTTTTACAATGAATAAAATGGACTTCCATGGCTCAAGGGCAAAGAAATATTTTTAATACTTGGTATATTTGTTGTTTGTTTGTTTTTTTTAATAAACTCAAAGTCCTAAACACATACATTTTCTGTTCAAAGCCTAGATTCTCCTATATGTCAATATGAGCTTTCTTTGTACATTTCCTCAATTACGTCAGGAGTTAGATATTTTTGTGTACAATGAAAGTCATTTCTTATATAAGCGTCTTCTTATTATTTCATTGCATAATGCAAAAAACCTGCAATACACAGACCCTTTTATGCATTTACCACATACTTTGGCATTACATTCTTTGCTTTCTGAATCATAATCAAGGCAGTGTTTAGTATTATAAAGAATTCATTAGTCAACTTTCTACCACTGTTTTAAGAGAAGAACAAACATAAATTTATTTGTAATGAGAACTCCTTCATACCTTGCCCTCTCCTACCTTTTTAGGCTTCTTACACCTTACCCATATTCGTGATTTCTGTGATCTTATAACTTGACCTCCTTGCAGTTCCTCAAATAAGATACTATCCCTAAACTCCAGGAATTTTCACTGACTGTTCCTCATACCTGGAATTCTGTCTCTTTTCAAATATGTCTACTATATTCCCTGGTTTCCTTCCAGTTTTGCCTAAAATCTCACCTTTGACATTAGGGCTTTTCTGATCCCCCTAATACCATTGTATGTCTTTTCTTGATTTTTTTCAATTTATCCTTGTTTGTACATTGTTGTTTAAATGTTGTCTCCCTCATTAGACTGTGAACTCTTTGGGGATCAGGGGCCATTTTTTTTTTGCCTTTCTTTGTATAGTACATGGAAAGATATAGTCACTAGAAAAGAGTAGGGATTTAATAAATGCTTTCTGATTGGCAAAAACAAGCTGCTACAAATATTTTGGGCAAAAAGATTTTATTTTTGGCACTGACTCCTTAGATTAAAT
Organism: Petaurus breviceps papuanus; assembly: GCF_028583685.1. Classification (NCBI taxonomy): domain Eukaryota; kingdom Metazoa; phylum Chordata; class Mammalia; order Diprotodontia; family Petauridae; genus Petaurus; species Petaurus breviceps. The sequence goes on from NW_027185791.1 coordinate 7,375,614, forward strand.
TCCTAATGATGGAATCTCTGGGTCAAAAGTTTAGACAGTTTAGGCATTTTCTTCACATACTTCCAAACTGCTTTCCAGGATAGTCATACCAATTCGTGGACTTACTAAGACTTATCTGCCTCATTAGTGAATTCATAATTCTACAAAATCTCCAATACCATTTCCATCTTTTGTCATCTTTACCTATTTCTTGGGTTTGAAATGAAACCTAAGAGTTATATGTAATAATAGCAAGCATTTATATAGAACTATAGGATCTGTGAAGTGGTTTACAAATATTACTTAACTTGATACTCACAGCAACCCTGGGAAGTGGGCATTATTATTCTCTTTATTTTACAGTTCAGAAAACTGAAGTAGACAGAGCTTAAGTTATCTGCCTAGGATCACACAGCTACTTAATGTCTAGCGCTAGATTGAATACAAGTTTATATGACTCCAAGTTCAGTGTTCTATCCACTATATTACATTGTTGCATGATTTGGAGTATTCTTACATATGTTTATTAATTTCTTATTTTTCTTTTGAGAAGGGTTGATTCTCATCTTTTAACTAATTTTCTATCATAGAATGACTTTTGGTCATATATTTGTTGTTAATTTTCTATATATCTTTGAGATCAAACTTCTTTCAGAAACATACCCCATGCACAGTTTCCCAGTTGACTGTTTTTCATCTTAGTTGCATAATTTTTTTCAATGCAAAAGTTTTTTTTTATTCCACTTTGAATGATCAATTTACAATTTAGCACATTCCCCTATTTCTTGCTCGTTTAAAAATCCATCCACTAGTCATGGCTGTAGCTGATATAATTCTTTTCTATGTTGTTGTTTTTGTTACTGATTTTGTGAGATCTTTAATATTCAGGTCATAAGCTACTTTTAATGCAAAAAAATCAAAAACCTAATTTCTACTAGACTACTTTCCAGTTTTTTTTCCAGAAAATTGTTGTCATATAAGTTCTTTCCTAACTAATGTCTTGTAATTTATCAAATACTATATTGATAAAATCAATATTTTCTGATTTGTCCTTGAATAATATATTCCATGAATCTACGTTTCTATTTTTAGTCATTACCAAATAATTTTAATGATAACTATATAGTTTAAAGTTAAGAAGTGTTGTTCACCCACCATTCTACATCTTTTTCATAATGCAAGATGGGTTGTTTTTATCTTGTCTACCTCTGAAAAGTATCCCCTTCATAGTTTGGAAAAGCCTAAAATTGGTGAATTCATGTCTGTATTATTATTATTATTATTTTATTATATTGGCACAATCCATCTGACTATCAACACTGAAAAACATCTCATTTATTGAGGTACATATTTAAAGATAATTTTGGCAAATCAAACAACTTTGAGATACCATGACAAAACAGGAAAATTATAAATGTTGGAGAAGATGTGGAAAAATTGGAACACTCATGCATTGTTACTGGAGTTATGAACTAATCCAACCATTCTGGGAAGTAATTTGGAACTATACCCAAAGGGCTATGAAAATGTGAATACCCTTTGACCTAGTATCCCAAAGAGATCATAATAATGGGAAAAGGATCCACATGTACAAAAATATTTATAACAGCTCTTTTTGTGATGGCCAAAAAAATGGAAATTGAAGGGATGCCCATCAATTGAAGAATGACTGAACAAGCTGTGGTATTTGAATGAAGTGGAATATATTGTGCTCTAAGAAATGATGAACAGGAGGATTTCAGAAAGACCTGTAAAGACTTATATGAACTGATGCTGAATGAAATGAGCAGAATCAGAACAATGTACACAGTAACAGCCTCAGTGTGCTATGAGTGACTTTGATAGTTTTAGCCCTTCTCAGCAGTGCAATGACCTAAAAACACTTCCAAAGGACCCATGATGGAAAATGCCATCCACATCCAGAGGGGGGAAAAAACCTCTAGAGGCTGAATGCAGAGCAAAGCAGGCCATTTTCTTTTTTTGTGTTTTTTTTTTCTCTTTCTCATGTTTCCTCCCATTCATTCTAATTCTTCTATACAATATGACTAATGAGAAAATATGCTTAATAGGAATGTGTTGCATGATGTCTTGGGGAAGGAGAACAGAAGGGGGGATTTAAATCTTGTGGAAGAGAATGTTGAAAACAAGAAATAAGTTAACTTTTTTAAAAAGGGGAAAAAGATAATTTTGTCATTGTATGTATTCATGTTATAATATTGTATCTAGTCATACTCCATTTCTGTTATTCTCACTCGGATTGTATTATTACTATATAATGTCACTCTTTCTATTGATTTTGTAATGTGCTATATTACTAAAGTTGTTAGTTGTCTCAAATTTATTTCCTAGGTTTTTCTAAATGAACTAACATGCTTCCAGAATGTAGAGATAGTTTTATTTCCTCTAAGTTACCCCTGCTTTGGGAGCATCTTTGCCCCTATATTTATTGGGGGAAAAGCATCTAAATAATCCCCATTACATTTAATGATAGATTTTTATTTTAGGGAGATACATTTTATCATATCAAATATCTATGTCTATGCTTTTGACAAGTAAACTTTTTTTTTGCCTTTTGGAGGGAAATTGGGGTTGAGTAACTTGCCCAAGGTTACACAGCTAGTTTTTTTGTGTTAAGTGTCTGAGGCCAGAACCGAACTCAGGTCCTCCCAACTCCAGGGCCAGTGCTTTACTCACTGCCCCCTAGCCACCCTGACAAGTAAACTTTTTTAAGCAAAAAATAGTATTTTCCTTTGTCAGAAGCTGTCTGCATCTACTGATAAGATAAAATGAGGAGGTTTTTTTGGGTGGGGAGTATTTTGGGATTTTAATACAAATCATGAATCCCTACTATAGAAACAACCAGGGCATGATGAATGCCTTTTGAATACATTGTTGTAGTCTTCTTGCCAGAATTTCATTTAAAATTTGAATTATTATTCATTAATTCTATTGTCCTATAGTTCTCATTCTTTATAAATCTTTACTCAATTTTAATTTTTTTTTCATAAAATGAGGTCACTAGTGTATTATCCTTCTTATTTTTGTGCAAGTAGTAACGTTATTACTATCTTTCAAATCTTGATGGAATTATCCCATTAGTCCATAGGAAAAAGTTTTCCACGCACATACCCCTGCCTTCTCAATTTTGGTAATTTCTTCTAGCTAGTTTAATATATTGTTTATTGTTCAGTCATTTCCAACTGTTTCTGACTCTTTGTGACCTCATTTATGGTTTTCTTGCAAAGATTCTGGAGAGGTTTGCCATTTTCTTCTCCAGCTCATTCTACAGATGACAAAACTGAAGCAAACAGGGTGAAGTAATTTGCCTGGAGTCACTCAACTATTAAGTTTCTAAGGTCATATTTGAACTCAGGAAGACTGATAACTCATTGAATACTAGTGGACCCTCACTATTTATAATCCAACAAAATTCATAATCCCTTGGATGAATCATTTATCTTCTGCTCATTTCTTAGGTCTAGCTTTTCTTCTGCCTATCCAGAGAGAGAGAGAGACAGAGAGAGACAGAGACAGACAGAGAGATAGAGAGACAGAGACATAGAGAGAGACAGAGACACAGAGACAGAGACAGAGAGATTGATGATAGACACAGACAGCGAGATAGACATAGCAATAGATAAACACACATATACATATGTTTATATTCAAATATATATTTTCAAACTAATCACTTTAGATTCAGTGCTTAAAACATTGCCTTTTCCTTTCTACAAGTTGTGCATTCTCCTTTTTAAAATTGAAAAACTGAGGACATCTAGGTGGCACAGTGAATAGAGCACCAGCCCTGGAGGCAGGGGGACATGAGTTCAAATCCAGCCTCAGCCACTTGACATACTTACTAGCCATGTGACTTTGGGCAAGCCACTTAACACCAATTGCCCTCCAAAAAGTGAATAAATAAATAAAATAAAACCAAAAAAAAACGGATACTACAATATGTCATATGTAAATCCATATAGTAATTGAGTTACTGAGCTAAGGACCACATGTAATTATATTTTCCATGGGTCTTATGCACTTGAAAACTATGATGGAGTAACTATAGTGAGTTTGAAAATCATGTTGTACAATAACACTAAGCATAAGCTAAGGCAATGGCGTTGATACTTTAATTTGATATTTCATTTATAGTGCTTATTATTTTATGACAAATATGTTTAATTTCATTGGACTTTCTCAAATGCTCAAGATAAAAATGAAAGAATAATAGTTTATTTTATTTACTTATTTTTTATTTTTGAAGGAGGAAGGCTGGGCAATTGGGGTTAAGTGACTTGCCCAAGGTCACACAGTTAGTAAGTGTTAAGTGTAGGAGGTCGGATTTGAACTCAGGTCCTCCTGACTCCAGGGCCAATGCTTGATTCACTGAGCTACCTAGCCACCCCTAGAATAATAGTTTATTGAACTTTTAAGATGTACAAATTATGGAAAGTGTAGTAATTGCATGATTTTGAGCTATTTTTATGGGAAGTTCTGTTCTTACCACCCTAATGCTTGACCTTTTCACATTTCCTTTCTAGGCCTAGTTTCCTTTACTGCTATATGAGTCTAGGGTTTGTCCCATAGGTAGATGCTCTACTAGAATATTACCTGACTCATAGCATAGGCTTAATACAGTTTAATACATGATTATTGAGGGACTGATGATGGTGGAAAGAAGAGGCTAATGGATGAACAAGGATATAGCAGTTTCTTTTATTCTTCCATGATTACCATACTCGGATCTCTACAGGCACACAGTTTGCAAGAACAACTAGGTAAAAAAGAAAGCTACCAGACAGTTTTCAAGAATGAACCACTTGCCCTTCCCAAATCTCTGAATCACATCCTCCCTGCCCCTTCCAACCCAGAATGCTTTTACTACCATACTGCAGATAGCAAAACTCTGAGTTTTGTACCAGTTTTGTTTTGATCAATAGCCCAATTCTCTGTTTTCTTTGCAGTTATGTGCTATACTTAAAGTCTCATGAGGACAGTAACTTTATTATAAAACCTTTCAATGTCCACTGGCACACAGCATAGGACTTTATACTAAGTAGCCATTTAAAATGTTTATTGAAGTGACCTTACCACCTTTGACATTTTCTACTAGAATGTGACATTATAAAGCTAGATATAGCCAAGTCATGAGGCTACATTGAAAATATATATATATATATATATTTGTTTAGAGAATTCCTTGCTGAGCACATCCTATCCCTTGAACAGTGTTCTTGTCCATATTTGTGGTATTTATCAACTTCTACTCTGGTGAGTGCCAACGAAGGAAATGCTTTCAGATTCAATCAGGATAAAAACAACTGCTCTCACAAGCAGTTCTTTTAAATTAAGCCTTTGGTGACTGAAAATTCCATCATAGAACTCGAAGATTTTACATTTACTTATTACTTTAAAAACAAGGAAGTACCCTATAGTGGACATACTGGTAGACTTGTTATCAGAATGAAGTTTTCAAATCTTTCCTCTAACACCTATTTGCAGAGTGCCCATGGAGACATCACTTCCAGTAACTGGCAAAGACAAAAATCATCTGTCATTGACATATTGCCTTTAAAAAATTCAAGTGGGATGGCTAGGTGGCAGAGTGAATAGGGCACTGGCCCTGGAGTCAGGATGACCTGAGATCAAATCCAGCCTCAGACACTTAACACTTACTAGTGGTATGACCTTGGGCAAGTCACTTAACCCCTATTGCCGTCCAAAAAGCAAAAAAAAAAAAAAAATACAAGCAAAGTCATGCACATATGCATGCTTTGATAAACAAAGGTATTTTGTGATTAGTTCTATCATATGTTTAAAATCTTCCACTACATACCATTTTAGAATGAAATGCTTGACCTAGGATGTTACCAAGATCCTTTTGATAGGTAATTACAACCTTAAGGAAGCAAGGTTTGGGGCCCTTTTACTATCTTACTCCATATCACTGCTAATTCACTGACTTAACCAGTGCATTAGAGTTTTGTTCAGAATAGGAAGTTGATTATAGAAATGGTTTCAGAGAAAACTGATGCAGGAAAGATACAAGATTTCTGTCTTGTCTTTACATTGAATTTGCAGGTCTTTAGGGTCAAAAAACTATTGTGGTTTTATGATGTTTTGGGGTGAAACCATCTCAAAGAATTCAGAGTCCAATCACCTCTAATTCAAGTGTAAGCATTTATTGAGATTAATGCCTCTCATGAATGGGGCTAAGTTCCAAGAGGAAGCAGCAACTTCTGAGAAAGCAGGATGGATTTTTATAGGGTAAAAATGCAATTACATAGCACAAATTATGAATATTAAAAATGCAGGAGGGATTTATTGAGGGATTAGGTGATAGGGGAGGCGTCCCAGTGTCATTGGAACTGAGCATGTGATTACACACAATGCATACCAGAAAAACCCATTGTGGGGTATGTATGATGATGATATTATAATAAGCCTCTCTACATAAGTTCACTCTACATCAGTTCTTTACTATTATTGTGTAGGTACGTCCTTAGGGAAAGTCTCTTCTATTGTTTTGGGGTCAACATACTGCTTGGGCATCCTGGTGGTGGTGCTTTCTGATTGACTGACTATTGTGGTCCTCTCTGAGATGAGATGGATGTGGCTGGAGGTGAGTTCATGGACACACTAGTTGTTTCCATGGGATATATGAGGAATGACTCGGAGGGCAGCGGCTAGCTAGGAGCAGTGGCAGGGATCCTATCACATGGACACACCTTCTGCTTCTGTGAAAAATACAAGTTCATGGACACACCTGTTGTTCTACTGAACAGTGAGACATATATGAAGAAGTAAAAATATTGAGCATGTGTGGGGGAGGGGGAGGAGTGGCTAGGTAGGGGCAGTGGCCTGCTATTCAATGGATCTATAAGGAATTTAGAATTTCAGGGTTGGAGATAGTTTTATTAGGATTTCATCAGCATCACATAGATTCTATCCAAATCCATATAGTAAGAAGTTCTTGGGAGGAAAATGTGGCCTGGTGTCATTTCTGCAGAGATTTCATCTTCTGAAAACACAATTTTCAGTTTTGAAGCTAATAATTATTATGATCAGATTTGTAACCAGTAATAAAAATTTAGTTGAGCTGGGGGTAGAGTGAGAGTGTTTAATTCCTGATCATTCTAGTGCATTATTGAGATAAACTAAATACATATGCCATAGGGGTTGTAGAGTATAGGATATAAGAATGTGGCAGGAGGGAGGGTGAGAAAAGAAATTTTGACTGAAGTATTTTCTAGTGACATAACTGTTGGAAGAAGAATGAGAGTAACCTGGAGGTTTATGAAATTTCATGCCATAGGCATATGGATGGGAAGAAATGAACTTGAAAGTAGGAGAAGAAACAACTGAGTGCTATTGGCAGAGTGGCAGAGAGTGTCTGGAAATGACCGTGAATGAGGGCAAAGAGTATGCCAATTCCTCCTCCTGGTTCTGTATGAGAAGAAACAACCACCGATGAAGCAGATGTCAAGAGAAGTGGAGATGAAAGCTATATTTCAGGGAGCCCCCAAAGATGAAAGGAATGTCAGTGACTGCTCTAAGATGACGCAGAGGCTGTTAATAATAAAAGAGAGTTTCAGAGGGCACAATGGAAAGGGAATTCAGAGGAGAAGAGAAATCTAGGAAGGTTAGGGATTGGGTTTTCCATGATTACTTTGAGGTAGCTGCAGTAGACAGTGTACACTAGTTTTAGTGATTATTCCTTCCACTGTTGTTCATTCAATGAAGGGTGGGTTCTTAAACCAGATAGTGAATAGGGAGCCATCTAATACTCACCTGACTTCTGCTTTTTATGACAATTGCAAGCCTGAATAACTCCTCACCTACTAATGCCTCATGAGAGGCTCTCTGGCATAGTCAATAGTGATTAGCTATGTTGACAGTGTGTCAATGGGGAGGTATGTTCCCAGTTCCAAAACGAATTAAAAATGAATTTTCAAAGTCCAATCAGTTAGCAAATTAGAGACTGATTACTCATCTTTTCTATTCCTAATATATCTAAACAGCTACCCTTTGTATTTATGACACCCCAAGGCTACATGTATAATTTGGGGGTACTGAAGTGTCAGGTTAAATCCATTGTGATTTATGTGCTATCTTGGTCTTATGGTAATCAGGGTATCTCAGTCCCACTATAACTCTCTGCCCTCTGGGCCTCAATTCAAGATGAGTTATTTCTCAAGGATAAAGGAAAAAAGACATGGGAATAACTGAGTTCTGAAAGCAAGATCACAAGTTTCATTTCATTTTGGTGTCACACAATTTTGTTCCCCCTGTGGGAATTTCAAGGAACCTTGGTCACCAACAGAAAGGAAGCATATTACCAATATCTGATATATTCACAAAGAAGACACTTCAGACCCATGATTAATTATTAATAACAAATGTTGGAAGGAATGTGGAAAAATTTTGACACAAATGCACTGTTGGTGGAGTTGTGAACTCATTCAACCAGCCTGCAGAGCAATTTGGAAATATGTTCAAAGAGCTCTAAAACTATACATAACTTTTGACCCAAAATACCACTGCTAGATCTGTATCCCAAAGAGGTCAAAGAAAAAGGAAAAGGACTTAAAAGAACAGAACACTTATAGCAGTTCTTTTTGTAGCGACAAAGAATTGGAAATTGAGAGAGAACCCAATAATTGGGAAATAGCTGAGCAAGTTTTAGTCTATAGTTGTGATGGAAAACCATCATGCTATGAAAAATGACAAGCAGGATGCTTTCAGAAAAACCAGAGAAAGCATATGAATTGAAGCAAAGTAAAGTGAGCAGAACCAGGAGAATATTATACAGAGTTACAAAATTATTGTACAATAAGCAACTGTGAATGACAGTTATTCTCAGCAATACAATGATCCAAGACAAGTACAAAGGACTTATGGTGAAAAATTCTATCCACCACCAGAGAAAAAACTGATGAAGTTTCAATGAAGATAGAAGCATACTGTTAATTTCTTTTTTCCCTTGAGTTTTGTATCTGTTTTCTTTTGCAATGAAGCTAAAATGAACTATGTTTTGCTTGTCTGCAAATGTATGATCTATATTAAATTATTTGACTTCTCAAGGAGTAGGGGTTAAAAAAGTAGGGAGATCATTTGAAACTGAAGATTATTTTAAAAGATTAAAAAATTTGCATGTACTTGAGAAAATAAAATAAGAAAGAAAAATATTTTTCTAAATGTTTGGAGTTTTATTGTTTTGTATTTTTCTTCCATTAAAAATACATTTTTAACCTACCCAAAGCTTGTCTTGTTTATTTTATTTGGTTCCCTTTCTGCTTAGCATCATGATTTTAGAATACTTTGAAAATGACTTTCATGAAGTGAAGTCTAGAGAATTATGTTCTAGAATGCTTGGAGGTAAACTTTACTTCAGTGGTCATTGAAAACAGGGAAGGTTTTGTTTCTTTTATTGAGACAGTTGTTATTGGTGCACTTTAGGAGAATGGCAGTAAACAAAGAAAGACCTTTTTGATCCAATGTGATGACAGTGAAAGAAAGGGAAACAGTTCACTCTTCAGTTTTCTGAAATAGTATTTAACAAAATAGCTATTTACATTATTCAAAGAAAGGACAACAAGAAAATAGCAACATTACAAGAAAGAACCAAATAGGATTTCACTTTTGCTATGGCTTTCTGAGAAGGCAAAATAAATATATCATTGCTAAAAGCTTCCTCAATTTTTGGAAAAGCATTCTTCACTTCTGAAATAAACTGTGACCATTCTATTATGTTGTATAGTGGAATAATCCAAGGATTATTGTGTGGAGCAATCAAGAGGCCTGAGTTTAATAGAATCTCTGTCACTAATTAATGAGCAAATATTTTACCATGTCAAGTCTTCATTTTCTTCATCTGAAAAATTATGGTTTGGATAAGGTGGTTTAAAATATCCTGTCCACCCACCTCACTGCGTTGTTGTGAGCAAAACACTTAGTAAGTCTTAAGGTACTATATAAATGAATTAATATTCCTTCTTCCCAGTGATTATTTGCTGATTTGTTAGCTATATTATTCTTATGAAATTAATTTTAATTTACCACTTGTGGATTTAGTCTTCTGGGAGCCAAATAAATTTCTGTAACTTTCCCATATTTACCTCTAAACAACCATAAAATAGTGCCCACCCCCAAAAAATCCTCAAAAAGAAAAAGCAGCAAAAGACAGGGTGAAACAATATTTGAGCACAAGAAATCTGAAAGATTGACAGAAAAGTTCTGTCTTAGGTAAAGGAAAAGCCATAATCTAGAACAGGAAGTATCCCAGCAGGCCAGCCATAAGCCCCACCTCAGCAAACTACTCATAGGTGCTAAGCCCCAATGCAGTTAAGCAAGCAAAAGCCAATACCTTCCACACATTGAAATGCCAAGAAAAGTAGTTCTTTGATGCTTGTTTCAACTATTCAAGTGCCTTTGATCCTTGCCTTTGATTGTATCAAAAGTCTTTATTGAAATAGTAAACATTGTGTTGCCCTTAATAGGACTAAGAGAGTTTGGAGGCTTTCCCTGCCCTTAATAGACCTAAGGTAATTTGAGGACTTTCTCTCTCCTTAATAGGCCTAAACATGGAGCCTATTGTAGGAAGAGTTTACCAAAACATCAGAACAGGAAGGGTGGAACAGGAAGAATAGAAGAGGAAATTGCAGAGACGAGAAAAAACTCAAGCAGAACTGGGAACAAGCAAAACTTAGAGAGATAATGCAATTTTAACACTCAGTTAAACTGTGTTACTTTCTGAGAGCTAAAAAAGAGAATGTTTGTGATGTTGGCACTCTGTTGATTAGTGTTACTTTGTCAGACAGAAGCACTCTGTCTGTTAATTTGTGTTATTTTGTCAGAAAGAAGCACCCCATCTATTTTGCTTAGACAGAAGTCCTGAAAGAGGATTTTATTGCTGTTATAGAAGTCCTGGGGTTTTACTGTTGATTTGTATTTGATTTCTCAGATAGAAGCCTTGTCTATTGATTTTTGTTACTTTATTAGGTAGAAAGTGAAATGGGATGATAGTGCCAACAGTGTGTGTAAATATTGTTGTAGCTCTGTTAAGCTTTGTCTTCCTAGAAAAAACATCTGTGAATGGTTTGGAGAGAAGTAGTCCCCCTGGACTGAGATATAGAACCAGAGCAGAAAGCTTCCTATGTGTGAATCCAGGAAAAGGGCTGGGAGCAGTGAGTTCATGGAGCAGGAGCCATAGGGTTTGGAAACCAGCCTCAAGTCCAGATGAAAGAGAACTTTACTTGGGTACTCTATTGACTGATGAGATTATGACTACCTGTGACCTAGGGGTGGGTGGTGTTTGGACTTTATGCTACCCGTTAAGTATGATGACTTAAGGATGATTGGAAGCCAGCCTCTAGTCAAGATGAAAAAAATACTTTATTTGGGTTCTCTGTATTGACTGATGAGATTGTGACTTACTGAATGATATGTATTGTTTAAGACTATATGGCCATCTTAGTAATAGGTTGTTGTGTTATAAATATTGTGAATGTCATGCTTTAGTTTCTTGAATGTTTTGCTTTAGTTTATTGCTGAATAGAGAATTCAGTATGCTATGCAATTAGATTCTTAAAGTAATTCACAGCAGCAGTCCTCAAGACAGCTGATTGTGATTGGCTTTACACATATGCCTCAACACAACCAGGGAAATGGGAAGACTCTAGCTCTGAGAATCAATAATCACATGCTTCAGTATAGCCCCAGGCAAATAAGCAGCCGCCCATGACAAGACCACTGAGTACTTCAGTGTATCTCTAAGGAAAGGCAGAAACACCCCCTCTGCCTAGTCTCAGCACATGCTAAATAAAAGCATTAGTGATGAGGTAGGGCTCTGGGAACCCCACATTGAACTCTGATTAAATTGTCTCATTTGATGAGGCATTTGCATGATGCCATAAGCCTTACATTGTGGCTGAGCCCAAACCTCTGTTACTAGACTTCCCACCCTTGAGTCTATCAAAATATCAATCCACCCTTGAACTGGCCTAGCCCACCATTGTCTGTAGTCTCCAGGTAGCCTCTAGCAACTTCCCATGCTTAATCACTCATTGATCTCATCTGATTTCTCCTGAAGACCCTCCCCAAACTCTGCCTCTAGACCACCCCTAGATTCCTCCTACAACCTTCTGTATATAAGACCCCAGCTTGTCTCAATGTCTGTGAGAGGACCATAGAATGACTTAGCATAGGCTTACTCTGTGTCCAATACAAGCGGACTTTTAGTAAACTTCACTTTTCTTTGGCTGAGAGAAGACTTGATTCAAATTCATTCAGCAGGACCTGGCATGTTGGTATTTTGGGGTCTCCAGAGCAACCCTAACCCTCTTTTTTTTTTAAAGCAAACAGGGTTAACTTAGTATCTGAGCCCAGAACCTATCCCAGGTCTCCCGACTCTGGGGCCGGCGCTGTTACTCACTGCGCCACCTGGCCACCCCTACCTTAACCTTCTTTATGGGTAACCTCTTCAATTAGGACCCCAGACCACAACTAGACAAGCTACCAGATCCCTATGACCTCAAGCAGAACCAGCCACCATCACCTCCACTGTACCCCTTCAGCACAGAACCAAACATGTGGGTCCCCTGTAGGCCTCAGGGCAATCTTAGTGCAGCACCAAGTAAACAGCCAGAGCCTGCAAGCCTGGGAAAAGTGTCCCTTCCATACCAGGACCAGAGCTTGAATTTGAAAGAAAGGGAAAAGGTCATAAAAGATGAACAAAAAAACAAGAATCTAACCATAGAAATGTATTATGCTCACAGGGAAGATCAACACACAAACTCAGAAGAGTACAACAATGTCAAAGCACCTATGGACAAAGCCATAGAGAAAAATAGGAAGTGGTCTCAAACCCAGAAATTACTCATGGAAGAGCACAAAAGGGAACTTAAAAATCATGTAAGTTTGGAAAAGAAATGAGAGTGATGCAAGAGAATTATTTAAAAAAAAAAAAGAGTCAACAGTTTGGAAAAAAGAAAACAACTACCTTAAAAGTAGAATTGCCAAATGGAAAAGAAAGTACAAAAAGTAATTAAAGAAAACAACTCTATAAACTTAGGAGTGGGCAAGGGGAAGCTGATGGCTCTATGAGACATCAAGAATCAATCAAATTCAAAAGAATGAAAAAAAGTAGAAGAAAATGTAAAACATCTCAGGAGAAAAAGACCTGACCTGGCAAATAGATCCAGGAAAGGCGACAGCTGAATCATTGAACTACCTGAAAGCCATAATCAAAAGGATGACCTGGGCACCATCTTTCAATAAATTATCAAGTAAAATTACCCTGATGTCCTGGAACCAAAGGGCTAAATAGTGATTGGAAGAATATACCCATCACCTCAAGAAAGAGATCCCAAAATAAAAACTCCAAATAATGTTGTAGTCAAATTACAGAACTGTCAGACCTTCCAGGAATACTGCAAATTACCTGAAAGAAACAATTCAAATATCAAGGAAGAACCATTAAGATTACACAGGACTTGGCAGCTACCGCATTAAAAGTTTGGAGGTCATGTAACATTACATTCTAGAAGGAAAAGACCAAGGACTAAAACCAAGAATCACGTACCCAGCAAAATTAACTATATTATATCACAGGGTATTTAAACTTCTGGGAGTCAAGATGGCAGAGTAAGAAGTAAGTCACTCTCACCCTCCCCTGCTGATCTTGAGAAGCCCAGAGAATATTGCCACAGGAAAATTCCTGCCATAGTGGAGCCTGCAGAAAGACAGGGTACAGCAGTATTTTAGCTCAAGAGGTTGGGGAATTAACAGGAAAAGTCTCTCTCACTGAGGCAGAAGGGGACAAGTACAGGATGGAAGGTTTCCCAGCAAGTCAGAAGTAAGTCTTACATCAGCAGACCATGGGGAAATCCTCAGCCACAGAGTGGTGGAGCCAGCATGCACCAAAAGCAGGACCACAGGTGTGCCTTTGCACAGCCAGGGGAATCAACAAACACTAGTTCAGATGGGTGTCCACTAGTAGCTGAGCCTAACCATGCTCTAGCACAGCTCCAGGGGAGGAGGAGACCCCTAGTGGCCAGACCACCCCTCCCCCGTACCTCATGCTACAAGATTCAGTGTTACCTCAGGCAAACACAGAAAGACCTCGGCACACACCAATAGCGCCAGCTCAGCACAAGGTAAGCTACATTCTATAACTTCAAGCTGCCAGAACCAGAGGCCATAGCACATGAAGTGAGTAATGAGGCCCCTAGACACGAGCACAAGAAGTGTGGGACAGAGCCCTTTGTGCCTCAGAAGAGATCCACTTTAAAATGCAGGAAAAAGGTAATCATAATGTGCAAAAAGCAACTTAGTAGAACAAATACAAAAGATTCTTACTATGAGGACAGGGAAGATGAAAATACAAATTCAGAGAAGTACAGCAATGGCACTATACACACATCTGAAACCTCAAAAGGGAATATGAACTGGTCTCAAGCCCAAAAAGCATTCTTAGAAGAGCTCAAGAAGGATTTTAAAAATCAAATGAGAGAGACAGAAGAAAAGATAAATTCTTTTAAAAATACAATTGACAAGAAGGGGGGGGGGGAGAGAATCCACTGAAGAAAAAACTCTTTAGAAAGTAAAATTGGCCAAATGGTACAAAACCTAAGTGAAGAAAACAACTCCTGAAAAAGTAAAATTGGACAAATGGAAAAGGAGTATAAAAGCTAAAAGAAGAAAACATTTCATTAAAATTTAGAATCGGGAAGTAGAAGCTAATGACTCTATGAGGCATCAAGAATCAGTCAAAAAAAAATCAAAAGAATGAAAAACAAAATAAAATGTAATATATCTCATGGAATTTAACTTTCCCTACAGGCACTAGGAGGGGAAAGGGGGAAAGAAAGAGGGGTGTGGTTAGAAGGGAGGGAAGAAGTAGTAAGGGAAAGGGAAAGAAAAGGGAGGAGGGCTGATGGGAGGGAGGGAATATTGAGAGAGGCAGTGATTAAAAGAAAAACTTTTTTCCTTTTTTTTCTTTAAACAATTTGAGTTAAGTAACTTGCTCAAGATTACACAGCCAGCTATTTCTGGGTGTGGTGCTAAGTATCTGCACCCAATTCGATCCCCAGGTCATCCCGACACTGGGGCTGGTGTTCTTACTCGCTGTGCTACCTGGCCACCCCCAAAAGCAAAACTTTTGAGAAAGGGAAGGTAGAAGGGAGATATAAAAGCATAAATGGGGAGGGTGGAATAGGATGGAGAGAAAGAAGCAGATAGTAATATAACTGTGAATATGAATAGGATGAAATACACTATAAAAGGGAAGCAGATAGCAGAATTGGTTAACAACCATAATCCAACAATATATTGTTTACAAGAAACACATTGAAAATAGAGGGATACACACTGGGAAAGGGTAAAAGGTTGGAGTATAATATATTATGTGACAGCTGAAGTAAAAAAAAAAGCAGAGGGAGCAATCCTAATCTCAGACAAGGCAAATGTAAAAATGGATTTAATAAAAAGAGATAAGGAAGGAAGCATATTCTTCTAAAAGGCACCATAGAAAATGAAGCAAATGTCATTTCTAAACATATATGAACCAAGTGGTATAGCATCCAAATTCTTATAGGAGAAGTTAAGTGAGTTACAGAAAGTAAGGGATGGCAGAACTATACTAGTGGGGGACCTCAACAACTCCACCTCTGAACTTGATAAATCTAAACTCAAATTTAACAAGAAAGAAGTTAAGGAGGTGGATAGAGTTTTAGAGAAGATAGATATGATAGACCTCTGGAGAAAATTGAATGGGGATAAAAAGAAATACACCTTCATCTCAGCAGTACGTGGTACATACACAAAATTTGACCATGTACTAGGACATAAAAACCTTACAATTCAGTGCAGAAAGGTAGAAATATTAAATGCATCCTTCTTAGATGATGATGCAGTAAAATTATGTGTAATAAAAGGCCATGGAAAGACAGACTAGAAACTAATTGGAAACTAAATAATCTAACCCTAAAGAATGAGTGGATCAAACAACAAATCATAGAAATAATCAATAACTTCATGAAAGAGAATGACAATAATGAAACAACATACCAAAACTTATGGGATGTAGTGAAAGCAGTTTCTTAGCAGAAGTTTTATATCTCTGAATGCTTAAATTAATAAACTAGAGAAAGAGGAGAGAGATGGCTTGGGCATGCAACTAAAAAAGCTAGAAAAAAAAACAAATCAAATACTAAATTATAAATACTGAAAACTAAAGGAGAGATTAAAAAATTTGAAATTAAGAAAACTATTGAATTAATAAATAAAACTAAGAGCTGGTTTTATGAAAAAAACAATAAAGTTGACAAACTTTTGGTAAATTTGACTTTAAAAAAGAAAGAAAACCAAATTATTAGTATCAAAAATGAAAAGGTGATTTCACAACCAATGAAGAGGGAAATAAAACAATAATTAAAAATTACTTTGCCCAATTTGATACCCATACTTGACAATCTTAGTGAAATGAATGGGTATTTACAAAAATATAAATTATCCAGATAAACAGAAAAGGAAGCAAAATACTTAAATAATCCCATCTCAAAAAAAGATATAAAACAATCCATCAATGAATTCCCTAGGAAAAAAAATCTCCAGGGCCAGACAGATTTACAAGTGAATCCAATCAAACATTTAAAGAACAATTAATTTCATACTATATAGACTAGAAAATTTTGTAAAGAAGGAGTTCTACCAAATATTTTTATGATATAAATGTGTTATTTATACCTAAAATAGGAAGAGTCAAAACCGAGAAAGATTATAGACCAATTTCCTCAATGAATATAGATGCAAAAATTAAAAAAAATATATTATCAAAAACCTTACAGCAACTTATCACAATAATAATACACTTTGGTAAGGTAGGATTTCTACCAGTAGTGCAGAACTGGTTCAATATTAGGAAAACTATAAGCATATTTGATCACATCAACAATAAAACTAACAGAAACCATATGATTATCTCAATAGATCCAGAAAAAAAAAACTTTTGATGAAATATAACACTCATGCCTATTAAAAATACTAGAGAGAATATGAATTAATCAAGACTTCCTTAAAATGATAAATAACATCTACCTAAAACATTAGTAAGCACTATATATAATGGAGATAAATTACATGCATTTCCAATAATATCAGGGGTGAAACAAAGATATCCTTTATCACCACTGTTATTCAATATAGTAGTAGAAATGCTAACTGTAGCAATAATAGAAGAAAAAAATTAAAGGAATTAGAATAGGCAAAGAATAAACTAAGTTATCACTTTGGGCAGATATGATGATATTCTTAGAGAATACTAGAGAATCAAGTGAAAAACTATTTGTAACAATAAACAACTTTAGCAAAGTTGCAGGATATAAATTAAACCCACATATATCATTGGCATTTCAATATATTACTAACAAAGGCCACCAGCAAGATATAGAAAAGTAAATTCCTTTTAAAGGTACCATAGACATTATAAAATGGTTGGGAGTCAACTTGCCAAAACAAACTCAGGCAATAAATGAACACATTTGCAAGACGCATTGCAAACACAAAAAAAGTCAGATCTAAATAATTGGAAAAAACATCAGTTGCTCATGCATAGGCCAAGCTAATAAAATAAAAATTCCAATTCTAGATAAATTAATTTACATATTGTGCATCATACCAATCAAACTACCAAAAATTATTTTATGGAGATAGAAAAAATAATATCAAAATTAATCTGGAGAGCAAAAGATCCAGAATATCAAAGTAATTAATGAAAATAAATGCTAGGGAAGGTGACTTAGCCATAACTGACCTTAAATTGTATTATAAAGCAGCAATAATCAAACTGCCTGGTACTGATTAAGAAATAGAGGGGTAAATAAGTGGAATAGGTTACACACACAGTAGTCAATTATTATAGTAATCTACTCCGTCATAAACCCAAAGACCCCAGCTTCTGGAATAAGAAATCATTGTTTTACTAAAATTGCTGGGAAAACTGGAAAATAGTATGGCAGAAACTGGGCATAAACCAACATCTGACACCATATACCAAGAGAAAGTCCAAATAGCTACATGATTAGATGTAAAGGCTGATACCATAAGCACATTAGGAGAGCAAAGAATAGTTTATCTGTTGGACTTATGAAGAATGGAGGAACTTATGACCAAACAAGAGATAGAGAGCAATATGAAATGGGAAATGGATAATTTTGATTACATTAAATTGAAAAGATTTTTCACAAAGTCAATTCAACCAAGATTAGGAGGGAAGCAAAAAACTAAGAAAGGATTTTTACAACTAGTGTATTTGATAAAGGCCTCATTTTTAAATATATAAAGAACTTAGTCATCTTTGCAAGAATACAAGTTTTTCCTCAGTTGATAAATGGTCAAAGGATGTGAACAGGTATTTTTCACAGGAAGAAATTAAAGCTATCTATAGATATATGAAAAAATGCTATAAATCACTGTTGATTAGAGAAAGGCAAATCAAAAGAACTCTGAAGTACTACATCATACCTATCAGATTTGCTAATATGACAAAACAGGAAAATGATAAATGTTGGAGAACATGTGAGAAAGTTGGAACATTAGTTCACTGTTGGTGGAGTTGTGAGTTGATCCAACCATTCTGGAGAGAAATTTGGAACTATGCCAAAGGGCTATAAAAATGTGTTTTCACACAACAATACTACTTCTAGGGCTGTATTCCAAAGAGATCATAAAAATGAGAAAAGGACCCACATGAACAAAAATAGCCATAGGAGCTGTTTTTGTGATGGCCAAGAAATGGAAATTAAGGGGATGCCCATCGATTGAAGAATGGTTGAACAAGTTGTGGTATTTGAGTGTAATGGAATATTGTGTGCTTTAAGAAATGATGAACAGGCAAATTTCATAAAAATCTGTATAGACTTATATGTACTGATGCTGAGTGAACTTAGCAGAACCAAGAGAACAGTAACAGCCACAGTGTGTGATGACCGACTTTGATAGTTTTAGCCCTCCTCAGCAAGGCAGGGACCTAAAACAATTCCAAAGGACTCATGATGGAAAATGCAAGCCACATCCAAAGAAAGAGTTATGGAGTCTGAACGCTGAGAAAAATAGACTATTTTGATTTGGGGGGGGGGGGGGGTCCTTTTTCATGTTTTCTCCCATTCATTTTAGTTGTTCTATACAAAATGACTAATGCAAAAATTTGTTTAATAGTAATGCATGTGTAGAGCCTATATCAAATTTCATGATATCCTGGGGAAGGGGGAGGGAAGGAGAGGCAGAAAATAAAAGTTTGTTGAAGTGAATGTTGAAAACTAAAAATAAATGAATTAACTTAAAAAATAATACATCACAAGGGAAAATACATCACACATGCAATGAAATAGAAGGATTTCAAATTTTCATAAGGAGACTATGAGAACTGAAACAAAAATATAATCTCCAATATCAAGACCCAAGAAAAGCATAAGCATATAAACAGAAAAGAAACCATGAGGGATTTTTTAGTGTCCAGAATTTATCTATTTATTTTTAGTATTTAACATTCATTTCTACATGATTTTGAATTCCAGATTTTCTCCCTGTTTCTCCCCAATTCCTACCCCAAGATGACATGCATACTGATAATCTCTTTCCCCAGTCTGCCCTCCCTTTTATTCCCCCCTAACTCCATCTCCTCCTTCAGTCCTCTCCTCCTCCCCCTCACTTTCTTGTAGGGCAAGACAGATTTCTATACTCCATTGGCTGAATATCTCATTTCCCAATTTCATTTAAAAACAATTTTTAACATTTTTTAAATGCAATTTCCATATTTTCTCCCTTCTTTCCTCTTCACCCACTCCTACTGAGAAGACAAGAATTCAATATAGGTTATACATATGTAGCTATGCAAAACACTTCCATAGTAATCATATTGTGAAAAACAATCTAGATTTCCCTCCATCATATCCCAAACCCCATTTATTATATTTTTCCTTTGATCCTGTCACTTTGCAAAAGTGTTTGCTTCTGACTATTCCCTATCCTAATCTTCCCTCCCTTCTATAGTCCCCTCTCTTGTCCTTTTCCCTCCTACTTTCCTGCGGTGTAACATACTCAACTGAGTGTGTATTAATTATTCCCTGCTTCAGTCAAATTCAATGAGAGTAAGATTGACTCATTCTCTTTCACCTCCCCACTCTTCCCCTCCATTGGAACAGCTTTTTCTTGTTACTTTTATATGAGATAACTTACCCTATTCTATCCCTTTCTCCTTTCAATATATTCCTCTCTCACCCCTTAATTTTATTTTTTAGATATCATCCCTTCATATTCAACTCACCCTGTACCCTCTGTGTACACACACACATATGTATATATGTGTGTATATGTGTATGTATGTACACTTCCTATATTTATTTCCTTCAACTACTCTAATGCTGAGAAAATTCTCAAGAGTTACAAATATCATCTTTACATGTAGGAAAATTAACAGTTCATAAGTCCCTTGTGATTTCTCTTTCCTGGTAATCTTTACATACTTCTCTTGTTTCTTGTATTTCAAAGTCAAAATTTCTGTTCACCTCTGGTCCTTTCATCAGGAATGCTTGAAAGTCCTTTATTTCATTTAATATCCCTATTTTCCCCTGAATTATTATACTCGGTTTTGTTAGGTAGGTGATTTTTGGTTTAAATCCTAGCCCCTTTGACCTCTGGCATATAATATTCCAGATCATTTGATCCCTTAATGTCCAAGCTGATAGATCTTGTGTTACCCTGACTGTGTTTCCACAATACTCAAATTATTTCTTTCTGACAGCTTCTAATATTTTCTCCTTCACTTGGTGTAATGCCAAGCACAAGCAGTTTTCCAGAGGACTGCTGCTGTTAACAGCTTCAAGATTCTGATTACATAGTATAGTAAACTCTCTATTTATTCAGCAGTAAATTAAGGCAAAACATTGACAGAAATCAAAGTACAGCATTCACAATGTTATAACTTAACAACTTATCACTAAAGTGGCCACATAGTTTTCACCAAAGGGGTCACATTGTTTTAAGCAAAAGATAATATTCATTTAGTAAATCATGTAATAAGACCTTAATCCAATCATCCTTAAGGAGGCAAGGCATCCTTAAGGGACACAAAGTACTATCATTCAATAAGAACTTAACTAAATCATCATAAAGGAGGCAAGCCTCCTTTAATGGACACAAAGTAAAAAGGACAAGTTTCTCCACCCCTTGGTCACGTTGTTTTAATCTCTCAGTCAAAAAGTCTCCTTTCTTCTTAATTGTAGATTAGTTTCCAATCATCCTTAATTCAATCATCCTGGGGAGATACAGAATACAAAATTCTCCACCCCTAGGTCGTCATAATCTCAGTTTGCATTAAATACCCAAGGAGAGATCTTTTCATCTTGACTCAAGGCTGGCTCTCAACTTTGATGGTTCCTGTTCTGTGATCCCAGATCCTGCCCAAATGTACCCAACTGTCATCTGAGTTCAAAGGCAGACAGCTCTCAGTTCCTTGTCCACCTCCTTGTGGAGTTCCTGTTCTATATTGAAGCTCTCAGTGTCTAGTCCACCTTAAGTCCTTCACACTTTCTGTTCCTGGAAAGAAAAAGCTCAAGAAAGCCACAATAACATTCATAAACAGTGCTGGCATCCTCATCAATTCACTTTCTGCTTGTGAAATCATCATAGTCCCAACAACAAGGTCTGAGAAATAGACACAAATCATCAGTATAGTCCCAGGACCTCTGAAAACACTAGTTAAGACCCTCCTCTAGGATTTCTATAAATATACAAGAAGAAAGTCCTCTTTCAGGGCTTCTAAACCATCAGCAAGGTCCCAGGGCTTCTGTAACAACAGAAACATCCTCTATCAGCATATGAATCTGAAAAAGTAACATCAAAACAGACAAAGTACTAGCACCATAGCCATGCTTTCTCCCAGTTTTCCTCTCTTCTCATTTCTCATTTTTCAATTCTCTTCTCAGTTCTCAGTTCAGTTCTCGGTTCAGTTCAGTTCTGCCACCAAAAAATCTGTTCTCAATTTATAGATTCTCAGCCTCCATGCTGCTTGCTCCTTGAAGTTCTGGCTGGCTCTTAGAAGTTCTCAGCAGCTCTGGCTAGTTCTCAGAAGTTCACAGAAGCTCTGGCTGTCTCTCAGAAGAAGTTCTGGCTCTCCTGCTTGGGCTTTTCCTTATATATGGTATTAACTCCTCCCTGTTCTGCCTTTTCCTATTACATCAGCAAGTTCATCCCTTTGTGGGATTTACAAGTTCTGTATCTTAATATTTGACCAAATCATAGACTTTAAACAAAGTGCTAATTACCTGTTTGATTGTCACTACAAGTGACATGAAAGATTTTCAAATCTGCATTACCATTATACTTGGGAACTCTGGAACTTGGTTACAATATTCCTAGGAATTTTCTTTTTGGGATCTTATTCAAGAGGCAATCAGTGGATTCTCCAATTTCTATTTTGCTCTCTGGTAATTCTGAAAAATAAAGGTAAAATTAATAAGATTAAATAATTCTGAGGTAGTAAATTGAGAAGCTGGTTTTATAGGAAGAAAAAAACAATAAGATAGATAAGCCATGGCTTAATTTGATTTTTTTTAAAAAAGAAGAAAACCAAATACCCAGTGTTGAAAATGAAAAGAGTAAAATCATCAAATAAGAAGATATTAAAGCAATCATTAGGAAAATTTTGCCCAATTATATGCCGATAAATCTAACAATTTGAGCAAAATCAATGAATACTTGTGAAAATATAAATTGCCATGATTAACAGATCAGGAAAGAGAATGTCTAAATAACTCCATTTTAGGAAAATAAATTGAACCAGTCATTAATGAACTCCCAAAGAAAAAAATCACCAGAGCCAGATAGGTTCACAAATTAATTGAGCCAATTATTTAAAGAATAACTAATTCCTATTCTATATAAACTATTTGGGAAAATAGGCAAAGAAGGAGTTCTACTAGACTTCTTTTATGACACAATTATGGTGCTGATACCTAAACCAAGAAAAGCCAAAATAGAGAAATAAAATTGTAGATCAATTTCCCTAATGAATATTGTTGTAAAAATTTTCAACAAAATACCAGCAAGGTGATTACAGCAATATATCACATGGATTCTATACTGTGACCAGGTAGGATTTATACCAGGAACACAGAGTTGATTCAATATTAGGAAAACTATCAACATAATTGACCAAATCAAAAATGAAACCAACAGAAATCCTATAATTTTATCAAATGCTGAAGACACTTTTTGATGAAATTCAGCCTCTATTCCTATTTAAATAATTAGAGAGAATAGGAGTAATGGAGCATTCCTTAAAATGATGGGCAGTATCTTTCTACAGCCATCAGCAAGCATTATCTGTAATGGGGATAATCGAGAAGCCTTCCCGATAAGAAATAAGATCAGGGTGAAACAATGATTCCCATTATCAACAGTATTATTCAATAGATTATTAGATTTGTTAGCTGTAACAAGGAGAAGGAAAAAAATGAAGGAATTAAAACAGTCAATGAAAAAACAAATCTATCACTATTTGCAGATGATGCGGTTGTCTACTTAGAGAAACCTTGAGAATCTACTAAAAAAGTATTTGAAAATATTAAAAACTTTAGCAAAGTTGTAGGATGTAAGATGAACAAAGTACAGTAGAAAGAGAAATTTCATTTAAAATAACAGTAAACACAATAAAATACTTGGGACTCTACCTGTCAAGAGAAATGCAGGAACTATATGAACACAATTGTAAAACACTTCACACAAAATGTCATATCTACACAACTGGGATCAATTTCCAATTGGTAAGCTGAGCCAATATAATAAAAAAGATGTTTATGCCTAAACTAATTTACTTCTTCAGCACCACACCAATCAAACTACCAAAAATATTTTAGAAAACTAAAAAAATTACAATGAAATTCAATTGGAAGACCAAAAGATTAAGAATATCAAGGGAATTAATGAAAAAATGCAAAGGAAGATGTCTTAGCAATACCTGATCTCAAACTACATTTTAAAGCAGTAATCATCAAAACTATGTGGTACTAGCTAAGAAATAGAGTTGTGGATCAACAGAATATATGAGGTACAAAAGATACATTAGTCAATGACCACAGTAATATAATACTTGATATACATAAAGATCATATCCTTTGGGTAAAAACTCACTATTTGTCAAAAATTGCTAGGAAAATGAGAATATAATAGAACATAAACTGAATATAGACCAACATCTCACATGGTATACCAAGACAAGGCAAAATGGGTACATGATGTAGACATAAGTTTACATCATAAGCAAATTAGAAGAGTAAAGAATAGCCATGACCAAACAATAGATAGAAAGCATTACAAAAAGTAAAATAGATAATTTTGATTATGTTAAATAAAAAGCTTTTGCCCAAATAAAACCAATGCAAACAATATTAGAAAGAAAGTAGGAAGATGGGAAACAATTTTTATAGCAAATGTCTCTGGAAAAGTCCTCATTTCTTCAGTATTTAGAGAACTGCGTCAAATTTATAAGAATACTAGCCATTAATCAATTGATAAATGGTCAGAGGACATGAATAGTAATTTTTTCAGATGAGGAAATCAAAACTATCTATAGGCATATGAAGAAGTACTCTAAATAACTTTTGATTGGAGAAATTAAGTTAAATAAAAACTCTGAGATACCACCTCATACCTATCAGATTGGCTAAGAGGAAAAAAAAAGAAAATTGTAAATGTTGGAGAGGATAAAGGAAAATTGGGACACTGTGAACTGATCCAACCATTCTGGAGAGCAATTTGGAGTTATGCCCAAAGAGCAAACATATGGTACATGCCCTTTGATTTAGCCATACCACTACTAGATTTATATCTGAAAGAAATCATAAAAAGGTAAAAGGACCTACACATGTAAACATATTTATTACAACCCTTTTTGTGTTTTCAAAAAATTGGAACCTGAGGAGATGCCAAAAAATTCGGTAATGGTTGAAAAAGTTGTGGTATATGAAAGTAATAAAATACTGTTGTACAATAAGAAATGATGAACAGGGAGCATGGCCAATATTGCAGAGTAAAAGCAGGGACTCACTTGAGATCTCTCCCAAACCCATCCAAATATCTGTAGGAAATTACTCTAAAAAAATTCTAGGGCAGCAGAACCTGAAAAATGACAGTGAAACAAATTTACAACCTAAGAAAACCTGGAAGATTAACAGGAATGATCTATTGCACCAGACTGGGACAGGAGCACAGACTAACACTGACCATGCCAGCACAGACCTGGCCCTAGCAAACCTAGAGCAGGACTCAGGGAACTGAATCAGTGTCAGCTCTGGTGGTTTCCAGACTTCTCAACTCACAAATAACAAAGATAACTTAAAATATCAGTAGGACAGGTCTGTCAAAGGTTGGTGAGAAAGGAGCAAGGTGGTGGCAGCAGCAGCAGTGACTGCTTCCAGAGTTCTCAAAACACAGATGGTGAGGGGAATTGAGTGAGTTTTCACCAGGGGATTTCAGGAATCTCTTTGCAAGTGCTGAGGCAGGATTCTCTTGCTTTGGCCATGCCTAGATCTGGTTTGTAGTCCTAGGTGGTCATGGGGCAATGAGGAGAGCTGAAGTGGTGGAGTTTGTGGTGATGGTGGAGAAGGAATCTTCCTCACAGTTCAAAGGCAGAAAAGAGTGATTGTGGTCGCTCACAGACCAGTGCACAGCCCAGGAAAGGAGTACACACCTCCCTTTTGATCATACCAACTTGGAAGAACTGAACATATATAGGTCTCTAAAAGTATCACTGAAAACAGCTTCACATAACCCCTATAGCTTGGAAGAATATGCCTTTACACTTGAAGCAGAGTCCTACCTTGAAAAATAGTTAAAAAGTCAAGTAATTACCTGGGAAAATGAGCAAAGGGTGGAAAATACTCAGAATATAAAATCTTACTTTGGTAACAAAGAAGATCAAGCCATAGAACCAGAAGAAAACAACAAAGTCAAAGCTCCTACATCTAAAGCCTCCAAGAATAATGTGATTTGGTCTCAGGCCATGGAAAAGCTCAAAAAGGATTTTGAAAATCAAGTAAGAGAAGTAGATGAAAAACTGAGAAGAGAAATGAGAGTGATACAAGAAAATCATGAAAAACAAGTCAACAACCTGTTAAAGGAGACCAAAAAAAAAAATACTGAAGAAAATAACACCTTAAAAATAGACTAACCCAAATGGCAAACAGGCTCAAAAAGTCAATGAAGAGAAGAATGCCTTAAAAAGCAGAATTGGTCAAATAGAAAAGGAAGTCCAAAAGCTCACTGAAGAAAATAATTCCTTAAAAAATAGAATGGAGCAAATGTAAGCTAATGACTCTATGAGAAATAAAGAAATTATAAAACAAAATCGAAAGAATGAAAAAAGACTATGTGAAATATCTCATTGGAAAATTTCATTGGAAAAATTACTAACCTGGAATATAGATCCAGGAAAGATAATTTAAAAGTTATTGAACTACCTGAAGTCATGATTAAAAAAAAAGAACCTGGACATCATCTTTCAAGAAATTAAATTATATTAAAAAAATAATTTCAAGTAAAACTGCTGTGCTCTTCTGGGAACAGAGGGTAAAATAGAAAATTAAAGAATCTACCAATCACCTCCTGAAAAAAAGATCCCAAAATGAAAACTCCCAGGAATACTGTAATCAAATTCCATATTTTCCAGGGAGTGGGATAGATGAGAGGAAATATAATTCATCTTTCACAATTTAATTATTATGGAAGTGGCTACACATGTATAACCTGTATTGAATTGCTTTCCTTCTCAATAATGGTAGTTGGGGAGAGAGGAAGGAAAAGGATTTGAAACTCAAAGTGTAAACAAATAATGTTAAGAATTACTTTTATATGCAACTTGGAAATAAGATATTCAGGCAGTGGGGTGTAGAAATCTATCTTGCCTTACAAGAAAATAGAGGAGAAAGGGGATAAGAGAAGGGGTTGGGTGATAGAAGATAGGGCACATTGGGTGAAAGGTTTATCAAAACGCACATAGTCTTGAGGTAGGGGAAGGAAAAGATGGGTAAAAAAATTGCAACTCAAAATCTTGTGGAAGTGAATGTTAAAAACTAAAAATAAATATTTTTTTACAGTTAATTGATTAGTTTAAAAAGATAAGAAAAGAAAAATGAAGGTCTCAGCTCAAAACAAACAAACAAAAACAAATAAGTAGATTTCAGAAAAATCTGGAAGGACTTCTATGAACTGATGCTGGCTGAAGAGAGCAGAACCAGGAAAGCATTGGACATGATAACAGTAACATAATGGGATGATCAACTATGATAGAATTAACTCTTCTAAATACAGTAATCCCAGACATTTTCAAAGGACTTGTGATGAAAAATGCTATCTGCAGCAAGCTAATGAACTGATGGATTCTGGATGCAAATCAAAGCATTTTATTTTGCTTACTTATTATTTTTATTTTTTTTCTTTTTATCTGTTTCTTATTTCACAACTGTTACAAATATAAAAATATGTTTTACATGACAGTGTATGTATAACCTAGATACAAATATTTGGGGGGAAGGAAAGAGGAGAGAAAGAGTGGAAGAAAAATGTGGAATTCAAAATCTCATAAAAATGAATGCTAACCTCTTTGATCCAACAATATCATTACTTAGTCTGTATTCCAATAATAGCATAAAAAGTTGTACAACAATATTTAGCAGTTCTTTTGGTGGTGGCGAAGAATCAGAAATTGAGGGGATTCCCATCAATTGGTAATGGCTGAACAAGGTAGGGTATGAATGTAAGTCATAGAATTTTATTAAAATTTTATTAAAAATGAGCAGGTGGATTTCAGAAAAACCTGGAAAGAACTACATGAAATGATGCTGAGTGAAGCAAGCAGAACCAGAAGAACATTGGACACAGTAACAGGAATGTTGTTTGATACTCAACTATGATAGCATTAACTCTTCTCAGTACAATGATACAGCACAGTTCCAAAAGACTTGTGATGGAAAATACTATCCACATCCAGAGAAAGAACTATAGAGTCTGAATTCAGATTGAAGCATACTATTTTTAGTGGGTTTTTTTGCGTTTTTTCCCTTTTGTTCTAGTTCTTCTTTCACAACATGAATAATATAGAAATATATTTAACATGATTGTACACATATAACCTATATCAGACTGTTTGTATTCTTGGGGAAGGAGGAGAGAAGGAAAGGAGCAAAAAAATTGGAACTCAAAATCTTATGAAAATGAATGCTGAAAAATATCTTTACATGTAATTGTTAAAAATTAAGCAATAAATAAAAAGTAATAGGGAAATTTTAATGAAATAAATATAAATACAATAGAATAAAAAGAAATGCTAAAAATTTTCTTAATATTCAATTGGAAAAAATAAAATATTATCAAAGCGAAAAAAATTACTACTGGGCCTTAAAAATATAATTGCCTTGCAGGAAAAGAAAAATAATAATTAGTTCTGAGAACAATTTGTAGTCAAATTAATCTAGCATATAAAGTATGTAATTTATTTTTAAAACTGTAAAGTGAGCTAGACTATGAATAGCTAAACACAGGTATACTCTATTTAATAAAGAATATTTTGGATCATCTTTTTAAATTTTTTGTAATGATATTCTGCCAAAATTAATATGTGGCTAGAATAGCACCCCTCTTCCTTTTTTCCAAAGTAAAATAATGTTTATTAAAGATTCACCATAATAGGTGTACTCCATTTTTTTTTTGGCTTTTTGGAGCAAGGGAGGCAGGGCAGTTGGGTTTAAGTGACTTGCCCAAGGTCACATGGCTAATTTTGTGTTAAGTGTCTGAGGCTGGATTTGAACTCAGATCCTCCTGACTCCAGAGCTGGTGCTCTGTTCACTGCACCACCTAGCCACCCCTAGCACTCCTCTTCTAATGCTACATTGGGACATGCTCAAGTCATGGCAAGTATAAGGAACTTGGGATTGATATACTTGTTTCCAGGCATGCATGATGGAAGGGCCTTTCCTCCCCTTTCCCTCTGTCAACCCTTTTCTGAGCATATACAATATTCCTAGTCAGATTCCAGTCCAAACTGTGGTAGCTTTGTGATTCTTCTTCTGGCCTTTAGTGCCTGAGAGGATGGTACACAGGAGTAGCAAAATGTCTTTTGGTTGGCTGTGTTGTTTGAATGATTGATGATACAGAAAAGCTTGACTCAGAACTCAGTGCATACAAAAGGTTCCAAAGGATGACCTCTCTTCCCTTTGGTTTTCAAGTGAAAAAGGCTGATATGAACCAATCAGTTGGAAAGGAGCATTAGCAAGATGTCTCCCCACTCACCCATCATATATCTATAAACACCTAGTAGCTCTGTTCTCTTTATCTTTGTTCTTTCCTAATTGTTGGTGAATGGGTATACTGAGATTAGAACACCCAAGCACCAAATGAGACTAACAGATATATCACGGTGTAGCACCAAGTACCCCAGCATCCCCAGGGTGGCTGCCAACACAGGTTCTTAAATCTGCTTTGCTAGAGGAAACTCAAAATTGGTTAACAAGCTTACTTTAATCAGTCAAATATGCATCATTTACCTAGTTCAGGGGAAAAAGGTCAGCATCATGAACTTCAGAGTATACAGACAGAATTATCAAGACAGACAAACAGATCAAGTAGACAGGTTTCCAAACTGTCCAACCATTACATCCATACCAAATCAACATCTGGGTTTTTCAGAGGCAGGGGGCTCTCAACAATGGCTTCCCAGAGTCTCATCTGATCAAATCACAGAACACTTCTCCAAGTGAGCCCCAAAACAAAGCCTCAAATCAGGGTTTATATAGCCTGCTCCTGGCTCAGAGAATGTAACAACCTTCTGGACCCACTGGCCAATCAAAAAGTATCTACTGAAAAACAAGCTTCCCACCCCAGGATCCAGGTGCACTTTTGCCTAGGGAAGATCTTAAAAATTTATATTCCGATTACACATGGCCTTCAGAAACATGTCCAACCAATAACAAGAGTTGGCAGCCCCAGCAGCTGAGTCTGGTGAAGAGATAGTGAAGCAACTAAATGATTTGTTTAGCATAGTCCTAACTATACTACCTACCTTTATGCCTTAAATTCATATGCACTATTTCCAAGGAGTATGTGTGTTTATATTTGTCTGTGAGTGTGTATGTGGTGGGGGGGGAAAGGAATATACCCTTGATACAGGGGACATTTTTAAATTTTCTAACTTACTGACGACTATTTGAGAGCACACTCAATGGGGGCTCATGAATAGTACTCAAAACTTCAACCCATAAGAGTTGTCAATATTTCCTTGAGGTGGGAATAGTCATCTACCTTCTAGCACTCCCACCTGCTATGAATTTAAATATAAGATCTTTCTGATCTGTCTTCTAATTCTTTAGCATATTTGAATAGGACTGGAACCTATTTATTTATAGATTGAACACATGGACCCATCAGAGATGGAAAAGTGAAATAGGAAAGTGTCACAATGGGAATAGGAGTGGATGGATTTAAGAGTCCATATGAAAAGGAGTCCTATCTTCAGCAAGCAAGAAAGCTAGCATCTTTAGAGAATGTTGAGAGTGGAAGACAGATGTTGGGGAAGCTAATGAAGACATGGTCGCCAGTCCTTCCACTTTACTACATTAAAAGGAGTCCAGAATTATTCTTCTGCAACCTCCCAAGGACTTACTAGTCTTGCTTTTGGGAATTTCTTAAATTGACTTGTAACAGGAATCATTGGAAGAGAAATCATTCATGGAATTAGATAACACTAGTTCATCCTCCTCTGCATGAGGACATTTTCACACACCTGGAGATTACTTAAATTAATCCTGTTGTTATTAGATTATTCATGCTACATTTCTATCCAAATATATTCATATCAATTGTTTGCCTACAGCATTGTGATATTAGATATTAAGTAATAACTATTATTTTGTAGCATTTTCTGTCTTATAAAATAGACTGACATTTGGTAGAATGGGAAGGGAGGCAAAAGGAAATAAATCACATGTAGAGGCAATAAATACAGAGGAAAATGAGAGGATCAGTGAGTGTACCATTAGCCTGTACCAAGAAACTAATATCACCTAGTCCCATTTCATTCCAAATGGCTGTAATTAGACTGTTATCTGATCCTGTATCTCCCTTGTCTAAATGATCAATAATCAATAAATTAATGGTTGCAAAGTGAAATGACTGGAGTATTTGAAAGCATTTAAACCCAAAATTTAATAAAATAAAAGGGGTAAATTTGTAGATTAGGCAGTAATTTTGTTTTAGAGAAATAGCTATTGACAAAAAAGATGTAAGGGAATACAATGCTTAGAAAATTTGAACATATACATTTCAGCAGGTCTAGATCACATTCTTTCTAAGATATTAAGGGAATAAACTACATATTTACTGAGGCAATGATATTATGTTTGAGAAATCACTACACACTCTAAAAAGTAAGATTCCTGGACAGATAAGATTGTAGTTTCTTTTTAAATAATAAGAAAAAGGGAAGAAAGGTGACCTGTAAGTCAAATCTCCTTACAAAAACCAAGATTAGTAGTTTTAATTAATTAATTAATATAATTAATTTAATGATATTAATGGATAATGGAATTTGAAATGTCAAGAGAATAAAAGAGTCAAGAAAGGTTTGTTCAATAAAAACAAATCAGGCTGAAAAACTTGCTAGTTTCCTTAGAGAAAGAAGTATTGAATTTATAATTGATCAGCTGAAATGAGTAGGGTTTCTGTGGTTAGTATGACAAAATTAACATGATTTAGTTTTACTCCAAGATTCTACATGTTCATCAATGTGTATTTTAATAAACAAGTGAATGTTAGAAAATAAAGTCCAGTGTTAAGTGGCAGACAAATGGTCTGGAGAGGGCCTACAATTTTACACATTGGTAATTGAAAGTTTTGTTTTTTTTCTCCATCTTTACTTATTCTAGAGATAAAGGACACATACAAAGTAGGTAGTCCCTAGAAGATCAGAAGCAGAAGGTCTGTTTAAATGTCACAGCAGAGATTTCCCAAAACAAACATGAAAGAAAGAACCTAACACCAAAAAAAATACACCAAATTTTTTTCTTTTTTACTATTGATTTCACACTGCCTAGAATACCTTAACTCTTCTTTGGGCAGTTCCTAAGAAGCCATCTTAATTGTGTCATATCCACAAAACCCATTCTACCCCCAATGAAGCCAACTCCACATGACCCCCTCTTTCTATGAATTCCTCTATACAAGTTGTTGTCTGTATGATTGTTTTGATCATAAATCTTTCATGGCCTTGTAATATTACTTTTATTGTCTTGAACTATTATTTTAATCTTATTATTTAATGTTGCATGGATTTGCATCTTTTCTCCCTAACTAGACAAAAAGAACTATGTTTTGTTCTCTGAATCACTGACTGTCTCCAATTAACATTAATCATGCACATTTACAAATATATATATTGCCTTTTGGAGAGCAATTGGGGTTAAGTAACTTGCCCAAAGTTACATGGCTAGTGTTTTAGTGAGGATGTTAAGTGTCTGAGGCTGGAACCAAACTCAGGTCCTGCTGACTCCGGGGCTGGTGCTTTACTCACTGTGCCACCTAGCTACCCCAAAATATTTATTTTTTAAGATAGAAAACAAGTGAAACAAATATTCTGGAATCCATTGTCTTTTTTCATAAATTACTGTCAGGAAATGATGTGTGTGTGTGTGTTGTGTGCATATGTACAACTGGGACCTTTGCATTCACTGGTGTCTGGAGCTCCTTTGACCAATTTAGATTGACAAATGTCTTACAAGCATTTTCAAAATGTAAAAAGTTGACTGGTCCACTGAGATTTAAAGGTTACAGAGGTAAGAGTTAGAGGTCATGAGTAAGAAATAGAAAACCCCAAATCCAGGGCAGACTATATATACAATTCTTATACAGTGTCTTTCTTGAGCATAGAAGTGGTGCAGTGTTCTATCCACTGCACCTAGAATCAAAAAGATTTAAGTTCAAATCTGGATTCAGATACTAACTGTGTGACCCTGAGAAAGTCAATTAGCTGATCTAAATTCCTTCATTTCTAAATTTGGTATAATAATACCATCTACCTTCCAGGGTTATGAGAATAAAATGAAATAATATTTCTAAAGATCTTTACAAACTTTTAAAACATTGTATAAATGCTAGTTATTAATATTGAGGGCAATAAGAAACTTTTTAATCCAAATACAGAAGATTTCTCTAGAATTTAGAAGAGTTATAGGAATAACAAGGCTATGAAAATGCCCAAATTATTCAAAGAATATGAATGAATGAAGCCTGAAAGGGCCTAGGACTTTCCCTTCATCTTGCTGCTACAAAGTGATATGTCTCTGGAAATGCTTTAGCAATGTACCCTTCTCTGGACACCTTCATAGAAAATACTCTTTGGTTGCTAACAGTCCTCTGTTCCAGTTTACATTGTTCAGATTAATAATATCCAACATTAACATAGAGCTTGCAAGGTTTTCAAAGTCCTTTAGCATAATTATATTATTTGAGCCTCATAACAACCCTGTGTCATGGTTATTATGGGTGTAATTATCCTCCTTTTACTGATGTAGATCTTAAGGCTGAGAGAAGTATGAAATGACTTGCTAATGTTTCAATAACTATTAAGGGTCAAAGGTGAAATTTGGATTTGAATCTTCATGGTTTTAAATCTAACACTCTATGTGTCACATCATATTGCTTGCCAAAAGTTCATATGTCAAGGGCAGGCCACAAAGTGCAATGCTGGGACTATCCTGTTCTCTCCTGAGCCAAAATGACTAAAATCTGGCTCCATTGGGAAGCAAAATAGAAACCTGCTCTTTACAGGACAGAAATAGAGTAAATTTTCTGAAAATAAAGAAAAAAAAAACACTAAAACTTCACCTTTTCATCTTAGGTGAGGTGAAAGTGGCTTACCAAATAACAGTGTTAAATATATACTATGCTGTAATGTGTAATGCTACTCTATTGAGTAAACTGCACTTTTCTTTCTGAGTTACATTGCAAAAGATAGCACTTCAGGGAACAATGAAAGTTAGATCATTTATGAAATATGTGCCACATTGGCAAAAAAAAAAGTCAGAATGCCTATAGATATTATAGGAAACAAAAGTGGATCATTAAAGATCTTGTGCATAGTGGGTGCTCCCTAAATAGTTGTTGAATGAAAAAATGAGCAGATACTTCAGATTGAGATTGAATTTTGTGTGCATTGCTGTAATGGTAATGTAATTTTGAATTTGAAGATCGCATGTTGGCAAAAGTAGGAGGTACTTGACACTTAGCAACTGATCAAGTCTCTGATTGGGGGAACAGAAGGTATGAATTCCTGTCTCCTGTTAACTGATAGAACAGGAAGGGGTTGGCAGAAGGAAGTGAAGAAGGTAATATCCTGTTCGGAAGAAGCTCCACCAAGACAAGTTTTCAGGACTCAGTTCTCCATTCTCTCTTCTGTAGCTGTTCTGCCACCAGATCTCGGTCTCAAGGAAATTCTGACTGTGCCTCTCTGGGGCTTTTCTTATATACACAGTATTACCTATTTCACTTTTATGATTACTAACTGTGTGTGTCTCTCTCCCTCCTATTCCCTTCCCTGTTTATGCTTTTATTTCTCCCTTCTCCCTTACCCTCCTTAAGAGTTTTCTTTTTTGACCACTGCCTCCCTCAATATCCATTCCCTTTCCCTATGCTTTCCCAATAGTGTTTCTTCCTTCCCTTCTAACCACCTTCCTTCCCTTTTATTTCCCCTTTCCCACTGCCTACAGGGCACATTTGATTTTTATACTTAACAAAGTATGTTATTCCCTCTTTGGACCAAATCCAATGTCAGTAAATATCAAACAATGATTCTCTCCTTCCCTTCATTCCCTCTACCATAAGTTTTAGTGTCCCTTAACATTAGATTCCTCTATGTAACAGAGTATGTTATTCCCTCCTTGAACTAAAACCAATGAGAGTAAAGCTCATACAATGTTCTCCTCCTTCCTGCTTTTCCCTCTAATATAATGTTGTCATGCCTCTTCGTGTGACATAATTTACCCTTTTCTCCCTCTTCCTTTCCTCTTCTCCCATTACAATCCCTTTGCACCCCTTAAAAAGTTTTTTTTTTATCATCACATTAGTTAATTGATGCGCACACCCTCTATCTTTGTATATCCCTTTTAAATGTTGTAATAATTATACAATTCTCAATATTGACAGGTATCATCATCCCATATGGGGATGTACACAGTTTGTTCTTATTGAATAACAAGTTGCATGTGTGTGTGTTTTCCCTTTTTACCTTTTTATGTCTCTCTTAAGTATTGCATTTGGTATTGCAATTTTATTGCAATATTAGTATTGCAAAATTAAGTATTGTACTCAAATTTTCCATTGAGTTCTGGCCTTTTCATCAGGAAGGTCTAGAAGTCCCTTATTTCATTAAATGACTATCTCCTTGCCTGAAAGTTTATGCTCAGTTTTGCTGGGTAGTTGATCCTTGGTTGTAGTCCAAGATCCTTTGACTTACAATATTCCAATCCCTCTGATTTTTAATGTAAAAGCTGCTAGGTCCTGTGTGATCCTGACTCCAGTTCTATTATA
This sequence comes from Petaurus breviceps papuanus, assembly GCF_028583685.1. NCBI lineage: Eukaryota > Metazoa > Chordata > Mammalia > Diprotodontia > Petauridae > Petaurus > Petaurus breviceps. Next base: position 7,411,224 of record NW_027185791.1, read on the forward strand.
TTTGAAGTGTTTCTTTCTGGCTGCCTGCAGTGTTTTCTCCTTGACCTGAAAATTCTGGAATTTGTCTACAATATTCCTTGGAGTTTTCAAATTGGGATCTCTTTCAGGAGGTGTTAAGTGGATTCTTATGATAACTATTTTACCCTCTGGTTCTAGGACTGCAGCACAGTTTTCCTTGGTGATTTCTTAGAAGATGTTGTCCAGGCTTTTTTTGTTGTTGTTCATCATGGCTTTCCAGAAAAACAATTATTCCTAGATTATCTCTTCTGGATCTCTTTTCTAAGTCAGTTGCTTTTCCAATGAGAAATTTTACATTTTCTTCTTTTTTGTTATTCTTTAGATTTTGTTTGACTGATTCTTGATGCCTCATAAAGTCATTAACTTCCATTTAACTAATCCTAATTTTAGCAAATTGTTTTCCTCAGTTAGTTTTTGAACCTCCTTTTCCATTTGTTCAGGTTTTATTTTTCAGGAGTTATTTTCTCCAGTTAGATTTTGAACCTCTTTTCCCATTTGACACATTTTACTTTTTAAGGAACTGTTTTCTTCAGTGAAAGTTTTTTTCCCATTTTTTTCAATTGAGTTTACAAAATAATTGGTGAATTTATATTCTACCTCTCTAATTTGACTTTTAGAATCATTCTTGAACTCTTCCAAGAATGATTTTTGGGCTTGAGACAAGTTCATATTCCTTTTTGGTGTTTCAGATGTGGGTATAGGGTCAATGTTTTCCTCTTCTGAATTTGATTCTTCTCACTTACTATAATAGGATTCCATAGCCTTTCTTTGTCCAATTTGCTTTTTTCCATTGTGATAGACTATTTCCTGACTTTTAAAGTGGATCTCTGCTTCGGGTACAGAGAGCTCTAACCCATGCTTCTTATGCTGGGCTGTAGCCTCTGAGTGTCTAGACTGAGACCAAGGCCAGGACTTTTGGCATTTCCCCAGGGTAACACTGAACCTCACAGCATGAGATGTGCTGGAAGAGTGGTCTAGACCTCTCAGGATTCCACCTCTGTGTCCCTGGGCTAGAGCTCAGGCAGGCTCAGCCACTGGTGCCCGGGGCCATGCTGATGCCTGCTGATTCTCCTGGTTGTGCAAGGGCTCACCTGGGGTCCTGATATTAATGCTTGCTGGTTCCCCCACCCTGGGGATCAGGATCTCTACTGTGCATCTGAGATGGGGCTTGATAGGACCCCTCCTGTTTCACACTTTAACCTCAGTACAGACAAAGCCACACCCTTCCTCTAAGACTCCCAAACCTCCAGTTGGTTCCACTATTTCAGGATTTTACATTTAGGCAAAATTCTCCAGGTTTTCACAATAAGAGAGGAGATGAGAGCAGCTATGGTTTACTCCACCATCTTTGCTCCCCAAATTTCAGTTAGGTGATATTTAAACATCCAGACTGTGGGCTGATAGCACAGGAGTAGCTGTTGCCATTGCTGCAGGCCCTGTGCTTGCCTCTTTCTGAGCTCTGACAGATGCCATCCTGCAGTGAGAGGTCAGGGAATCACCCTTCCAGTAGGTAAGCCAGTCCTCCCAGATTCACTCTGTCTTTGTTATGGTCAGGTGTGTGCTGGTGCAGCCCATGCACTCTGCACTCTGCATTCCCCCACCTGGCACAAAAAAATCCTACCCATCTGCACTTTCCTGGGCTAGAAAACTGCCACACTAATTCTCCCAATGGATTCTGACATTCTAAAATCCATTCAGATTCACTTTTTAGAGATTACTGAAGGAATTCATGGGCAAGTTTAGGTGAGTTCCTGCTTTCACTCTGCCATCTTGGCTCTGTCCTGACAATGAATATTTTAATCACATTATCTGCATAATTACAGATTACTTTCATAAATGAATGTACTGATTCACACTTGCACAAACAATGCATAATTGTACTGTCTTCCTAAAAGCAATTTATAATTTACTAAATCAATAGTCATCTTGCTAAATTTGCTATGTATGAGATAAAAACTCAGAGTTGTGCTGATTTTCATTTCTTTTATTACAATTGATTTGGGGCATTTTTCATATTATTTTAATACTTTGCAATTCTTTTGAGAACTATTTGTTCATCTCCTTTGACCATTATCTCCTGAGGAAAAACTATTTTCATATATATGCAAATCTTTTCTTCTTAGTCTTCTCTAAATGGAATAACTTTTGGATAGGAGTATGTGTGTATACATACATATGTATAAATATACACACATGTGTGTATACATATATATACATATGTGTGTGCATGTGTGTTCATGTGTACACATATATGTATGCATGTGTCTTTGTGTATGTAATATTGAGTAGAATTTCCCTCTTTATTTTTGCTTCTTAACTTTTATTATCATATAAAATATTGTTCATTGAAGTGAGATTAATTTGCTTTTTTTAGATGAAAAATTTTTCTTTATTAATTTGTTTATTTTTAGTTTACAAGATTCAGTTCTGCAATCCCTTGAGTTTCACATTTTCTCCTTCTCCTCCATTCCTCTCCCCCCCATAGTGGCATGCAATCAAGTATAGGATCTGCAAATACTTTCACATTAGACATTAGTCAGGTTATAAAAGAAGGATTGTATCAGATGGAATGAACAATGGAAAAGAGGAAACAAAACCAAACAAGAAAAAGAAAGAGAGCAGGTAGTTTGCTTCAATCTACATTCAAACTCTGTTCTTTCTAGTTCTTTCTCTGAATGTAGACATCTCTCTCCATCGTGAGTTTTTTGGGGTTGACTTATAACCCTGCATTGCTGAGAAGAGTCCAGTCATCAAAGCTGGTCATCACACATACATCGTGTCTGTATTTCTGTACAAATTTCTCCTCATTCTGCTGTTCTCATGTGACTTTAATTTATAACCTGCAACTTTGTTGTATATATTTATGTCTTTGAGAAATCCCCAGAATTTTTTATGCACACTGTCATGTCATCTCCAAATATCTGTAGTTTTAGGTCCCCTTTACTATTCTTTCACTAATATTGTTTTCTCTTCCTTATTGTCATTGTTAGCATTTCTAGAACCATATTAAATAATATTAAGGAAAGGACTCATGCTTGGTCTCAGTGCTAATTATTATTTAAAAGTGTGATGGAATTCCCATTTCTAATCCATCAAAAACAAGATTTCATTATTTTTTTAGAGTTCCCTACCAGATAATTCTATTTCATTTTCTAAGACTGGATTAGTAAAGAACTCTATTTGGACTTCTGTTAGTTTTCAGGTTTTGCATTCTGAAGTATTCTTCCTCTTATGTTGCGTTCTAAGTCTTATTACCACTTAACTTGGTATAGTGGAATCTGAGTTTTATTTTTTTGTTCAAATTGAGATTTCATTAGGATTATTGTTTTTATTAAATGATTTTATTTTCTAGACCTTCCTTTTTAATTACTGATTAAAAGGTTATCAATTTTGTAAGTCTTTACAGAGAATCAACTTATAGTTTTCTTTACATAATTTTTATAATCTTTTTAGTTTTCAGTTTACTTCTCCTGTAATTTCTGATATCTTCTCTTTTTTACTTACTTTTGGTTGATTAGGTCTTTGGCTTTTTGATTTTAAAAATTCATTCAACTTATTACTCTCCATTTCTATCTTTTTTTATTTGTTTTGACTGATAAAATTTCTACCATAATGTTTGCTTTAGTTATGCTCAAAAAATTTTAATAAGTTTTTTCATCATCATCATTTTCTTTCACATAATTATTGTTTCTCTTATTTGTTCTCTGACATTATGTAGAATTTATTGTCAAGTCTCCATTGGTTTCTCTTTTTTATGTTTTTGCTGCATGAAATAATTGCTATTTTATAGCATTATGTACAAATGATGTGTTTAATATTTCTAACTTTTTGCAAATATTTATAATATCTCCATATCTTAGTACTTGGTCAGGTTTTTTTTTTTAACTTCCATTTGGGGCATTAAAAAATGCCTTTTTTTAACCACACATTTAGAAAACACATGTCTTTTAGCTCCAGGTTCTGTAGCAATTTGTTCAAATCTTTATTTTCCTTTTTGTTTATCTTTCTTTTATGTTTGTTCAAAACTGGTTAGCATATAAATCCTCTATTATTAATGCATTACTATCTATGTTTTCTTGTATTTCACTTCATTTTTCCTTTATGGATTTGGCTGTTAAAACTTTTGAAGGACACTACTTTAAAATTCACATTTCCTTTTTGTCTATAATTTTTTAGCATAATGATAATTTCTTGTTTATCTCTATCTTGTGCATTTGTGTTTACTGCAATGTCTGATAGCATGTTTACAACTCCTGCTTTACTGGATTCACCTGATGCATAGTAAATTTTATTCCTGATCCTTCATTTTTATTCTGTTTATATCTTTGATTTTAGTTCTGCTTCCAGAAAGAATCAGACTATGGGGTTTCTTTTTCTTATCCAATCTGTCCCCTTCCTTTATCTTATTCAGTTTTTATCCCTTCCCATTTAAAGTTATAAATTAGGTGTACTTATATCCATTTGTCTATCATATTGATTTTTTTTCAGATTTAAAGATTTTGTTGCTTATTTTCTTTAAAGACTTTTATCTCCTCCATTATTTTTGCCTACTCTTCATTAAGGTAGCCCTATTCTCACAGACTCTCTTCCCCTTACTCTCAATTTCTCCTTTTTCATCATCACTTTGTATGGTTTTCAAATTTTATTCGTCTTATTAATTACTTTCTCTTTCTTCTTTTTATTCTGTTATCTAGTCCAGATCTTTTTTTCCTTATGAAAACCCTCCTTTTTAAAATTTTTTGTTAGTTATTTTTTTTAATTTTCCCTGTTTTTTGCAAAAAAAAAAAAGAAATTATCTTAAATGGGATTCCCTCTGAACAAATGAATAAGTATTTCTTCCTTTCTTTCCCCCATTTTAACACTTCTCTTTTCCATCTCATTTATTCTCCTAAATGTCCTCTTCTTTCTTGGAAAACATAGGAGTTATTTTCCCTCATATTTTTTTAATATTTCTCTTCCTTGGAATGTTTGTAAGGTGAATAATCTTCAAAACAGGGGCAAAAGAGTTTATTTCTACTGCTTTTTTGCCACAGAATATTATGGTAAGGACAGGGACAGGGTGTGCTAGCAGAGAATGTAGCAACAGCAATGAAACTGTTGAATGGATCCCAGACACAGGCCATTAAGTCAGGTTATGCTGACCTGCCAGAATGTGAAGGTTGATGGGAGACAATGTGCTGAGAGAGTTTGAAAAGGACTAGAGATTAATCTTCTCTGTTGTAAATTCATCAGCCTATTAACTTTTTGGAATTCTTGGTTTATTGTACTATGGATATAGTGGCAAGTACTTTAGCATGTATTTCTTATTTGGGCAAGCTTTAAGTTACTTTAGAGATGGGAGAAAATATCTAGTCTTCCATCTTGGTCACATGTCTGGGAAATGTGAGGAAATAGCTTCTTCTGATATCTTTATCAGCCCACTTTCAAAGAGAGTTAAGCTTTCCTCTTGTATTTTAGCTTCTGTCTTCCATTTCTAGCACTTAATAGCTCAGGACATCATTGAACTGGCTTTATAACCTTCCCCACCTTCAACCAATCTGTCATGTGACCAGGATTAAACATACCTGCTTCATTCAAAGGAGACTTTTTTGGAACTCCAATGCCTGCTTATTATCTTTGGATTTACACTGATAAGTTGGAAAGTGTCCAGATGAGGATGCCAATGGCAAAGGATTTAAAGTTCATACTAAGAGGATGGGTTGAAGGAAATGGCCATGATATATCCTGAAGAAAAAGGAAGGTGGACGACATATAACAGCTTTTTAAAGCATCTGAAGGATTTTTATATCTGTAAAGAAGCAGACTTTTTTGCTTGACCCCAGCAGAGAGAACTTGTAGTTCTGTGACAACTTGACAGTGTATTGTAGAAGGGATTGTTTTGTGCAGCTATTGGTTGGATGAGATGACCTTTCAAGTCCCTTCTAACTTTGAGACTTTTGTGATACTGTGAATGTATGTTAAGTAATTCATAAATATTCTGCAGCTTAAATACTGTACCTTACCTACACCATTATATAATTATATTTTCTCTCAGTTAATAAAAAATGTAGTTGTTCAAAAATGGACCAAAAATGGACTATTCATATATTCCATATTTTTCCACATGTATTATATTCTTAAAGAAATTGAGGCTCCTACTTTTTGTATGCTGTCTGAATACATTAGCTATTTTTGAATGATCTTATTTCAGAAGGTACAGAAAAGCTTAATTTACAATACCTTAGATTTAGAGCCAGAAGGGAGGTCATCTATTCCATTCCTTGAATTAGTACTACTCACTACAGCAATTTGAATGAGCACTATCTTGCATGAGTTTTATGAATTTTAAAATAGAAAAGGAACTCAATTAGTTTCTCCTATACATTTCAGTTCCTACATCTGGCAATAAAAGCCTTTCCAGAGAGAATATTATGGGATAATTTAGCATCTGTACTAGAGAAAGGAAAAGGAAAACTCTCTGCAAATGATTTACATATTCAAATGAGATTTGTTAAAGGATATTTTTTTATAACTGGCTTGAGATGAGATGAATTCTGAGATCCTCCAAGTGCAGGGGGTGGGGAACCTGTGGCCTAGAGTCCACATGTGATCCTTTAGATCCTCAGATGAAATCCTTTGACTAAATCCAAACTTCACAGAACAAATGGATTCAGTCAAAGCACCACACCTGAGGACCTAGAGGGCCACATGTGTTCTCGAGTCTACAGGTCTCCCACCCCAGATCAGGATGGCAATGTGGCAACTTTTAAAATGTCTTCCCAATTTTGCCATTTTGTACAGGAAATGTCATATCACAGAAAGGTTACTCCCTTGCTTTGGGAAAATTCCAGGGTGGTAACTGATGAACACAATGTTATCTATTCTCTCCACTTCTACAATTCTTTAGGCGTTCTTGAGAATTATGATTGCTTGAAGAGCAAAGGAAGGAGAAAGAAACAGGAAGAGTACTAATAACTCAACCTATGGTTGGCTATGAAACTGTTCTGTTCTTTATTGTCTGGGCTGGACATCTGAGAAACTCCCCAGTACAAGATGGAAATGACTTCATGAAAAGAATAAAAGGTGCCAAACTGATTTCATGGTCTAAATTTCTGGTTTCACTCTCAACTCTCTAATAACCTCTTCAGACTACAGTATATTGGTTTCGATTTTCTCAATTCCTTTAAATAATATTTCACAAATTGAGGAATATTACATCTATGAAATGAACAAAGATTATAATAGGCTCTGACATACCCCTTTATTTTCTAAGGGAGAGAACTAAAGAAAAGACTGATTAAATGACAGAGAGTTAGAAGTCACACTCATATCTTCGGTTTCTCTATTGTGAAAAAATGGGGCAATTGAAATAGGTTAAAGTATTAGTGATTAAAAACTTAAATTGTAAGTTGTCTATGTAAGTAGTATAAATCTATTCATATTTTAGAAAATGACTGAGAATTAAGCAAATGTGAGCCCCATGGAGATAATGATAATTTTTGTCAGAGAGTGACAGGCTTGTGTCCAGACTTCAAAGTCTATCAATGTTTTTATGCCTCTTGTTTTGCCATTTGGAAGGATTTTACCTCAATTATCTAAAGCATTTTGCCTCTTGAATAGAGCACAAGTCGAAAATGATGACCCCAAGTTTCCAGGTTCCTCTTGGTGTTTTTGAGTCCTAAATTGCACTAAAATATGAGCAAATCCAAAGGAAATCTTGATTGTGCTGTCACAAACACCTTTTGTCTGCCCTGCGTAGGAAAGAAATGAATATTCTTGCACTCTTTTGTCACTTAGCATTTATTAAGCATCTATGATGTACCTGTGACCGTGCTAAGTGTTGGTGATATAAAGGAAAGCAAAAGATAATCTGTTTCATTGTGGTAACAATATGCAGATGACTATATACAAGCAAGATACATACAAGATAAATTGTAGATAATCAACAGAGGGAAGGCTAAGCACTAAGTAGTGTTGGGAAAGGTTTCTTGCAGAAAGTAAAATTCTGCTTGTACTTAACGGATGTCAGGGAAGCCAGGAGGTATGCCTAGGAGATACAAATTATATTTATGGGAAGCATCTGGGACTGTTAGTCATGGATATTTTAGTAAATGAGGAATAGCTCACCTTCTTTTCTCCCACAGCAGAGCACTACACTGTCCCTAACTTTTATAGGGGCTACAAAAATTAATGAGAAACAGAACATTCCCGTAAAGGGCTTACTATCTTGTAAGACAGAAGAGTCAAGTACACAAATACAGGACAAAGGGTAATAAATATTAAACAAATGCAAAACAAAGAGTTATGACAGTTCAGAGGAAGGATCACTTTGAGTTCAGGGGAATAGGGAAGATTTTGTAAAAGGTGATATTTAAGTGGGACTCTGAGAGATGGGTGAGATTTCAAAAGGAAGAAGCAACCTTAACTACCTTAACTATCCAGAATAAATCTAGGGAAAAAAACAGTAAGAAAAAAAATCCTCCGGAGAGCTTAAGTTAGTACCATCAGGGCCATGTCCTATGTGGGTCTTGGTGCAGATCTCAAGGCCTTTCCTATTTTTTATGCAAAGCTGAGTCTACCAGATATCTACATGGATTACCAATGATCTCATAATCACCAAATCTAAGATTTTTTTTTATCCTCAATCCTCATACTTCTTGAATGCTTTGCAACCTTTGACCCTTTCAATCATCCTCTTTTCCTGGTTTTCTTAATACCTCTATCTACTTTCTTTCCTCTATCTTGTTCATTCTCTGCAGTTTGCCTTATGACTTCATCACTCAACTGAAATTGCTGTCTCAAAAGATACCAATGGGCTACTAATTGTCCTAAACAATGGCCTTTTCTCAATCCATATTTGTCTTAGCCTCCTCAAAGTCTTTGACATTGTTGATCACTCTCTTCTCCTTGATACTCTCTTACAGGTTTTCATGACACTAGTCACCCTGGTTTTCCTACCTGTGTGACTGCTCCTTCTGTCTTCTTTCTGACTTCTCATGATGGACATATCATGCTGCATGTTTGAATATTTAATTGTTTCCTTCATTTAAATATAAGTTCACTATGAATAGATATTGATTGATTCTTTGTACTAATATCGCCAGCACCAAGCAGTTTCTGGAACTTAGTAGGCACTTAATAAATACTTGTTAATTGACTGTTGATCCTACTTTATCATTCTATCCTCCCATGATCCTCTGAGATATATCATTGTGAAATGAAGTTTACTTTGTACTACATAGAACTGACCAGACAATATAAAGACACATAAACATCGTAAGTTATTCATAAAGTGGGAATATGAATTTAAAAAGGAAAAAGCTATGTTATATTAAAAGCACATCATTTTGCCAGAAGCTACTCTGACAAAAGATTATGGGATCAGAATTGGCCTTAGAATACTTCTACTCAGAAAAGGAGAAACTTCTCTAAGACCTGAAAAAAAAATATTCTCACCTTCAATCAGTGCAGTGAATAAAGTACTTGGTCTAGAGTCAGAAGATCTGAGTACAAATGTGACCTCAGACAATTACTACCTGTATAACCCTGACAAATTACTTGACCTCTATCTGGCTCATTTCCTTGTCTGTAAAATGAAGATAATACTAGTACCAACCTCCCAGGGCTGTTGTGAGAATCCAACAAGATAGTAATTTAAATTGCTTAGTACTGTGACTGCCACATAGTGAGGACTATATAAATGTTAATTGTTATCATCATCATTATTCAACTAAAAAAAATTTGCACAGGATAAGGTAAAGCTAAAGAATGGTAACAAATTCTGATAGTGAAGGCTAAGCCCATCATACGTGTATATATATATATATATACATATATATACACACACATACATACAGAGTAATTTAGGCAAAACTAAGTATCTTTGGAGTCCTAACTTACTTCTACAATCTCATCTCTTCAACATAGTATATATATATATATATATATATATATATATATATACACACACACACACACACATATGGTGTATATATATACATATATACATATAGTATATACATATATATACATATATATAGCACTTTAAGGTTTGCAAACATTCCATAAATTTTATCTCATTTTACCTTCAAGACAATCCCGAGAAGTAGGCATCATTATTGTTTCTTTTTTACAACTGAGGAAATGGTGGTTGAGAAAAAGTTACGTGATTTTCTGAGGCTTACTTCATCATAAATGTCTGAGGCTGACTTTGAACTCAGGTCTTCCAGATGTGAGCTCTATCCACTGGACTCTATCCATTTCAGTATCTAACTGAATAAGTTGGTAATGTGATGCAAACAATGAATTAATAGTTCATAATCACAAATAAATCAAAAATTTCATATTATAAAATATTTCATAATCAAAACCCTATTTAAACTAAATTGAAACTAAAACTAAACATAAACTAAATTTTACTAGACTCTGAAATGGCATTTAAATTGGTAGGACAACTTAGAATGTCATACTTTCTTTTCCATCTTCCCTAAAACAATTCCCATTATGTAAGAAATATTTTTGGTATAAGGCTTTATATAGCCATTCCTTTACGTTAGCATAAGAGAGTACAAATATCTCCTGTATGAGGTTCATATTCTTCCTGCTCTCTTTTTCTGCCTCACTAGGGTTCCCCTTTTGCACTATTCTATTAAATAATGAGGTATAAAAGGAAGAAACAAATGAGACAGGAACATACTCAGAGATAGAGACTGAAGAAAGCATGAAGAAACAAATATTCACAGACATCACTTCAAGGAGTAACATTACCATCACATACCCTTTTATGTTATACTATGGTACAAACACTTCACATAGTAACTACTTCTTATTTTGAATCATAGAATTTTATAATTGCTTAGGACATTAATAATCTTCTAATTTATCCTTCTTGTTTTAGAGATTTTTTTAAAGGAATTCCCATAAAAGTTGTGTCTTAGTCAAGGTTACATATTATATCTTTCTACCTGATACCAAGGCAAAGTCAATAATTGGATCATGGGTTGAGGGAAATGTCCTAGAAACATGGTATGATTGTAGTCATTCATGTTCAAAGAGGACCAAAATTACCTCTTTTTGAATTCAAGGCACAGTGTTTACAGATCAGAAAAATATGAACTCAAAAGGCTCTACCACAGGTAAGATAGAAGTAATCCACTTAAACATTTGGAGTAGACATTCTCTTTTGTGCAACTCATATTTCTTTTCATCCACTACAATTGTGCTTTGTTCAGAGAGAATAGCACCTTCTTTTATGTTGGAACACTATGCTGACCAGTCCTATGTTAGTGTCTTCCATGTCTCATAACTGATTCCAAAATTTCTCAGAAAAATCTAGAGGGTGTCCCAATATAACTTTTTCCGACCTCTGTGTAAGCTCTTGCTTTTTGTGAGTTCTCCCTAAAATAGTCTTTTAGGCAAATGTCTGACATTCGACCAATGTGGCCAGCACATAAGAATTACACTCTCTGAAGTAAAGTTTAAATGTTTGTCAGTTCAGCTTGAGAAAGGACCTCAGACATGTGACCTTGGGCAAGTCACTTCACCCCATTTGCCCTGCCTTTCCCTCCAAAAAGAAAAATAAAAGAAAAAAAAAGAAGAAAGATCCTCAGAGTCTGATATCTTTCCAAGTGATCTTTAAAATCTTCCTAAGACAATTTCAAATGGAAACAATTCAATTTCTTGGCATGGTTCAGGTAAACTCTTTAGGTTTCACAGGTATACGACAACAAGGTTAACATAACACTGTGTTAGACCTTCAGTTTGGTAGATAGTCTAATACTTCTTCTCTCCCTCACTTTTCTTTGGAACCTCCCAAACAATGAGCTTAGCTCTGGCAATGTGTATGTCAAGCTCACCATCTATGTTTCTATCCCTGAAAGTATATGTCCAAGATAAATGAACTTACTTAATCACAGCACTGAAAATTTCCCTATGGTTCCTAATGCACCTATGGTTCCACACATGGATGGTATGGTTCTGGCTGGTGGAGAATCTCTGTTTCTTTAGTGTTAATCATCAGGCCAAAATTAGCAAAAGCAACAAAGAATAGATTCATACTCTGTTCCATCTCAGCCTCAGAGGCTGCATTGAGTGCACGATCTTCTGTGAACAAAAAGTCACACATCACCTCTCCTCTCTCCTTTAATCTTGGCTTGTAGCTTTTTCAAGTTAAATAATTTATCTTCCGTGTGGTAGGCGACCTTGATGGTGTCTTTGTCCTCATCAAAGGCATCTGACAGTATACCTGAAAACATCTTGTTAAAAGGAATAGCAGCAAGCTCACAATCCTACTGCCATCCCTTGGTGACTGTGAAAGGGTGAGAATATGATTCATTATCCAGAACCCATGCAAGCATACCATGAAACTGGCATACAACATTGATGAATGTCTGAGTAACCAAATTTTGCACAAGTCCCCATGACTAATAATATCAAAGTCTTTGGTCAGATCAACGTATGTCATGTACAAACCTTGGTTCTACACCTGTTATTTCTCCTGGGGCTGTTAGGCAACATAATTAACATTCCTTGGCTCTTTCTGAAGCTACACTGGCTCTTAGGTAGATGACTGTCTTCCAAGTGAAAGATCAGCCTATTAAAAAGAACTCTGGAAAGAATCTTGCTGGTAATGACTCAGAGAGAAAAACCCACTCTTCCAATTGTCATAAGACAACATATTCCTTTTCCTTTAAAAGTATGGACAATGGAAGGTTCTTTATACTCTTGGGGGATAACCTCTTTCTAGCTCACCTGGAATATTTCAGTCAGTTTTTGTATGAGCAGTGGACCCCCTGCTTAGTAAATCTCAGCTGTAATAGAAACAGCACCAGGCATTTTGCCACATGAGAGGAGTTTAATAGTATTAACTGAATGAACATATGGTTGGCAACAGTGGAGAGTAAAGGAGTGGGCAGCTTTCAGAGATTTTGGTGTACACCACTTCATTTATTCATCTGTGCCAGAACACTTGCAAACATCAGGTTTGGCAAAAATGATGAAGAAATTCAAAAACTGCTAAGTAAAAAATGAGAACTCCATGAGGTTTACCAGCAGGATAGTTTGTCCATCTCTAAGAAGGTAGCATTTAGCTCCAGCAATAGTGCATGAAGCTTAGAGACATGCAGGATTATTAGCTCAGTAAGAAGGCAAATGAAATTCAATTTTGCTCCAGTAGTAATAATTCAAAGTGCCTTTATGATGATTTGAAGGCTATTTATGAATGTTGCATTTCAATTATGTGACACTGATAGAGTCACGCTGATCAATGATAAGAACATGATCCTGTAGAGGCAGGCTGAACATTTTCATAGTATTCTTATCAGACCATCATCAACCAATGCTGAATCCATTGACCATGTATATCAGCTTGAATTCAATACTCCTCTAGCCAGACATGAACTGAAGAACAGGTTTGGAATGCCATTAGGCCTCTCTCATGAAGAAGTACATTGCACCATCTCTAAAACTGCTGACGAAATTTATAATTTTCTAAGGCAAATACCTCTTTCAAAGTGCATAAAATTCTTTTATTCTCTCAGTAGAAAATATAAAAATATTATTCAAGTCTCCTTTGTGGAAACATGAGAGGCAGTGTGACACAAAGAGAAGACCACCACCTTGATAGTAAGAAAAAAAAACCTATGGGCAAATCTGACCTATGACCCATACTGTGACAAAGAGTTGGTCAGTCTCAGTGACTACAGGCAACTATAAGTTTTATAGTAGGGCTAAACTGAAATGATAGCACCCTGATACAAATTCCCTGTGTCAGGAAAACATGTCTTGTTTAAAAAAAATGAACAAAGCACTAGGAATCCAAAGAAGAAGCAAAGCCAATATGGTGGAGTATAGACCAAGACATAGCTGAACATTCCCCACACTTCCCTCCAAACACTTTAAAATAATAGCTAAAATCAAACATACATTTGCTCAAAAGATTATTTTATGGAGAACTCACAGAAAGCAAGCACTCACACAGAAGTCAGAAAATGTGTTTCAAAGACACCCTCAAAGTCTCTCTGAAGAACTTTGGAATCAATTAGTAGACATGGGAGACACTGGCACAGAACTACACAGAATAGTGTACCTGCATCAAAGAAGGCACTGTGCTCTCTGAGCAAAGCTGAATTGCAGTAACTCCAAAGGCATAAAAAGTGAGAAGTGCAAATTTAGAGACCTCTCCACTCCATATGTTCATACAGACTATTTGTGCCTTACGTATTGCAGAGACGTCTCAAGCTCATAATGTTCTGAACATCCATGGTTGGACACATTGTACCTTGACCCCAACATAGTTATGTCATTTTTGTTCTTTAAGAACTAAGGACAAAAATCAAACCAACAGTGAAATGGAAGAGAAAAGATGTAAAAAAAAATTTAGGAACGGAGTTAAAAAGGAGGGAAATAAAAAAGACAGTGATCAGAAGCAAAACAGACTTTTTCAGAGAAACAGGATAACGAGAGAAATGAAAAACAGTAGAAAATATGATGTAGGGAAATACACAGTTAGTAATCATGATTGTGAATGTGAATGGGAAGAGCCCACCCATGAAACAGAAGAAGACCACAGTGTAGATTAGAAACCAGAATCCAATAATGCTGTTTTTAAGAGACATATTTGAAAAAGAAAGACACACACAAAGTTAAAATTAAGGTTTGAAAGGGAATCTATTATTCTTCAGGTAAAATTAAAAAGGCAGGGGTAATGATCATGATCTTAGACAAAAAAAATAGACCTAATTAAAAGAGAAAATCAAGAACACTACATTTTGCTAAAACCTACCATAGATAATGAAATAACATCAAAAATTCATAGCAATTTTATCTGATGGAGGCCTAATTTTTCAAATATATAAAAAACTGAGACAAATTTATAAAAATAATATCCATTTCCCAATTGATAATTGATCAAAGGATATGATCAGGCAGGTTTCAGAAGAAGAAATCAAAGCTATCTACAGTCATATGAAAAAAAGCTCTAAATCACTATTGGTTAGAGAAATGCAAATTAAAACAGCTTTGAAGTGCCACCTTACACCTATGAGAAATGACAAATTCTGGAGGGGATCAGAGAAAATAGGTACATTAATGAACTATTGGTGGATCAATGAACTGTCCAACTATTCTGGAGAACAATTTGGAACTATGTCCAAAGGGTTATAAAACTGTGTATATCCTTTTTTCAGCAATACTACTGCTACTTCTGTACCCCAAAGAGCTGATGTAATGAGAAGTGAAAAAAAAAAAACAGAAGAACATTGAGTCCACCAACAGCAGTGCTGTAATAAAGATTAACTGTGAAAGACTTGGCTGCTTTGAACTATACGCTGATCCAAAACAATTCCAAGGACTCGTGAATAAAAAAAAATGCTCTCTACCTCCAGAGAGAGAACTGGTGAACTCTAAGTACAGACTGAGTTATGATTTTCTCAGTTTATGTCCTCGCTTTTTGTAATATGGCTAATATGAAAATATGATTTCCATGACTTCACATGTATAATTGACAGCAAATTGTTTTCCTTCTCAGTGTGTGAGGGAGGGTTCAGAGGAAGTAAGAGAATGTGAATTTCAAAATTTTAAAAGAAAAGAATGTTAAAAATAAATAATTTTTAAGAAAAAGGAATATAAAGATGAAACTCTAAAGAAACTTACAATATAATACAGGTGGCAAGAGGTAGGACATAAATCTTACATACAAATAGCAATAATAGGTTAGACTATGGTTAACAAAGTCTTGGACATAATGACATGAGCTATCCAAAGCAGATTACTTCTGATTGATGGAAGTCAGAGATGGCTTAAGTCAGCTAGGAGGCACAGTGGATAAAGTGCCAGGCCTAGAGTCAGGAAGACAAATCCAAGTCTGATCTCAGACACTTTCTAGTTATGGGACCCTAGGTAAGTCACTTTACCCTGTTTGCCTCAGTTTTCTCATCTGTAAAATGATCTGAAGAAAGAAATGGCAAACCACTACAGTATATTTGCAAAGAAAATCCCAAATAGTGTCATAGAGTCAAAGATGACTGAAACAATTAAACAATAAAGAGAGAAAAGTTTCATGGAAGCCATGGTTTCTGATCTGGACCTTAGAGATAGATAATTATTTCAAAAGGTAAAATTCTTAATTCTAGGCTGAGGGAATGGCTTGTTTGAATGCATAGAAGTGACCCTTCATTTTGGTACCTCATTGAGGTTTGAAGAACATTTGCATGGCTGAGCAATTATGAGAATTAAAAGAACCCAAAAAAAAAAAGGAAAAGAATAGACTCATCTCTAACCTCAAGGAAAAAAATGTGGCAGAAAAATCTGAATAAGATAGGTAATGGCCATGGGAAAGAATGTTGCCTATATCTGAGTGTGGGGAAGAGGTAAAAAAAAATCACCTACCCCAAAGCAGGTAGAAATTAGGACTAATGACTGTCTCTGAAGATGAGCTAGAAACTGTTTAATAGCAACTCCTAAGAAACCCTTTGGGGTGATTCCTAAGTGAAGTTGTAAGGCTAGTGAGGACAGACTAAAGATTGTAATGAATAGTTCATAGGCAGGTGGTCCAATTGTCTATTAAGCAGTTAATTCTAAAAGATCATGTAGATTAGGAAATCTGAAGCTAAAGGAGCATTTATTTGAGGTAACAGGAAGAAGAAACAGAAGGATACTTTACTGGAAACCCCAAGAAGCTGGAGCTGAGCAGCAGCAGCAATATAAGGTAACAGTGCCACTGAGACAGAATGACAGCTGTGGCATTGAAATTGAAGCACCAACAGATAGGAGGCAGAGCCAGCTGTGATTGACAGTGACAGAAGCTGATTCTCACTAAATGCCAGCTGAGGAGGTGACAAGTTCTTAGAGTTGTTGCAGCATTAATTGAAGGAAAGCAACCCTCTCTCCCAGAGAATTTGCTTTTTCCCCACTAACAAAGGAGATTGTTCCACAATTTCCTCCCACTGATTCATGAGATATTAAGAATTTTATTATATCCTTCAACTATAGTCCACTTCAGTGGTTTATTAATTTATTCCTGCTTATCTGCCTGCTCTATGAGTAGTTTGCACTGGAGGGGAAGGTTAGGTTGATACATACTATTAATTATATTAAACCAGAATATAGCATAAGAACTGTTAAACTGGGAGACCAATGCACATGTGTGAGAATGTGTGTGTAATTCACACATACATATATGGAAATAATTCACATGTGAAATATGTGTATGCTATATATATATATACATATATATGTGCATATATGTATGTGTATAGAGGTCAGGAAGACCAGTTCAAATCCAACCTGAGACAATTACTACATATGTGATTCTAGGTCAGACACTTAGCTTCTGACTGTCTCAGTTTCCTCATCTGTAAAATGGGGATAATAAAATCATCTGCCTTGCAAGGTGGTTATGAAGATCAAATGAGACAGTAATTGTAAAAGTGCTCAGTAATTTCCTGGCACATAGTAAAGACCATATAAATGTTAGATATTAGTATATATATATATATATATATATATATATATATATATATATATATGTATATATATATACAGTGTATCTCACATGCAAATTATTTCCCAATTTATTCAAGCAATGGCTCTTAATATTATATTATAGAATGTAAATCAATAAATAAGGAATTATGTTACTGCTTTCATGATTTTTGGCTCATTTTCTCCCAAGTTTCATGACTGATTTCTTACCAATGAAGTGTCATCATTTTGTCCAGGATGCTACTTTGTACAGAAACATGTACTTCCCTTGAAGGTAGTAGTTGTGCCTAAGTACTATAGTGCTTTAATTTAAAATACTTTCACTGAAATACTGTAATTTTATTTTTATTTATTTGAGTCTTGTTGCAATATTCAAGTCAGCATTTATTCAAACATTTGATTTACTATCAAATTTGCATAATAAAATAGAAAAAGTTTCAGTCACTTAAATTACACCTGCTAATTGAATTATAAGATTTTCAAGAATTTACTTTTATTAGCTATCATATTTCTGTTAATTGATATGAAATATATTTTACCATAGTTTTATAATGCTGAATATAAAATAAAATGTTAGTGTTCCAAACTGTGTATGCTTGAACCTTGGCAAGGAAAAATAATATATACTGAACTTCTTAATAATCAAAATGAATGGTATACTTCTGTCAGTTTTCATATATCATAAACCCAAATTATTAATTTATATGTAGTTACTACTAGAAGGTGAGGACAGGAAGAGATAAAAGTCGATCTCTTTCAATATCAAGCATTATTTATATGCAGATAGGACCATAATGCACCAATAAAATGAAGGGTCAGTTCATTAGGAAAAGGAGGTCAGAGCCAAATTATAGAATACTAAAGATAAAAGGAAGGAATGTTTGTTTCAAGGGGGCTAAGGGGGAAGATCCATGTTTCCATCTGTGAAAATAACTCACGGTGAGAAAACTCCTTTTATCAAGGATTTGACTGATAATTGTTCTTCAATTGATAACATTTGAGAGGTGCATGGGACCTTGAGAAATTAAGCAACGTCCTCAGGGTCACATGATCAATGTATGTCAGAAGTGGAATCTTAAAAATTCTCTAATCCAAACCATTCTTGAAACATGAATTTCTTCTGTGACCCCTACAAAAATTATCTCTTAGGCCTCTGCTATAGTATTTCTATTAACATGTAATTCTCTTTTTCTGTATATCCAGACTATTGTTGAACTGTTCTAGTTGGTAGAATATTCTTTGTTCTGGGGCCAAGGAATGCTTCCCTGGGACTTTTGCCTTTTTGTTTTAGTTCTGTTACTTAAAGCTAAATAACATCAGCATAATTCTTATTCTTTATGAGGTTAAATATCCCCAGCTCCCTGAATGAATTATTATTTGATGTGGTTTGGTACCTCCTAATCATTCTGGTCACCCTGCATTGAACACATTCCCATTTTTCAGAGGTCCTCTAAACTTTTATACATGAGAACTCTAATGACCACACTCTTTCACATAAACCCTTTAGTTAAGCTCACTTAGCATATCTAAATAATCTATTGCTTTCATAAACATCTAAATAGGAGCAATTAAAAAGACTGTTGGAGCTATGAATTGGTAAATTGTACCAGCCATTCTGAAAAGCAATTTGGATCTATATTCCCAAATTCTCAAGACTGTGCATACTCCTTTACCTAATGGTGCCTCTACTAGGACTCTACCTCAAAGAGATAAAATTAAGAGGAAAAAGACTTAATTTGACAAAAATATTTGGATCCCCTAGATGTAGTAAGAGGAGTCAAGTAGTGGGCCCCAAATATGTAGAGAGATCCACATGTTGTGAGGGGCCCACCAATGGCAGGAAGAGGGCTGCTGTTCTGCGACTTGAAGGAAGTCAGAATAGACATCTCTAGCTGACACAGCATGGACCCAAGCTGAGACCTTCCCCCCTTAGCCCAAAAGAATTTGGGTCCCCCCCACATTGAACTCTCCTTCAATTTTCAAGTCTCTGATGTTCACCTGAGGATTTGACCTATCCCAGTCAACTAGCTTTTCATTATAGCCCAAGTCCAATCTCCTTATTCTCTGTGGTCCAAACCTCCATTGTCCGTTACCTTCAGATCACCCCCAGTCACGTCCAACCCTTCCCAGATCCAGGTCCCTGTCATTCTGGCCCTTTTCTATTACCTCCCAGTCACCCCAGCCTAATGACCACCCCCATCCAGATCTTCTTTAGATCCCTTCTTCCAATCACCCTGGACTACTCTGCCACTCCTGGATCCCTCCCACAGTCTTTCCATACATAATATTCATCTTGCCTCCATTAAGACACTCAGATTCCTTAGTCTAGACAATGCTAAGATTTCTTAAGAGTCTGTCCAATATGGCAGATTTTTAGAATCATACCCACTCTCTATTGGAGTTCTAATTACCATTTTCTTTGTCTGAAAGAAGGCTTGGGTCGAATTCATTTAGGCAGGACTCACATGTTCCTATTTTGGGGTCTCAGAACCCCTAAACCTTAACATAGCTACTTCTCCCCCCAAACTTCTCCATGGGAGATTTTCATTCCTGCCAGAAAAAGAAGCAGGAAGTTGGGACCAGAGGTCACTCTGTTCTCTTCAGAGAGAATTGGTATCAGGCTAAGAATGTATCTATCTATTATTAGTTGAGGAGATATGATTAGATTTCATTTAACAGCAGATCATTTTGTCATTTTGGGGAGGGGAAGGAGGACCGCAGGCTCTATGTCCAAACTTGACCCCTTTCCAATTAAATACTCATTTCACAATGAAAATACATCAAGAATAGTAAAGAAATCCATTTGTACAAATCATAGCAAAATAGAAATCAGAGAAGGCATTTATAGGAGAATATAAACTAGACAATACACAATGAAGGACCTCTCCAATTAAGAGCTAGATAACACAGTTCCACCAGGAGATATTGTTCTAGATCTCACCCAAAGGAAAACACCCTGAAGTCTCTAGAGAAACAAGTTGGCAATCAGACCATAATGGAGATTGCTAGCACCTCTTATGTCTTCTCAGAGTCTTTTCCTTCAGGAATCTCATATGGAGTTGATCTATTCCATCTTCTCTATCTGGAAGATGGAAGTTGAAAGTCAGAAGATCCCAAAGTGACTCAACTTCTGAAGAGAACAAAAAAAAAAAAAAAGCAAAATTTAAAGTTTGATGAATCTGGAAAGGGTAACTTGAAGAAAACTAGTCTTAAAGAGTTCCAAAGAGGAATGGTAAAGTTTGGAGCCTTCTCATCTCTCATAAATTCTACCCTGCCCTTCACACAGGGCAGAGTATACATCTCCACCAATAAGGAGACTGTCCCATATTAATGGGATTTGGGACTCATTTTGTTATAACAAAGACCTGGAAACTAAAGGAGCTTCCATAATTGGTGAATGATCAAAAAATTATGATATGTTATTGTATCACAAGAAATTATAAAGCAGAACTTCATACAAAATGAGGCAAGTGAAGAAAACAGAACCAATGAAACAATGTATAACTTAAAAAAACATAAAGAGAACCAACTGTAAAAGACTAGAAGCCTTATCAGTACAACGTCCAACCATCATTACAAAGGACTGAAGATGACACATGTTACCCACCTCCTGAAAGAGAAACACTGAACTGAAGATGAAGAATGAGATATACATTTTCAAACTTGGCCAATGTGGAAATTTGCTTTGTTTGACTACACATATTTAATATGAGTTTTATTTTTTTTCTTCTACCCCAGTGGGATGATAAGAACAACACAGAGGCCAACATAGACACAGAAACAGAAATCCTGAAGAACAGAAATGAATACAGACACAGACGCAAACATGTAAACACTTGTAAAGACACATAAACAGAAAGAAATGAAAATAGGTCTTTGAAATATTTGCTAAAAGTACACTGAAGAGAATGGATGGAAGGCCAAAAATAAACATCAACAAACAAGCCAGTTTCAAAAGTTAAATGATAAATTTATTATATGAGTAAAAGAAGAAATAAACTATATATTAGAACCATAGCTTTGTGATCAATTCTCTTTCTCTTCTTCTTCCTATAAAGAGAAAAATAATTTTATTTGGTGGTTATTTATAACTTAAAAGCAAAATATAAGCTAAACAAAACATTAAATGATTGGAGATGAATTTACCCACAATCACACAGAATCATGAAATCTCAAAGTCAGAAAGAATTCCATATATCACCTAGTTCAACTCATATGTACCTGA
The DNA here is from genome assembly GCF_028583685.1 of Petaurus breviceps papuanus. Lineage (NCBI taxonomy): Eukaryota > Metazoa > Chordata > Mammalia > Diprotodontia > Petauridae > Petaurus > Petaurus breviceps. The sequence continues at coordinate 7,432,927 of NW_027185791.1, forward strand.
ACACAGATCCCGATACTGGTCTAATCACCTCTTGAAGACCTTTAATTAGAAGGAACTCACAACTTCCCAAGACAGCTTGTTTTCCTTTGTGATAGTTCTAGTTTTTTTTTAAGCAATTGGGGTTAAGTAAGTTGCCCAAGGTTACATGGCCAGTTATTTTGTATGGGTGTTAAGTACCTGAGGCCAGAACAGATTCTGGGTCCCCCCAACTCCAGCTGGTACTCTTACTGATAGTTCTAATTGTTACAAAGTATTTCCTTACTTCCGGCTCCAATTTGTCTCTGTTACTTCCAGCAATTGTTCCTGATTCTGCCCTTTGGGTGAGGACCAGACAGTGTCCAGTTTTCCTGATCTATATCTTTCCACCGGACTCTGATGACTATGGAGGAGAAAGTGAGGCTGGTGACTTTGCACATCCTTCCCTCACTTAAATCCAATTCACTTGCAAGTCATTGCATCACCTTCCTGATATCATGGTCCTCTTTGAGAACAAAGCACAAGCAACAACAGCAGCCCTCTGGATCTAGGGCTAAAAAAATTGATTTATCTTCTACATAACAAGCCTTAAAATGTCTAAAGACAAGTATCAAGTCTTTCCTGCATTTTCTCTTTTTCCAATTTCTCAAATAATTATTTTATGCCATGATCTCAAGACCCTTCACTGTCCTGATTTCTTTAGTAAGGACAGACTCTGTCTTATAAATGCCCTTCCTTTTTATCAGCACTATACGCAGATTTAACCAAAAGCTGTAAAGAAAAATAGAAACTTCTTTTTTTCTGCTTTGATATCCTGTATAGCCTAGTGCTTCTAAGAAGCAATGTTGAAAGTAAGCTTGTTTTGGAATTCACTTAAAAATCAGTGTAACCTATTTGTGTATTAAGTGAGGGAGTTCACTATAATCATGTCTAAATTGATACCCTATTCCAGGCATCTATTAATTCATTCCTGGATTACTATAAAAGCTTCTCTCTCTAACTAATTAAAATTTTACAGTCCCTTCTAATTCTATTTCATGTCTATGTATCATTTTAAAAGACACATTATGAGATTGGTACAATATGAGTCTAGATTTCTTGATTCTGGGCAAATCAAGAGCCTCTCGTATCAGAATGAATTATGTCTGGGAATCATAGGCTGAGAAATACTTACCTTATAGCACTTTAGTCACTTTAGAAGTCTCCTATTTATTATAAATATTTCAACCCTTAAAGTTCTAGAATCTTCCTGACTCTAAACCTAGCATTCTATCCACTATATCATTTGTATTAAAAACACTTTTAAAAATATGGCTAATTGTGGCTACAATAATATCATTTCCCTCATTTCTCCAGGCATGTAGTACTTAAATCTTCCAGGGACTGAGGTTGAGGAACACAGAAGTGATATGTGCTCACACTTTGTGGTTGCTGCAAGAAACATTAAAATATTTCTGATATGAGTAGATACCAGCATGTTTATGCACATGGCAGCAGTAAGGGCTTTCAGCTGGAATACATGACTATAGCAGAAAGGGGGAAAGCTTTAGCATTGTCTTCTGTAAATCATTCACATTGTGAATTTAGAAGATTCATCCAATTGTTGAATTAAACTCTTACCAAAACCACATAATACCCCCCCTCCATATAACCAGAAGGCTTAGTGTAAGAAATAAGATGGAGATGCTTATTAAGTCAAAAGATCAAGATAGTGAGCTAGACAAAGCATAGCAAGCCCAAAAGATTCAATATGAAGAAGAGTTTGCTATTTTACTACAGAAGAGGCAAATGGGATCAGGGGTAATTGCACATTGGAATGATCTGAGGAGAAAAGTGGAAACTAGGGATAAGACAATGCAGGAAAAATGGGGAGGGAGAGCATAAAGGGGTTATAAGGCAATTAGGGGTGAAATTATCCTGCTTACTCAACACTATCATATAGTAAGCTACCTCCATGAAGGCAAAGTCTATGTCTTTTAAACCTTATAGCTCTCCTAGCAACTTACGTGACATTCTGTATGCATAAAATGTTTAATAAATGTTGAATGAATGACGAATATAATTTAAAACATATCATTTAAAATATAAATCATATTTCATTTAAATATGATAAATTATACAACATTAATAATATTTCTCATTTATATAGTAACCACTGTGTTCTAAGCATTGGGAATACAAAGACAAAACTAAATCAGTCTCTGCCTTCAAGGTGTTTACATTCTACTGGGGCAATATATCATTTATAGAAATAATTGTAGGATAATTTGAGCAAATAGAAAACACAAATAACCAGGGAAATTTGGAAAGGCTTATCATACGAGGCAGCCCAGGAGCTGAACTGTGAAGGAAGGTAAAATTATAAAAGACATTCCTAGTACAAGACACAGTCCTTATAAAATCATAAAAGCCAGAAAAGAAATATCTAGTTCATGGGTAAGATAAGAGACTAGGTGCTAGGAATTATTGCAGTAATCTAGGTAAGAAGTGATAGAAGCTATGTGGGGGTGTGAGGGGGAGGAAGTGTGGGGAAGATAGTAGATGTTAGAGATGCTTTAAAGGAATAGTTAATACGTATATGTTTGTTCCAATCCATATATATATATATTATCGGTGTATGTCTGTGTGTATTTGTGTGTAAACGTGAAGAAGGACCAAGTTTAGGTTAATGAGCTCCACTGTGAATTTTGTTGATTTTGAGAAGCCTATGGGATATCTAGGCAGAGTTACCCAATAAACATCAGGACCAAATATCAGGAGAGAAATGAGGGTTAGATATATAGATTATATAACAGAATTGTAATTGCACTAATGACAGAAACTGATGAGATCAAAATATATCCCTATCTCTACGAATGTAAGATTCTTGAGTGTAGGAACTATTTCTTTCTTGTCTTTATATCGGTAATACCTGAACATCATAGACATTTCATAAATGCTTGGTTCATGATAAATTCTTGGTTCATCTTCATACACTCACAGAAAGCTGTATATCCTAAAGAGGACATGACATTCCTGGCTACACTTCTTAAAAGCAGGGTTTAGGGATTGTGAGGCAAGGGAGGAACTCTGTACTGAACCCTCTTCTTCTTTTTGACCATAGAGGAAAGAAACAAGAGAAATGAGTAGCAGTTTCAAAGAAGTAGGTTTTTTGTTAGGGGAAAAGAAGCCAACTTCCTAATAGAGCTATCCCAAAATCAGATGAGAAATTTCAAGAGGTCGTAGAACTTCTTTTCTTGGAGGTTTTTAAGCAATGACTAGATTACCACTTCCTTTGTATGCTGGAAAAGGGATTCATCTGGGGCATAGGTTGAACTATGTTGCCACTGGGATCACTTCCAATGTTCACATTCTATGAATGGCAGTTTGTTAACAGTAAATAGAAATAAGGGGACAGACCTCATTGGACAGAAAAGAGTAGAGTCAGAGAGGTAACTGGACTGATAGAGAGGAGTGTGATAGATGAGGTAAATGATATTCAGAAAAGGAAACTTCAGCCTAGGCTGCCCACAATTCATAATTACAGGCATTCTGCATAGTACCGCAGGGAAGGAGATTGACATGCCTTTGGCAATAATAATAAAAACATTTATTTGAATATCAATCTCTGGAGCAAGAAGGAGACAACAGGTGGAGTGTCTGTCAGCTTGTGGCAGTAAGTCAACCCCTTTTTCATAAGCCAGCAGTTTTTAAGTATCTGCTATGTTCCAGGCACTATACTAGACATTTAGGATACAGACAAAAGTGAAATAGTTCCTGCTTTCAAGGAGCTTTCATTCGATTGCAGGAAGTAACATGTACATCTAAAAGTCTATACAAAATAAATAGAAGATCATTGAGGAGTGGGGCAGGATTGGGAAAGGCTGGAATAAAGCGGTATTTGAAATGAGGTTTGAAGGAAACAAAGGATTATGAGAGGCGGTGAGAAAGCATTACATTCTAGACAGGAAAGTAAGTCAACACAGAGGTAAAGAAGTAGTCAGTCACCTAAGAAATAGTCAGATGGCCCTTCTAGCTGAAAAGTACAGGAAGGAGAGTAATATATAACGAGATTAAAAAGTGAGCTTGGAGCTAGATTGTGGAGAGTTTTAAAAGTCAGATAGTAGAATATATTTTATTCTAAACATTATATGGAGCCATTAAGTTTACTGAGAAAAGGAGTGCCATGAGCAGAGGTATACTTTAGGAAAATTTTTTTAGGAGCTGTGTGGACAAGGGGCTGCTCTGTTTCAGAACTCACTGCAATGTTGAGAACCATCGGATTTTTAGAGGTACAAAGGATTGCAATGACCAATTTGTACCACTCAAACCCCAAATATTCTCCACTATAGCATCTCTGACCAGAAGTCTTCTAGCCTCTTCTTGAATCTTTCCAAGAACAGGGTCATTACTCCATGTCAAATCAATGATATCTTATTTAATGATTTAATCAGAGGCCTGGAATTTGAATCTCACTTCCGATAATGTGTTACCTTGGGAAAGGCACTTACTTTTAAACTTGTTTTCTCATAAAGTCAAGGAGTTGAATAAGGTGAAATTTAAAGTCCTTTCCAGCTCTAAATCTATAATGCTATGAAACTTTAAATGTTTAAGCTCTTTAACCTCTCAGTCTATTCCCAATATCTTACCTGTTCAGCTTTACATTTACATGGCATACTTCCATTTCCTATTGTCCCATAAATTTACTTTTGTTTTTACCTTTCCTTTGTAGTTTGACTTGTGTCCACTTCTTTGATCCACATTATTACTTTCTGGACATGAATAGGGGAGATTCAGAAGGTGAATTGCTTACCTTGTGACATAAAGTCACAGGATGATTCCCAATATTATTATTAATAAAGAGATTACATCAGTTTGGGCTGAGGCTATCAGATATCTAAAAGTAGAGATAGCGCTCTGACTTTCCTGTAGCCCAGAGAAGATGCTGAACTCCAAAAGAAAGAATAGCTGTGCGGAGATACAGTGGTTCTGCCCCTGGGTAAGTCTCTACATTGGAAAAAAAAGTTCAGAGATCCATAAAGAGAGGAGATAAACCTAAAGAAGAGGCAATTCCTGAAATAGAACCTTACTGTTATAACTGTTATAATGGACCAGATAAGGAAAAAAAATGCCAGAAGTAACTGTAGACAGAGTGCAATGACAATTAATGCTGACTAGCATTCAATACTAAATGAAGATTTAGCTGGAAGAAAGGGGTGAAGTAGTTATACCAATAGAAAGCAATATAAATAGTAGAAACAGCTCTCAAAATTATGCAGCATAAAGAGCATTAATTATTAATCCCTAAAAGGTTGGGAGATGTGAAAAGAGGGCTGGAGGAGACTTCCAGTAAAAGAAAGAATTTGAGTTGTGACTTAAGGCTAGAGAGGTCAGTAGGTCAAACAGAGGAGGGAGAGCATTCCAGGCATAGAAGACAGCCAGAGAAAATGCCCAGAGTCCAGAGATGGAGTGCCTTGTTTATAGAATGGTCGGGAGGCCAGTGTCATTAAATCGAAGAGTATCTTTAGAGATGTCCCTGACTTCTTGAACTTTATGTCAGTGAAATGCAAGTTCCAAAAGGTTCTGCCATGCTGAAAAAACATCAGTCGTGGCACTAGCAATAGATCATGTCTTTTTTTCTGAGGATCTACCAAACTAAATATGGAAAGAGACATCACCAGTATGCTAGACAATTGGGAGTAAACTCTTCAGTCATTGCAACTCACAATAAAAAGAAAAACACAAAATAACTCTGAGTTTTATACATCTCTTTCCTGATTCTAGAGTTATTGTGACAGAAAAAACACTGAGCCATGGGACAGTTTTTGGACCATCTGAAATCAATAACTGTGGTTACTATTCTAAATGTGAGACCATTGTCTATTGAGTGAGGAGACCTGGTAAAGGAACTGAATTGAATCAATTGTAACATTCTTGCAATTTACCTGCTCTGTGACCTGAATTAGATACTTTTTAATTAAATAACTTCCAGGGCCTCAGTTTCCTCATCTGTAAAGTGAAGAGGTATAGTCCTATGAAACCATAAAACAGAATAGAATGGTGATTCATAGGTTCTCCAAAGAAAGGCAAACATAGGATTTGGCAACATCAATTTCATAACACGTCAAGCTTTTGAAGGATCATTTTTCAAGGTCTACAAAATGGAGGAAGATACAAAAATGTAGAGAAAACCTTAATACTACACAAAATAAATAAATTAGAATATAATGGAAAATAAAATAAGAAATAGGAAAAGTCTGAGAAAATATCAATAACTACCAACCCATATGACTATTTTCCCATCGCTCCTAAACTCTTTTTTTTAAGCAATTGGGGTTAAGTAACTTGCTCAAGGTTACACAGCCAGGTGTTTCTGGGTGGATGCTAAGTGTATGAGCCCAGTTTCAATCCCCAGGTCATCCCAACACTGGAGCCGGTGCTCTTACTTGCTGTGCTACCTGGCCACCCCCACTGCTAAACTTTTGCAAATAATGTTTTCCTATATGAAAGGCATCCTTGAGGAGGCCATAAAAGGAACAGGCACACTTTTTAAAGTGATATTCCACAAGAGATCACATCTTATAGCCACAAGTATCCTAAAATAATACCCCATCATACATAAAAACTGATAATAAAGCATTTAATTCATTTAGAGAAAAATATTGCTTCATTGAAATGTCTCCTATGCATATGTGGAAATTATATAAGGCTTCCTGAAAGATTTAATAACAAGATGACTTTTGCTCAGTGATTCACTATTTATTTATGTAAATCATGGCATAAACGGGGAATATTTTAGCTCTCCAAAGATGTTTTCCACTATTATGGAGATGGTTAGCACAGAATCCAAATGGAAGAGATTTTTTTGGCATATATTAAGGTCCTTCAGAGGCTCCTGTTTGTGGATGACATTGTGCTGAATGCATCCAGTCATGAAACATTGCATTTTTTTAAAAATGAGATCTAGTCACTTGAAATAACTCAGAATATCTAGCCATGAAAACTATCCAATGTAATATCCAAGTATTATTATATAGAGTCTCCAAATACAAGTCAAAATATTTTAGGATATAAAGTCTGTTGCATATTATGCAAATTCTGTTTATTACTCTCACAATAATCCTCTATGTCATACTTCTGTCATAAGACACTTCAGCTCACATGGTGCCAAAAACGATGCAGAGCACAACTACTAGTACTTCCATAAAGAATGAAGTGGTCGAGCCAAAATCAAAAGAAACTCAATGGTGAATATGTCTGATACTGCAAAGGTCAATACTGCATAGGAACCTTGAATGCAAGATCTATGAACCAAGGTAAATGGAATATAATCAAACAGGAGATGAAAAGTTTAAACATCAGCAACTTGAGTATCATTAAATTTAAATAGATGGGAATGGATAAATTTAATTCACGTGACTATTACATATACTGTTGTGGGCAAGAATCCCTGAGAAGAAATGAAGTAGGCCTCAAAATCAACAAAAGGATGGAAAACTCAATACTGGAATGTAATCTCAAAAATGACAAAAGGATATCTGTTGAAATCCAAGGTGCACTGTGTTCAATATCATAGTAGTACAAGTCTGTGCTCCAACCGCTGATCTTTGAAGGCCTGCAACATCTTCTAAAAATACCACACACACACACACACACACACACACAATGTCACATTCATTATGTGGCATTGAAATTCTAAAGCAGGAAAACAAAAGATAATTGGTATAACAAGCAAGTTTGTCCTTGGAGTACAAAATGAAGCAGGACAGAGACTAATCGAATGTTGTCAAAGTAAGTCCCTAGTAACAGCAAACACTATTTTTCAACAACCTAAAACACAAGTCTATACATGCACATCACCCGTTGAACAACATCAATCAACCTGATTAAATACTTTGCAACTAAGGCAGAGAAACTCTATACAGTCAATTAAATCAAGACCTGGAGCTCACAGTGACTCAGATCATGAGGCTGTTACTGGAAAATTTACACTTAAAATAAAGAAAGTAGTAAAATCACCACAGCAGTATAGGAATGACCTCACTAATATCTTTTGTGAATATGAAGTTGAGGTGATTAATAGATTTAAGGGATTAGATCTGGTAGATAAAGTGCTTGAAGAAGTAGGGACAGAGGCTTACAATATTGTACAGGAGGCAGCCAAAAGGAAAAAAAAAAACATTCCAAAGAAAAAGAAGAGTGAAAAAACAAAACTGCTTTCTCATGAGTCTTTACAGATCACTGTAGCAGCAAGCACCCCAAGCACGTCCTCAGGGTTTGCTGCCCATACAGGTTCTTGGATCTGCTTTGATAAAGGAAAGAGACTCAAAATGGGTTAACAAGCTTACTTTAATCAGTCAGACATATATCGTTTACCTTGTTCAGGGGAAAAGGTCAGCACCCCGAACTTCAAAGTACACAAACAGAATTATCAAGACAGAAACAGATCTAGTAGACAGATTTCAAACTGTCCAACCATTACATCCATACCCAGTCAACATCTGGGTTTCCACATCTGGGTTTTTCAAAGCCAGGGGGACCCTGGACAACGGCTTCCCAGAATTCAGATCAAATCACAGAACACTTCTCAAAGTGAGCCCCCAAAACAAAGCTACACATTAGGGCTTATATAGCCTTCTCCTGGCTCAGAGAATGTAACAACCTTTTGGACCCACTGGCCAATTAAAAAGTATCTACTGAGAAACAAGCCTCCCACCCCAGGCTTCAGGTGCACTTTAGCTTAGGGGCAGGGAAGATCTTCCAAATTTGCATTCCCATTACAATCACTAAGGAAAGAAGGAAAGAAAAAGGGAAATATATGCCCAACTGAATACAGAATTTAATAGATTACCAAGGAGGGATAATAAGGTTTTCTTAAATGAGCAATTCAAAGAAATAGAAGAAAACAATAGAATGGGAAAGGCAAGAGAACTCTTCAAGAAAATTAGAGATGCCAAGGAAACATTTCTTCCAAAAAATTGGGCGTGAAAAAAGACAAAAGTTTAGGGGATTTAATAGAAATAGAAGAGATTAAGAAGAGGTGGAAAGAATATTTGTTTGTGGCAGAGACCAGATGGCAGAAGGGAAGCTGTAGCTTTTATAAGTACCTCCATGAATCCTGTCACTAAATTTTTAAAAATGAATCTGAATGGATTTTAGAGTGACAGAATTGACTGGGAGATAGAACATGGCAGATTCCCAGACATGGAAAGTGCCCATGTAGGTCTAAGCAGGGGGAGCTGCTCCAGCGTGGATCAGAGAGCAGACTACAGCGGAGTGAGAAGGAGACCAAGCCAGTGGACTCATCCGCCCCAAGGGTGATTCATAGCCATCTCACATCAGGACAGAAGATCAGTCAGAACTGGGTAAGAGAAAGCACAGGGCCCACAACAGAGAGAGTAGCTTCTCCTGGGGCTATCAGCCCACAGCCTGGAAGGTTAAAAATCAACTACCTGAATTTCCAGAAGGCAAGATGTCCAAGTAAACCCTAGCTGCTCTGATTCCCCCTCCCTGACCCAGAAAACCTAGAGATAAATGTCCCCGCAAGACTAGAATCCTTAAATAGTAGAAATAGCCTTAGGCTTAGGAGCCACTTAGAAAGGGTGTAACTGAAGCAGTAAGGAGTCTGAAGTGAAGGGATGGAGGAGTCCCAATGAGCCCCATGTCAGCTGACCAGAAGGAGCTCCCAAAGCCCAGGGTAGTAGAGTCAGCAAGCACTAACAACACAAGCTGAGGTTGGCCTCAACACTATCAGGGGAATCTGCAGACACACGTGCTGCCAGTCACCAGCTACTGAGCCTGTCTGAACTGTAGCCCAGGAGCATAGAGGCAAAAATCTGAAGAGGCCAGACCACCCCTCCACCACAGGTTACTCTGTGAGCCTCAGGGTAACTCAGGGGAAACACTGAGAATCCTGTTCTTGGCTTCAGTCTAGATACCCAGAGGCTAAAGCACACAAAGTCAACAACCAGACCCTTAACTACCAGCCTGAGAAATCCTGAAATAGAAAATCAAAATGAGAAAGAAAGAAGCTGAGAAAGAGAAGGGAAAGGCAAGAAAATTGATCTCAGCTTATTATAGCAACCAAGAACAAGCAAATATAAAGAACAACACAGACTCTATACTCACACCTGAGACCACAGAAGGAAATGTAAACTGGCCTTAAGCCCCAAAAGCATTCTTAGAGGAGGTCAAGAAAGATTTTAAAAGCCAAATTAGTGAGGTAAAAGATAAATTTAAATCTACAGTGACCAAATTGGAAAAAAAAATCTCACTGAAGAAGACAAATCCTTAAAAAGTAAAATTTGTGAACTGGGACAGGAGGTTCAAAATCTAACTGGAGAAAATACCTCCCTAAAAAAGGACTTTCAAAAACTAACCAAAGAAAATAATTCACTAAAAATCAGAATCAGTCAATTTGAAGCTAAAGACTCTATGATGCATCAATCAAAACATGAAGATTGAAATATTAGAAGAAAGTGTAAAATATCTCACTGGAAAAACAACTGACCTGGAGAACATATCCAGGAAAGATAACCTAATATTTATTGGTCTATCACAAAGCCATGATGAAAAAAGCAGCCTGGACAACATCCTCCAAGAGATTGTCAAAGAAAACTGTCCTGAAATCCTAGAACCAGAAGGTATAAATGGGTATAAATGAACTAATTTGATGAAAAAAAAAAACTTATTAAGGGGTTCAAAGGGATTGTAAAGGGAGAAAATGAAAAGATGAGGCAGAAAAGGGTAAATTATGCCACACAAAGAGGCATAAAAATTTACTCTAGTAGAGGGCAAGGAGGGAGGGAGATGAACATCATATGAAATTTATTCTAATTGGTTCTGGTTCAAAGAGGGATCAACATAATCAGTTAAGTTTAAGATTCTAACATGAAAATACAAAAACTCATTTCAATAGAGGGAAAGGAAGGAGGGAGAGGAGCACTGAATGAAATTACTCTTAATGGTTTGGGGTCAAAGAGGGAATAACATACTCTAATAAGTATAAAAATCTATTGTGCCCTATAGGCAGTAGGAGGGGTAAGGGGTTGATAATGAGGGGGGTTAGAAGGGAAGGAATAGCAGTAAGGGGAAAGGGTAGGTAAAGAAGGGGAGTCACAGGAAGAGAATACTGAGGGAGGTGGTGGTCAAAAGGAAAATCCTTAAGGAGGGGAAGGGAGAAGGAAGAAACAAAAACATAAATAGGGGAGGGAATAGGATAGAGGGAAAGATACAGATAGTAATCATAACTGTGAATGTGAATAGGATGAACTCTCCCATAAAATAGAGGCAGATAACAGAATAGATTAAAAACCATAATCCTACAATATGCTGTCTACAAGAAATACACTTGAAACAAGGGGATATGTACAGGTAAAGGTAAAAGACTGGAGTGGAATATATTATGCTTCAGCTAAAGTAAAAATAAAAAATCAAGGGTAGCAATCCTTATCTCAGATAAAGCAAAACCAAAAATAGATCAAATTAAAAGAGATAAGGAAAGAAATTATATCCTGCTAAAAGGCACGATCAAGAATGAAGCAATATCATTAGTTAACATATATGCACCAAGTGGTATAGCATCCATGTTCCTAGAGGAGAAGTTAAGGGAATAAGAGGCAGAAATAGATAGCAAAACTATACTAGTGGGGGACCTCAATCTCTTCCTCTCTGAACTTGATAAATCTAACCTCAAAATAAACAAAAAAGAAGTTAAGGAAGTGAACAGAATTTTAGAGAGGCTAGATATGATAGATCTCTGGGAAAAAAAACTGAATGGGGATAAAAAGGAATATACTGGGGCAGCCAGGTGGCTCAGTGAGTAAGAGCACTGGCTCCAGTGTCAGGATGACCTGGGGATCAAATCCTGGCTCAGAAACTCAGCACCACACCCAGAAATAACTGGTCATGTAACCTTGAGTAAGTTACTTAATCCTCATTGCTTAAAAAAAAGGAATATACCTTCTTCCCGGTGGTACATGGCACATACACAAAAATCAACTATGTATTAGGGCATCAAAACCTCACAATTCAGTGCAGAAAGTCAGAAATATTAAGTGCATCATTCTCACATCATGATGCAATAAAAATCATGTGAAATAAAAGGCCATGGAAAGACAAACTAAAAACTAATTGGAAACTAAATAATTTAATCCTAAAGAATGAGTGCATCAAACAAGAAATTATAGAAACAATCAGTAACTTCATTCAAGAGAATGACAATAATAAGACAACATACCAAAACTTGTGGAATGCAGAAAAGGCAGTTCTTAGGGGAAGTTTTATATCCCTGAGTGCATACATGAATAAATTGGAGAAAATGGAGGTCAATGAATTGGGCATTCAATTAAAAAAGCTAGAAAAAGAACAAATTGAAAATCCCCAATTAAATACTAAATTAGAAATAATGGAAACCAAAGGAGAGATTAATAGAATTGAAATTAAGAAAACTATTGAATTAATAAATAAAACTAAGAGCTGGTTTTATGAAAAAAAGCAATAAAACTGATAGAACTTAAGTCAATATGATAAAAAAGAAAGAAGAAAACCAAATTATGAGTATCAAAAATGAAAAGGGTGAATCTACCTCCAGTGAAGAGGAAATTAACACAATAATTAGTAATTATTTTGCCCAACTGGATGGCCAAAATTTGACAATCTTAGTGAAATGGATGAATATTTACAAAAATATAAGTTGCCCATATTAACTGAAGAAGAAGGAAATTACTTAAATAAACCCATTTCTGAAAGAGAAAACAAGCAAGCCATTAGCAAAGTCCCTAGGAAAATATCTCCAGGGCCAGATGGATTTATACGCAAATTCTATCAAACATTTAAAGAACAATTGAATCCAATACTCTACAAACTATTTGTGAAAATTAGTGAAGAAGGAATACTACCAAATGTATTTTTTTTATGACACAAATATGGCACTGATACCTAAATCAAGAAGAGATAAAATAGAGAAAGAAAATTATAGACCAATTTCCCTCATGAATATAGATGCAAAAATTTTAAATAAAATATTAGCAAAAAGACTACAGCAACTTATCACAAGATAATAATACACTTTGATCAGGTAGAATTAATTCCAGGAATGCAAGGATGCTTTAATATTAAGAAAACCATCAGTATAATTGATCATGTCAGCAATAAAACTAGCAGAAACCACATTATTGTCTCAGTAGGTGCAGAAAAGGCTTTTGACAAAATACAACATCCATTCCTATTAAAAACACTAGAAAGTATAGGAATAAATGGAGTCTTCCTTAAAATAATAAGTAGCATCTATTTAAAGCCACCAGTAAGTATATGTAATGGGTATAAGCTAGAAGCATTTCCAATAAGATCAGGGGTGAAAGAAGGGTGTCCACTATCACCCCTCTTATTCAGTCTGGTAATAGAAATCTTAGCAGTACAATTAGAGAAGAAAAAGAAATCAAAGGAGTCAAATTAGGCAAATGTTGGGATCTCACTCCCAACTCCGTCCATGTCTTATCTTATTCCCGGTCTTCGGACGTCTCCGACTTCTTGTCTCCAAGAAGAGCTTACCCCCACAGAACACCCAGTACATGGAAGTTGCCAAGAAAGGCTGCTCTTTATTCAGTTACATCTTAACAGTGTGGCAATCAAGCAGGAACAGAACAGAACAGAGCAAAAACAGAGTGGAGTAGAACAGAGAGAGAGAGAGAGAGGGAGCCTCCCCTTGCCTTTTCCCTTATATCCTTATCTTTCTTCTTTCTGTCACATGTCATGTGGGAGCCAATCGTGCACACTCCTGAGTGCAGGGAAAAGGAGTATGTGTTAATAGGAGTCTGTGTTTATGGGGCACACTCAATGCCACGTCGGCCTTTTCAGCCCAGCAGAGTCGGCCTCCACATCTCCAAGCTCCTGCCCCTCAGAGGTCACATGCACCCCCCTCTGACATCTTGTGACTGCCGCAGTGTCTCTCATACTCGCGGCTCTATCAGGCAAAGAAGAGACCAACCTATCACTCTTTGCATATGATATGTTGATATACTTAGAGAATCCTAGAGAATCAAGTAAAAAACTGCTTGAGACAATAAATAAATTTGTCAAAGTTGCATGATATAAAATAAACTCACATAAATCCTCGGCATTCCTGTCTATTTCTAACAAAATCCAACAGCAAGAGATATAAAGAGAAATCCCATTTAAAGTTACTGTAGACATTATAAAATATTTGGGAATCTACCTGCCAAAACAAACCCAGGACCTATATGAACACAACTACAAACACTTTTCACACAAATTAAGTTAGATCTAATTGAGAAAATATCAATTGCTCATGACTGAGTCAAGCTAATATAATAAAAATGACAATTTTACCTAAATTAAATAACATATTTAGTGCCATACCAATCAATTTACCAAAAATTATTTTATAAAGCTACAAAAAATAGTAACAAAATTCATTTGTAAGAACAAAATATCCAGAATATCAAGGAAATTAATGAAAAGAAATGCAAGGGAAGGTGTCCTAGCCATACCAGATTTTAATCTGTATTATAAAGGAGCAGTCATCAAAACTACTTGGTTAAACTAAGGAATAGAGTAACAGATCGATGGAATAGATTGGGTGCATGAAACTTAGAAGTCAATGATTATAGTAATCTACTTTTTAATAAAATCAAAGACCCCAGTTTGGGGTATAAGAACTTACTATTTGACAAAAACTGTGGGGAAAATTGGAATATAGTATGGCAGAAATTTGGCATAGACCATTATCTAACACCATATTCCAAAATCAAGTCTAAATGAGTACATGATCTAGGTATAAAGGCTGATACTATAAGCAATCTGGGAAAGCAAGGAATAGTTTGCCTGTCAGATTCATAGAGAGGGGAAGACTGACAAACAAGATTTAGAGAGCATTATAAAATACAAAATGGATAATTTTGATTATATTAAATTGAAAAGTTTCTGTACAAACAAAGCCAATGTAACCAAGATCAAGAGGGAAGTGAAAAATTGGGCAAAAATTTTACAAGCAATATGTCTTATGAAGGCCTTATTTCTAAAATATATAGAGAATTGAGCCAAATCTATAAGAATATAAGTCATTCCCCAATTGATAAATGGTCAAAAAATGTTAAGGAGCAGTTTTTAGAGAAAGAAATTAGAGATATTTGTAAGCATATGAAAAAATTTTCTAAATCACTATTGATTAGAGAAATGCAAATCAAAACAACTCTGAGGTACCACATCTCACTTGTCAGATTGGCTAAGATGAAAAAACAGGAAAATGGCAAATGCTGGAGAGGATGTAGAAAAATTGGTACACTAATGCATTGCTGGTGGAGTTGTGAACTGATTCAACCATTCTGGGGAGCAATCTGGGGAGCAAAAAAATATACCAAAGGTCTACAAGTAAATTTCACACCCATTGACCCAGCAATACCACTTCTAAGGTTGTATCCCAAAGAGATCATAAAGTGGGAGAAAGACCCATAAGTTCAAAAATATTTATAGCAGCTCTTTTTGTGGTAATTGGAAATTAAGGGGTGCCCATCAATTGGGGAATGGCTAAACAAGTTGTGGTATATAAATGTAATGGAATATTATTATGTTATAAGAAATGAGGAGCAGATGGACTTCATATTTACCTGGAGAGGTTTATACGAACCAATGCTGAGTGAGAAGAGCAGAACCAGGAGAAATTTGTACACAATTACAGACACAACGTATGTGTGATGACCAACTTTGATAGACTGGACTCTTCTCAGCAATGCAGGGTTATAAGACAACTCCAAAAGACTCATGATGGAGAGAGATGTCTGCATTCAGAGAAAGAACTAGAAAGAACAGAGATTCAATGCAGATTGAAGCAAACTACTGCTCTCTTTCTTTTTCTTGTTTGCTTTTGTTTCCTCTTTCCCATTGTTCAATCCATCCATTACAATCCTGAGTGATGTCTAATATGAAAGTATTTGTAGATCCTATATTCTATTGCATGCCCTCATGGGGGGGGGGGAAGGGAGGAAGAGAAAATTTGAAACTCAGAGTATTGCAGAACTGAAATTTTTAAACTGAAAGTAAACAAATTAATAAAGACCAAAAAAAATATTTGTTGGTGTTTAATCATTCAGTAGTATCTGAATCCTTGTAAGCCCATGGACCTTACCATGCCAGGTGCCTCTATCCTCTACTACCTCCCAAAGTCTGTAAAGGTTCATATTCATTGTTTCCATGATACTATCATTCTATTCCTTTTTATTAATTTATATTTAGTTTTCAACATTCATTTCCACCAGATTTTGAGTTCCAAATTTTCTCCCCATGTCTTGCTTCCCCCCACCCATTGATGGCGTGCATTCTGATTACCTCTTCCCCCAGTCTGTCCTCCCTTGTATCACTCCTCCCCTCACCTCTTATCCCCATCCCCCTTACTTTCTTGTAGGGAAAGATAAATTTCTATACCCCATTGCTTGTATATCTTATTTATGTGTTGAATGTAAAAAACATTTCTTAACCATTTGATTTTAAAACTTTGAGTTCCAAATACTCTCCCTTATTCCCTCCCCACTCACTCTCAACTAGAAGGCAAGCAATTCAATATAGGTTATACATGTGAAGTTATGCAATACACTTCCATAATAGGCATGTTGTGAAAGACTAACTATATTTCCCTTCATCCTATTCTGCACCCCCACTATTTTCTACTGTTACCCTGTCACTTTTCAAGACTGTTTGCTTCTAACTCCCTCCTCCCCCCAATCTGCCCTCCCTTCTATCATCTCCTCCTTATCATCTTCCCCCTTACTTTCCTGTAGTGCAAGATACCCATTTGGCTGTATCATGTTATTCCCTCCTTAACTCAAATGCATTGAGAGTAAGGTTCACTCATTACTTCTCACCTCCCTGCTCTTCCCCTCCATTGTGAAACATTTTTCTTGCCTCTTTTATGTGAGATAATTTACCCTATTTTATCTCTCCCTTTCTCATTCTCCCATTATATCTCTCTTGCACCCCTTAATTTTACTTTTAGATATCATCCATATTCAACACACAATGTGCTATCTATCATCTATCTATCTATCTCTATATCTATCTATCTTTTCTCCACCTTGCCTAACACTAAGAAAGGTCTTATGAGTAACAAATATCATCTTTCAATGCAGGAATGTAAGCAGATCAACTTTAATATGTCCTTTATGATTTCTCTTTCTTGTATAGCTTTTTATGGTTCTCTTGATTCTTGTGTTTGAAAGCCAAATTTTCTCTTCAGCTCCGGTTTTTTAATCAAAAGTTCTTAAAAGTCTTCTATGTCATTAAATATACATTTTCCCCCTGAAATAATATACCCAGTTTTGCTGCATAGGTGATTCTTGGTTTTAATACTAGCTCCTCTGACCTCTGTAATATTATATTCCAAGCCCTTTAATCCCTTAATGTAGAAGCTGCTAGGTCACGTGTTATCCTGATTGTATTTCCACAATACTCATTTTTTTTTTCTTTCTGGATGCTTACAATATTTTCTCCTTGACCAGGGAACTCTGGAATTTGGCTACAACATTTGTAGGAGTAGTCCTTTTGGGATTTCTTTCAAGAGGTGATCAGTGGATTCTTTCCATTTCTATTTTCCTCTCTGGTTCTAGAATAACAGGACAGTTTTCCTTCATCATTTCTGGAAAGATGATGTGTAGGCTATTTTTTATTTATCATGACGTTAAGGTAGTCCAACAACTTAAATTATCTCTACTGGACCTATTTTCCAGGTTTGTGTTTTTCTAATAAGATATTTCACATTGTCTTCTATTTTTTCATTCTTTGGGTTGTTTTTTAATTACTTGATTTTTCATAGTCATTATCTTCTATTATCTCCATTCTAATTTTTAAGGAAATATTTTCTTCAGTGAGCTTTTGAATCTCCTTTTCAATTTGGCCAATTCTGATTTTTAAAGACATTCTTCTCTTCATTGTTTTTTGGATCTTGTTTACAATTTGCGTTAGTCTATTTCTTTAAGTTATTATTTTATTTAGTATTTTTAAGTCTCCTTTAGCAAGCTGTTGATTCATTTTTCAAGATTTTCTTGGATCACTATCATTTCTTTTCCCAATTTTTCCTCTACTTCTCTTACTTGATTTTCCAAATCCATTTTGAACACTTCCATGACCTGAGACCAATTCATATTTTTATTGGAGGCTTTGGAAGTAGGAGCTTTGACTTTGTTGTCTTCTGGTTGTATTTTATTTATTTATTTTTAGTTTTCAACATTCATTTTCACAAAATTTGAGTTACAATTTTTTCTCTCCCCATCTTTCCCCTATCCCTCACACCAAAAAGCAAGCCTGATGAATACCCCTTCCTCCAATCTGTTCTCTCTTATATCCTCCCCCTTAATTGCCCTAACTTTCTAGTAGGGCAAGATAGGTTTCTATACTCTAGTACTTGTATATCTTATTTCCCAGTTGTATGTAAAAATTTTTTTTAAATATTTGTTTTTAAAACTTTGAGTTCCTTTTTTTTCTTTTCTTCCCCCCTCACCCACCCCTACTGGGAAGATAAACAATTCAATATATATTGTACATGTGTAGTTACCCACATCATTTCCAAAGTAGTTATATTGTGAAAGACTAACTATATTTCCTTCCATACTATCCCACCACCCACTTATTCTATTTTCTTCTTTGACCCTATCCCTTTTCAAAAATGTTTGCTTCTAACTCCCCCCTCCACCAATGTGCCCTCCCTTCTCTCCCCCCACTCTTATCCCCTACTCCCTTATTTTCCGATAGGGTAAGATACCCTATTGAGTGTGTATGCTATTCCCTCCTTAGGCCAAATTCAATGAGAATCAGATTGTCCCATTCCCTTTCAGCTTCCTGCTCTTCCCCTCCATTGTAACAGCTTTCTCTGGCCTCTTTTATATGAAATAATTTACCCTAATCTATCTCCCTCTTTCTTCTTCTCCCAATAAATTCATCTCTAACCTCTTAATTTTATTTTTTAGATATCATCCCTTCATATTCAACTCATCCTGTGTCCTCTGTCCATGTATATATGAACATACAAATGCCCACACTCACATATATTTATAAATACATAAATCCTCCTATGCATATATATGTATGTATACATATATGTATACCTTCAGCAATTTCATACTGAGAAAAGTTTTATGAATTACAATTATTGTTTTTCCATGTAGGAATGTAAATAGTTCAATTTTAATAAGTTCCTTATGATTTCTTTTTCCTGTTTACTTTCTCATGTTTCTCTTGCTTCTTGTACTTGAAAGTCAAATTTCCTGTTCAGCTCTGGTTTTTTCATCAAGAATGCTTGAAAGTCCTCTATTTCATTGAATAGCCATATTTTTCCCTGTTGCATTATACTCAGTTTTTCTGGGTAAGTGATACTTGGTTTTAGTCCTAGCTCCTTTGACCTCTGGAATATCATATTCCAAGACCTTCATTCCCTTAATGTAGAAGCTGCTAGGTCCTGTGTTATCCTGATTGTGTTTTCACAATACTGAAATTGTTTCTTCCTGACTCCTTGCAGTATTTTCTCCTTGACTTGGGAACTCTGGAATTTGTCTATAATATTCCTAGGAGTTTTCTTTTTGATATATTTTTCAAGAGGCAATAGATGAATTCTTTCCATTTCTATTTTGCCCTCTGGTTCTAGAATATCAGGGCAATTTTGCTTCATAATTGCTTGAAAGATGTAGTCTAGGATCTTTGTTTGATCATGGCTTTTAGGTAGTCCAATAATTTTTAAAATATCTCTTCTGGTTCTATTTTCCAGATCTGTGTTTTTTTTTCAATGAGATATTTCATATTGCCTTCATTTTTTTTTCATTTGTTAGGATATGTTTTATAGTATCTTGATTTCTCATAACATCATTAGCTTTCATTTGCTCCAGTCTAATTTTGAAGGAGTTACTCTCTTTAGCAACTTTTTGAAATTTCTTTTTCATCTAGAAAATTTGCCTTTTTAAGGCATTCTTCTCTTCATTGGTTTTTTGGGCCTGTTTTGCCTATTTTTTTGTGTATTGTGTATTTTTGTGTCTCCTCTAGCAGGCTACTAACCCACTTCTTATGATTTTCTTGCATCATTCTCATTTCTCTTCCCAATTTTTCCTCCACTTTTCTTACTTGATTTTCAAAATCTTTCTTGAGCTCCTCCATGTCCTGTAATCAATTCATATTTTTCTTGGAGGCTTTTAATGCAGCTCTGACTTTAATGTTTTCCTCCCACTCTATGCCTTGATCCTTTTTGTCCCCAAAAAAAGGATTCTGTCATCTATTTGTGCTTGCATTGCTTGCTCATATTGGCAGCCAATTACTTGATTTTGAGCTCTTTGCCACAGTAGAACTCTGCTTCCAGAATGGAGAGAGCTATGCCCAAAATTGCTGGGGTTTTTGCAGCTGCTGGAGCTATTATATGCGCACCCTCTCTACATCGCCTACACACTCTGGCTCACTGGTCACACACCCCAGGACCACCACCCAAGACTGTGATCCAGATCCAAGCAGGTCAAAGCAACAGCACTTAGCCTCTGAATGGTCACTTGGTCCCTCTACAGTCTGCAGGCCAGGAGTTTTGGAAGCAACCACATGGCAGCAGCTGCAGCCACCACACCTCCTCCCCCATTTCATTTTGGGGGTAGCAGCCAGACCACACTCTTCTATCCTACCCTTGACCAACCAAGTTCCACACTGACCTTTTATTTGTCTTAGGCATTTATGGATTGAGAAGCCTGGAAAGTCCTACAGTTGCAGGTGATTTACTCTTGTGAAATCTGTTCTAGCCACTGCTTCTTGTGGCCACCCTTGGGCTAAAACCCAATGCTAAAGTGAGACTGCGCTCGACTCCCAGCAGGATGCAATGGAACCTTTCTGCCAGCATGTTGGGCTTCTTTCAGTGGGAGATTTGTTTCTCTACATCACTTTGTAAATTATGTATTTCTAATGTTTGTTTAGAGTCATTTTTTATATGTATTTGAGGAGGTGGAAGCCGGAGCTGTGCAGAAATCCTGTTTCCACTCTGCCATCTTGGCTCAGCCCCTGGTTTGATGTTTTGATCTTCGTTTTCACTAAAGAAAGATTTTGTAGTCTGACTTTTTTTTACAGTTTGTTCATTTTTCCCAGTCAAATACTTTACTTTCTAATTTCTTGCCAGGGTAGGACTTTACTTCCAGTGGGGGTTGTGGTTGGGGTGGATGTACTGTCTCAGCCTTCAGGGGTTTTGTATAAGCTGCTCAATTCCCCACTATCAGTTGGCCCAGAGCTCTAGAAGCAGCCACTGCTGCTGCTGTTGCTGCTGTTGCCACTGCTACCAGTACTACCACCTCTGCTGCTCTGTGACTGGGGCAAATCCTCTTTTACCCAGATGCCACATAGTTCCCCCACAGATCTTTCATGCTGCCCTTGGTGTTTGTGGGTTAAGAAGTCTGGAAACCACCACAAGTGCCAGCAATTCAGTCCCCTGAGGCCTACCCTGGCCCTGTCTGCATTGTGTGTCACCCATGCCATACTATGCTTTGTTCCTAGCCCATTGCAATATATTCTTGGCTGTAGATGTGTGTAGATGTGTTTTACTCTGTCATCTTATAGGTTCTGCCATTCTATAACTTGTTTAGGGTCATTTTGCATATATTTTCAGGGGTTTGTGGGAGATCTCAAGCAAGTCCCTGATTTTACTCAGCCATCTTGACTCCACTCCCACTATCTTTTCATTTCATCCTTTACTGTCATCTTTTCCTTTTGCTTTCAATCTTATCCAGAATCAGGGTCTGTAATGGTGAACAAAGAAGTACTTGAAGCCTTGTTTCAGCTATTTAATAATTTAGCACCTTGTTTCAATTCAAGTTTATATTAAGCTTTACCCATGATTATAACAAGTCTTTGTTAAGAAACAGAACTTGTGAACTCCACAACTTGTGAACCCCATAACTTGTGAAGCCCTGTTACTGTTGCAATAAGAAGGGGAGGAGGTAATGACCATATATAAGGAGAAACCCAAGCTGGGAGAGAGCGGAACTGAGAAGAAATGAGAAGAAAACTCTTGTGGTGGCAGATTTGAGAAGGAGAAAACTTGTGGTATTCCCGGCATCTGTTTGTCTGTTCTGTTTGTGTTAATTTTTATTTGTAATACTTTGTACAAAAGCCCTCAGATGTTATTAGAAGCCCTGAAAGAGGATTTTCTGGTTGTCTATTTATGGAAGTCCTGGAGGAGGGTTTTTGAAGTCCTGGGATTTTACTGATGATTTGTATTGACCTCTCAGACCTTGTTTGTTGGTCTATGTTGATTTATATATTCATGATTTGTGTTGATTTCTTGGACCTTGTTTGAGGGTCTCTATTGATTTCATATTCAAATAGTGAATTGATGATGGTGCCAGCAATGTGCATAAATGTTATTGTGGCTTTGTTAAGAAACAGAAACTGTGAAGGATTTGAGATGTACTGGACACTGTGAGTTTAAATATGGAATGGGAACTGGACAAAGAACTGGATGAAGAACTGGACAAGGAGATGAGAGCTGCCTGACTTTGAATCCAGGTGACTGTTGGGTATATTCAGGCAGGAACTGGGACCATGGAAGAGGAACCATGGAATCTGAGAGCCAGCTTTGAGTAAAGATGAAAAGACCTCTTCTTGGGTACCTAATGGTGACTGAGAAGATCATGATTTATTTAAATTAGTGGTGGAGAACTTTAACCTTTGTAATGTAAGGAGGCTTGCTCCTTAAGGATTATTGAGTTAAGGACTTACTGAATGGTATCTTTTGCTTAAAACTATGTGGCCACTTTGGTGAAAACTATGTGGCCACTTTAGTGATAAGTTGTTATGTTATAACTTTGTAAATGCTGTTCTTTGGTTTCTGTGAATGTTTTGCTTTAATTTACTGCTGAATAAATAGAGAGTTCACTATACCATGTAATCAGAATCTTAAAGCTGTTCACAGCAGCAGTCTTCTGGAAAGCTGCTCATGCTTGGCTTTACATGGTATTTTCCAAGGAGTCCTGTCTTCTCATTATGAGGGCAAAGTATTTGAAAGTCAGTCTCAGTATTTGATCTTACAGGGAATAGTCTGAATTAATTTCTTTAAGTACTGAATGATTTGATCTCCTTGCTGTCCAAAAAATCTCTCAAAAGTCTGCTCCAGCACCACAATTGGAAAGCTTCAATTTTGTGGCACTCAGCTTTCCTTATAGTCCAACCCTCAGTCATGCATTGGCACTGGAAAATTCATATCCTTGACCATATGGATCTTTGTTGGCAAGGTGATGTCTCTGCTTTTTATGACACTGTTCTGATTTGTAATAGTTTATCTTCCAAGGAGCAAGTGTCTTTTAATTTCATGTCTCCAGTTGATGTCTACAATGATCTTTGAGCCCAAGACCATAAAATATGACATTGCTTTCACTTCCCCTCCCTCTGTTTGCCAGGATGTGATGGAACCAGTTGCCAAGACCTTAGTTTTGGGGACATTAAGTTTTGATGCAGCTTTTATACTCTCCTCTTTCACCCTCATTAGGAGACTTTTTAATTCCACTTTAATTTTTGTCACCCAAGTAGTATTGTCTGCCTATCTAAGATTTTTTATATTTCTCCAAGCAACCACAATCCCAGCTTTTGATTCATTCAGTCTGTCATTTAACATTATGTACCCTGCATATAAAAAATATAAAGAATTATAGAAGAAAGGTCTTAACATTACTGATAACTACAATGTGGTTACTGATCTAGAGAATGGAGAATAAAGTCTAATGGGCTTTAGGAAGCATTGCTAACAATAAGATTAGTAGAGGTGATGAAATTCCTGCTGAGTCATTTATAATCCTAAATATGATATTGTTAAAGTGCTGCACTCATTATGCCAGCAAATTTGGAAAGCTCAACAGTGGATACTGGATTAGAAAAGATCAGTTTACGTCACAATCCTACAGAGGGGCAATGCCAATGAATGTTCAGATTACCAAGCAATTGTGTTTATTTTCCATGCTAGCAAAGTTATTCTTAGGATTCTGCAAGCTAGGCTTTAGAAATATATGAAACCAATAATTACCAGAGGTACAAGCTCTTTGAAAACAAAGAGGCAGAGGAACTAGACACCAAATTGCCAAGACTTGTTGGATTATGGACAAAGTGTGAGATTTCCAGGAAAAAGTCTATTTCTGTTTCATTGACTACATTAAGGCCTTTGACTGTTTGTTTGGATCACCACAGAAATTCTTCAAAGAGATCGGAGTGCCAGATCATCTTATTTGTCTTCTGAGGAACCTACCTGTATATAGGTCAGAAAGCAACAATTAGAACTTAACATGAAACAAATAATTGATTTAAAGTTGGGAAAGGATTACAACAAGGCTGTATATTTTCACAACTTATACACAGAGTATATCATGCAAAATGCCAGGCTGGATTAAATGAAAGTTGGAACTAAGGTTTTTGAGAGAAATATAAAAAATATCTGATATGCAGATTAAACCATCATGATGTCAGAAAGTAAAGAAAAATTAAGAAGCCTTTTGATTTGGATGATATATGAGAATATAAATGGTGGTTTGAAGTTTAACATTTAAAAAATTAAAACTAAGATCATGGCAACTGGCCCCACCACTTTCTGGAAAATAAAGGAAGAAGAAATGGAAGCAATGTCAAATTTTTATATTCTTGCACTCAAAAATCACTGCAGCCATGAAATTATAAGACACTTGGTTTTGGGAAGAAAGTTATGGCAAATCTGGAAAGCATACTAAAAAGCAGAGCTATTACCTTGCTGACAAAGGTTTGTATGGTCAAAGTTACAGTTGTTACAGTAGTAATGTACCTCTGTGAGAGTTGAACTATAAGGAAAGCTGGACCCCACAGAATCAATGCCTTCATATTTTGGTGCTGAAGGAGCCTTCTGAAAGTCCTTTGGTTAACAAGGAGATCAAATCATTCAATACTTGGGGAAATTAATTCAGACTATTCATTAGAAGGACAAATGATGAAGCTAAAGCTTAAATGCATTGACCACATAATGAGAAGACAGGACTGATCAGAAAAGATCCTGATATTGGGAAAGATTGAGGCAAAATGAGAAGGGAACAGTAGAGGATAAAATGGAAAGATGGCGTCATGGAATCAATGAATATGAGCTTGCATAGACATCAGGAGATAGTGGAGGATAGAAAGACCTTACATGCTTTGATCCATGGGATCACAAGGAGTTGTATTCAACTGAATTACTGAAAAACAACAACAAATGTTTCAGGACTTGTGGATGCAAAATTTTAAAAAAAAACTAGCATACAGAAATAAAAGACCAAAGACAGTTCTCATCCTTGGAGACCTCACAATCTAATTGAGTAAGCAAAACAAGCAGACAAATATGTACAAGTCAAGTCAAATACAGGATGAGTAGACAATAAATAGGAGAGAGAAAGCATTAGAATTCAGAGGGACTGGTCAAAAATTCCTATAGAAGATGGGACACTAATTGGGACTTAAAGGAATCCAACATTACAATCATCCCTTCTAGTCAAATATATTATGTTTAATTATTGTGTTGTTTTCAAAGCATCAAATACAAAGTTGATTCTAGGACACATTTCAACCTACTTCTCTAAGCAGGCCAGAAATACAGAGAGAGTGGGCCAGACGTGTCCGCACATCCTGGGGGAGCATTTCCAGTGGGCTTTCATATTCCCCCTTTATAAATATTTATTTTACAGGTATCTCCCATTTTGAGGTGAAGTAGAAGAGCCAACAGCAATATTCTCTCACATTGTGCTAAAAAAAAAAAAAACATTGCTGCTAGAAAACCTAGTCCGTGTTTCTTACACACCTTTACCCAGGAATTTTTGCTTCTTCTTGCTTGATGAGCTAGCTTTACTAATTACACCTCTAATGGATATGGTAGGTTTTTTCTTTGGGGAATATTTTAAACTGCCTCCCAAAATTCAAACAGACTGAAGGGTGTAAATATATGACCCATTAAACTACTCCCTCAAGAAGGGTTTTGGGGGAATTCTTAATATGAAAGTGTTCTTAACATAATTCCTGGTACATAGAAGGTGCCTAATAAATGCTTATTGAATTAAATTAAAAATGGGATTTTTAGCTATAGCATTTCTGAAATAATGTATGAAAAAAATGTTGCACCATCTTTTTATACATACCCTATTCCTATCTTCTGTTGAGTCACAGCAAACTATGAAGTTCTTATTGATTAAATACACATGCAAGTAAGCATCTACTAGGAAATATTATTTCACAAATTAGGTCCTAGAAAACTCAATATTTAAGAAGAAAAATCATAAGGTTTAGAGCTGAGATGAACCTTGGAGACCACCTAGTCTATATCAGTTCAATTCAAAAGCCATTTCCCCGTTGCCTATCGTATGCAAGATAGCCATGATAGACACCAGAGAAACAAAGACAAAAAAATGAAATACCCCCCCCAAGACTATACATTCCATTTTCAGGTGATGAAAAGTAGTAGCGTAAAAGTGAAATTATTTTTCCAAGACTAACGAAATAGTTAGCTAAATCCACTTTTCTTTCGGCTTATACTTTCTCCACAGGGAGAATTTTTTTTTAAAGAAAAGAAACATCAATGAACTAAAAATTAAATTAAATTAAAAATATCCTATTTAGTAATATCTAAATAGTAATAATGCCATTTCAAAAAGAAAATTCCATATGAGATCAGGAAAGATGAACTTTAAAAATGATGATCCCCTAATGTCTATGACATCACAGCATGAATGCTAGAAAAAGAAGTCTTGGTACATTAGTCTTAATAGAAAATCTCGCAGTGAGAGGAGTGCTCTCTATCAACTTTAAAGCATGGTATAAATTATACTTTTCTATGTAATCATAAAATGTATGTTTCTTGATGGCAGAGAGTATTCTTTTTTTTCTTTATATCCTAAGAACCAGCGCAGTGTGCAGTATTTGGTAGGTGCTTAATAAATCCTTTTTAAGCTGAATTGATTTGAAATTTTTTTTCTATCATCCCTCAATGGTAAAACTATAAATTTAAAAAAAACACAATGGGTATTTTAAGTTGAGAAATGCAAGAAAAAAAGCCTGAATTATGGAAAATTTTTCTGTGATATAATTTTGTTTAAATTTTTCCAAATATGTTATTTCATCAGTCTATGGGTAATTTCAGTAGAGGAATAAAGTTGATTGTGACTGATAAATTCTAGAGAGTAGTATGAGACCCAGAGAGGTTAAAAAAAATTAAACATGGTCACATAGCTGGTCAGTATCAAAGGCAAGATTTGAACATAGGTCTGTAAAGGTAATAGGAATTTGAATATCTTCCCTGCCCTTTGGTTGTGATGGTCTCTTATCCTGGAGAAGGCTATGTATACCCTAATATGAGCTTTTGCTTTGGGGCTCACTTATTGAAAGAGTTGTGTGATTTGACCAGATGAGATTCTGGACACACATTGAGCCCCCTGGCTTTGAAAAATCAGATGTAGGTGCTTCTCTCTCTGGTAACAAACACTGTGTGTGTGTAATGGTCAGAAAGCTGGAAGCCCTGTCTGTTGAATTGTGTTATTTTCTCTGTCTGTATTTTTTGTCTGCTTGTAACTTCTGTTTGTATTTTCTCTGAAGTTCATGGTGCAGACTTTTCCCCCTGAACTAGGTAAATGATAAATATTTGATTAAAGTAAGATTATTAACCCCTTTTCTGAGTTGTTTTCCTTAAGAAAAGCAGATCAAAGAACCTGTGCTAGCAGCCATCCTGGGTATCCTGGGTACTTACTGGTAAAGGGTCTTTTTGACTTCAGACCTAATACTCAAAGAGTAGTGATGATGTAGAGTACAGCGACTGATCAGATCATACAGAATGCTGAGATTATCACATTCATGAGTTTCCTGGGGGATGGAAGACAAATCAATTAAAGAAGTCCCAAAGCAGTATATCCTGGTGAGAGATGAAGAGGTGATGTTTAGATATTAAAGTCTCAACCTTCTGAGAAAAGTATAATAGTTAGATGTTACTATATAATGTGGGATGTGTTTTGTCAATACACGTCATATCTGTGATTTTTTGAATATAATTTGTGATAAGGAAATAAAAAGTTCAGTACCCAATTTACATTGATCACTGAGTACCTTTTTAAGCCTCATTTTTTTGAGAAGAGACTCTATACATAATTGAAACCTAAGTTTTAAGTAATTTTACTGTTGGTTGTTAAAGTCCTTTACTATATGCTTTAGGTATACTTTCATAGGCACAATATGCCCTTTAATGTATACTATGTTCTGGCCAAAATGACCTCCTTGCTAACCTAGTAGGTCATACCATTTCCTCTCTCTGTACCTTTGCAAAGTGTTACTCATACCAGAAAAACCTTCCCTTATTAATCTACCTCATGGAATGCCCAGTTTTCTTCAAAGCTTATTTCAATTGCAACCTTCTGTCCTTATCCCTTACCCTAAAAGTTTTTGTTTGTATTTTTTAATTTAATTTTTGCATGCATTTTTTCCCAATAGAAAGTCAACTTCTTGAGGACAGGGATCATTTGATTTTTGTCTTTCTATTTATAGCACCTAGTAAAATATCTGACATTTGACACTTAATAAGTATTTGTTGAATTAATGGGTGACCTCTTTCCAAATCATATTTATTGCAATGAATGAAATGAAAAGATGAAAAGAATTGAGCTAGCCTTCAAATGATATTTTTTTTCTTCATTCTTCTCATCAAAGCAAAGCAGAATGACATAGTGAATAGAGTATTGCCCTTAGAATCAGGAAGACCTGGGCTCAAGCACTGTCTCTGACATATAGTAGTTGCATGATGCTGGGAGAGTCTCAGTTTCTTAATGCAGTAACTCTACCTGATTTAAATTCTTGGATATTCAATCTAGCCATTCTGTATTCAGTCTTTGTGTATGCTTGTGTATTAAATCCACCCTCATTTGTACTCTGCAAGCAATTAAATGATTTATGACTCAAAAGCAATTGTGATTGAACTTATCTTTATCTAGAGATAGCAGACTTTAAAGCACTATTGAAAAGCAAATAAATGGCCTAAAATTAATAGAATTTTGTATCTAAAAATCTACCTTTTCTTACAGAAATAAAGCTAGAGAAAAAAGGAAAGGATAGAGTATAGCTTTTCTGTCTCTTTTCTCAATTCTTAAAGGGACTATCACACTATTACACTGTACAAATTTATTCTAATTTTTACTTTTTAGGTAGACTTGCCTCTGAGACAAACATGCTATACCAAGTGTCCATTCTCACTCTCTTTCTAATTCCCATTGCAGGTTCTCCCACCCCTTTCTCATTACTGAGAGATGATGCCACTCTACTACTGACGTGATTCAGCTTATGTCCCTGTGTGCCGTGAAGCTCCAACCATCATCACTTTCATTGCTCAAATCCTGGCACTCCTTGCAATGGAGATCCAAGTAGCTTCACTTAATCTGTAGACCTTCAACTCCCATTATGCATTTTTTCCATATCCTGGAGGCACTCAAGATACATGTACTATCTTCAAGCATGGTTAAACATTTATTTTAAACAGAAACATGCATCCTTATTTTCTTTGTTTTTCTCTACTGTTTGTTGGATGCTAACTAGGATCTAGACAATTACGTATCTGTGTTACCACTAACATTTAAGTATAAAGACATACATTTTGAAACTGTCAATCATGACCTAAGTATGGCTAATGAATTACTAGAGATAGGATGTTACTATCCCAGGTTCCAAAGTTTGCCGGTTTTTATATTCTCTCAGGAAGTAGCACAAGCTGGTATTACTTTTCTTTGCACAAAATGAACATATCTCAATCTTTTTAGTAATGTCTGTAGCCATCTTGGACCAGGAAAATACACTTCTTCTTAACTCTACAGAGCTCTCTTGACCTATCTGCCCTATCATCCAGTAAATCTTTTCACCTTTCTTTGAAGTAAATCCCTACTTCAAAGCCAGGAACCTCAGTTTGTGAATGGGATGAGTATGTCATTGTCACTAAGTATACTACTGAAAAATGAACAGACTTCTAGTGGCTATCTCTTTTTTAATATAGGAACGCTTCTGAGTCAAGGGCAGTTTTGCTGCTATAGCCTTCTTTAGGGATACTCTCTAGGCATTAGTCCAATTGGGTCATTCTGATCATGTTTATTTAGGTCATTCTGGTCAGGTCAGTGGGTACCACTTTTCTTCCTACTAGTTTCTTTTTTATTATTGTTACATGAACTCAATACTATAAAAACCATAAAATACCCTAACTAATTAGAGCACATATCAAATAATAAATAATAAGTTTCCAAAATAAGCAAATATGCATTCCATCTTTAGAAAAAAAAAATACTGGGCAACAAACTGAGGAAGAAAGGGATAAAATGATTTCAAAACAAAAGAGTAAGAAGAAAGCTAGATGATCTGTATGAGTATTTGAGAAAGGAGGATTTGGTATTAGTGAAGGTACTAGAAGGCTTTGAGGCTTGGTTGTGTCTATACAGTAGTCAGACTCCAGTGCTGTGGAAGATCTATGATTAGAATCCACATGATCTGACTCACAATGGTAATTTCAGTGAGATTTATAGAAGACTGTACCTCTGTGTTTTCCATTGTGCAAAAACAAGGTAATTAGAACAAATCTCTATTACAAACTGCATGTGTCAATGAAGGAGAAGTAGATTTGGTTGTCCATTTTTGAAGAGGACCAATGATGTTACAGGGTGCTATCCTGAGTTCTGCGTTAATTGGATTTGCAGGCAGAGTTCCATAAAGGAATCGGTCTCACTCTTTTACAGAGATGTTGAAGTCCAATGGCAAGACAAAAGTTAAGATAACTGGAAATGACCCAGGATACAATGGATAACCTTGGCTTCTTTGATACCTGACCAAGCTCTAAACACTCCAGAGAGCCTGCTTCCGTTATCTTCGTATCCATTGGAACAAATTGTCCTCATCTACCCATTCTGCTAAGGGCCTTCACATGCTTAGGGTAGACATCCTGTAACAATGGGTTTGAGACCTTTTAGTTACCATCAACCTGATTTAACTTGTCTGCTGAGACTATTTACCTGTGTGGGAACTGAATATTGCTACAGCTTCTTAGAGCCATATCTGAGAGTTGGGTAAAAGATGGACCCTAAAGATGGATGAAGAGTCCTGAAAAGGCCTCAAAAAGCCCTCACACTACAAGGATTAGTCCCAATTTTAAAGTGACTGGTCACTGAAATACAGGTACAAAATGATGTCACAAGGCCACATTTTAGAGATAGAATAAGTTCCCTCAAATCTAGATTCTGATAATCTTGTCTTATCAGCTGGAAATCTACACCTACTTCTTAGTAATTTGTTTACATTAAACATAATGGTTTTCTGTTTACCTCTAATAGTACTAAAGGGCAATTCTTCAGGGTTTTGTATATGGCTACAAACATTACTAAAAATATTGAGACATGTTCATTGTGTACACAGAAAAGCAATGTGAGTTTGGGGTACTTCCTGAGGGAATATAAGCACAAATGAACTTTGGAATTTGTGGCAGTGACATTCTATCTCTAACAATTAATTAGCCATACTTAGGTGATGACTGACAATTTCAAAATGCATGCCAATTATACTTAAATGTTAGTAGCAACACAGACATGTAGTTCTCTAGATCCTACTTAGCATCTAACAAACAGTAGAGAAAAACAAATAAAATAAGAATGCATGTTTCTGTTTAAAGCAATAACCAAAGTTTGTTTTTACCATGCCTGAAGAAGACATTTTTCCAAACCCTTGGGCCTATTCTCTTTAAATGGGTGAGTTTGTCAACAATAAACTGCCTAGATCCCCCATTCAGTATCTTTATGCTTCAGTAGGCTTCAGTACGTTTGGGTTTTGATTTCAATATTTATATTTAAAATACTAATGACTTTCTGATGAAATCTACTTAAGGAAAGTCACTGTGGGAATGTTACTTCAATATAAGGTATAAGGCTCTTATCTCAAATTGCTTAGTAAGTTCCAAATGGATGCTCATATGAGATACTGAATCAGGGAAACTAAGATTGTGGTGATAGATAAATAGATGGATAGATAGATGATAGATAGATAGATAGCAGCGAACAGAGAGACAGACAGACAAATAGACAGACAGATAGATAGACAGACAGACAGACAGACAGACAGACAGACAGACAGATAGATAGATAGATAGATAGATAGATAGATAGATAGATAGATAGATAGATAGATA